>NW_022196905.1:180501496-180528426 GCF_008632895.1 Mastomys coucha | reverse complement strand
GTAGTATTGTTTATTTCATGTCTTTATACTATACTATGGTTTTCAGAACAGCTTATATATTTCAAAAGCATTTGTGTACACAAAGGAAACATAGAGGATTAACTAGGGAGGTTGCTTGTAAGAGAACAACAAAGAGAGACTGAATGCTTTGCTTGATGTTCGTAACTCTTGTATCAAGTTTGAAGAAGAGGACTTTATAAGTTACTCTTTTTTTCTGAGATGAAAGCTTTTCCAAATTATCACAGCTAATGAAACAAATTCTTTTTTTTTAATTTTTTTTTTTTATTTATTTTATGTCTATGAGTACACTGTAGCTGTACAGATGGTCATGTGTGTGGCTGCTGTTGATCTCAGGACCTCTGCTGGCCCCACTCGCTCCAGTGTAATTTACTGCAGCTGTCTTCAGACGCATCAGAAAAGGGCATCAGATCTCATTACGGGTGGTTGTGAGACACCATGTGGTTGCTGGGATCCGAACTCAGGACCTTCAGAAGAGCAGTCAGTGCTCTTACCCGCTGAGCCATCTCACCAGCCCGAAACAAATTCTTAACCTCACCTAATGTCTGTGCCACACTCCAAGCAGAACCATTGTTCATTGAAACAGTTGGTGAATGACTTTATGGATATACCATCTTAATACCTATACCATTTCTTAAATGAATGTAACCTGTTCTCTGTGTGCTGAGAATAAATTCACTCACTCAAATCAAATAGCTTTGACCATAGCAGGAAGTCTGTATCCAAAAATCAAGCCTACAATTCATTTCTTGATACAGCAGAACTATCAACTCTCAGCTTGGCTAAGATGGAGGTAAAATCCTTTGGTGATGTGAGGGCCATTGAAGTACAGCCTTATTACAATGAAATCCAATGTCTAAAAATTGTTCTTATTTTGGGTTTGTACCATAGTAAGAGCCAAGATTTTAAACTCTACTAAATATAAAACAAACAAAAAGACTTTATATATTTATATTCATTTAAGAAAATACTAGTAGTAATGTATTATTTTGAAGTATACAGTTTATATGTTTGGAGTTATTTTAAATTTATATTGAGAAAAATGCATGTATTTTCAGTATTGCTATAGACAAGCATCTACATAAGACTGTTAAATTGATTGTTGTTTTATATTAAACAACTTTTATAATACTTATTTTTATTGTTATAATATTTTATAAATTTTAAGGAATATGACAAAAAAGTTATTGTAGGTATTGAAGGGGGAGTCTCTGGGAGGAGTAGGGGTACAAAAGGGAAACAAGAATATGATTTATTTCTAGTTACTTAAAATATGTTTTTAAATGTTAACAAATTCAGATAAATTTAAATCATGTAACTTTTCTCATCATAATGCAATAAAAGTTTAAAAAAAATTTTTGCAAACTGAATCAAAGAACACATCAAAAATATCATCTACCATGATCAAGTAGTCTTCATCCCAGGGATACAGGGATGGTTCAATATACAGAAATCCATCAATATAATTCACTATATAAACAAACTCAAAGAGAAAAACCATATGATCATCTCATTAGATGCTGAGAAAGCATTTGACAAGATCCAACATCCCTTCATGATAAAAGTACTGGAAAGATCAGGAATTCAAGGCCCATACTTAAACATAGTAAGAGCAATATACAGAAAACCAGTAGCCAACATCAAACAAAATGGAGAGAAACTTGAAGAAATCCCACTAAAATCAGGGACTAGACAAGGCTGCCCACTATCTCCCTTCCTATTCAATATTGTACTTGAAGTCCTAGCCAGAGCAATTAGGCAACAAAAGGAGATCAAAGGGATACGAACTGGAAAGGAAGAAGTCAAATTATTACTAGTTGTTGATGATATGATAGTGTACTCAAGTGACCCCAAAAATTCCACCAGAGAGCTTCTAAAGCTGATAGACAACTTCAGCAAAGTAGCTAAATATAAAATTAACTCAAGCAAATCAGTGGCCTTCCTCTACACAAAGGATAAACAGGCAGAGAAAGGAATTAGGGAAGCAACACCCTTCACAATAGTTTCAAATAATATAAAACACCTTGGTATGACTGTAATTAAGCAAGTAAGAGATGTGTTTGAAAAGAACTTATAGTTTCTGAAGAAGGAAATTGAAGAAGATCTCAGAAGATGCACAGATCTCCCATTTTTGTGGATTGGCAGGATTAATATAGTAAAAATGGCCATCTTGCCTAAAGCAATCTACAGATTCAATGCAATCCCCATCAAAATTGCAACTGACTTCTTCACAGACTTAGAAAGAGAAATTTGCAAATTTATCTGGAATATCAAAAAAACCCAGGATATCCAAAACTATTCTCAATGATAACAGAACCTCTGGTGGAATCACCACCCTGGACCTTAAGCTGTAATACAGAGCAATTGTGATAAAAACTACATGGTATTGGTACAGTGTCAGGCAGGTTAGATCAATGGAATAGAATTGAAGACCCAGAAATGAACCCACAAACCTATGGTCACTTGATCTTTGACAAAGAAGCTAAAACCATCCAGTGGATAAAAGAAAGCATTTTCAACAAATGGTGCTGGCTCAATTGGTGGTTAGCATGTAGAAGAATGCAAATCGATCCATTCCTATCTCTTTGTACAAAGCTCAAGTCCAACTGGATCAAGGACCTCCACATAAAACCAGATACACTGAAACCAATAGAAAAGTAAGTGGGGAAGAGCCTTGAGCACATAGGCATGGAGGAAAATTTCCTCAAGAGAACACCAATAGCTTATGCTCTAAGATCAAGAATTGACAAATGGAACCTTATAAAGTTGCAAAGCTTCTGTAGGGCAAAAGACACTGTCAATAGGACAAAATGGCAAGCAACAAATTGAGAAAAGATCTTTACCAATCTGATAAAGTGCTAATATCCAATATATACAAAGAACTAAAGACCTTAGACACCAAAAAACCAAATAACCCTATTAGAAAATGTGGCACTGAGCTAAACAAAGAATTCTCAACTGAGGAATACCAAATGGCTGAGAATCACCTAAAGAAATGTTCAAGATCCTTAGTCATCAGGGAAATGCAAATAACAACAACCATGAGATTCCACTTCACACCAGTCAGAATGGCTAAGATCAAAAACTCAGGTGACAGCAGATGCTGTTGAGGTTATGGAGAAAGAGGAAAACTCCTTCATTGCTGGAGAGATTGCAAGCTGGTACAACCACTCTGGAAATCAGTTTGGCGGTTTCTCCGGAAATTGGACATACTACTAACAGAGGACCCAGCTATACCATTCCTGGGCATATACCTAGAAGATGCTCCAACATGTAATAAGGACACATGCTCCACCATGTTCATAGCAGCCTTATTTATAATAGCCAGAAACTGGAAACAACCTAAGATGTCTCTCAACAGAGGAATGGATGCACAAAATGTGGTACATTTACACAATGGAGTACTACTCAGCTATTAAAAATAATGAATTTATGAAATTCTTAGGAAAATGGATGGGTCTGGAGAATATCATCCTGAGTGAGGTAACCCAATCACAAAAGAACACACATGGTATGCACTCTCTGATAAGTGGATATTAGCCCAGAAGTTCAGAATACACAAAATACAACCCACAAACCGCAAGAAACTCAAGAAGAAGGAAGACCAAAATGTGGATACTTCATTCCTTCTTAAAAGGGGGAACAAAATATCCATGGAAGGAGTTGCAGAGACTAACTATGGAACAGAGAGTGAAGAAAAGACAATCCAGCCTGATATAGGTGTCTCCTGAGAGGCTCTGACAGTACCTGACTAATACAGATGTCAAAGCTCACAACCATCCATTGAACTGAGTACAGGGTTCCCAATGAAGGAGCTAGAGAAAGGACCCAAAGAGCTGAAGGGTTTGCAGCCCCTTAGGAGGAACAACAATATGAACTAACTAGTACTCTCAGAGCTCCTAGGGACTAAACCACCAACCAAAGAGCACACAAGGTGGGATCAATTGCTCCAGCAGCATATTTGTAGTAGAGGATGGCCAAGTCAGTCATCAATGGGAGGAGAGGCCCTTGGCCCTGTGAAGGTTCTATCCCTAGTGTAGGGGAATGCCAGGGCCAGGAAGCTGGAGAGCAGGCGGAGGTGGGAGGAGGGAGGGAACAGGGGTTTGTTCTTGTTGTTTTTTCTTTTTTGTTTTTTGTTTGTGGGGAAACTGGGAAAGGGGATATCGTATGACATGTAAATAAAGAATATATCCAAATAAAAAAAATCCCAAATGTATACCTTGTGAAGTGTTAATATTTTATTTCAACATATGCTGTGCTAATGCAATATGTGCAATATATCTACAATGATATAAAAATTAACATGCACAGATAAAGGCAATATATCAAAAAAAAAGAAAAAAAGTGAAATTCCAAAATATTCATCTTATTAAACTTCAATAAAATATCAGTAGCATGAGTTAGGTAAAGGCAATATAAAATTAGTTGCAGATACTAGATTGAAAAATTTCATACCAGTAATTTCATTATATAAATTAATCCTAGTTACTTGACCCAAGTGATTGGAGGGGCAAAAACAGT
Organism: Mastomys coucha; assembly: GCF_008632895.1. Classification (NCBI taxonomy): domain Eukaryota; kingdom Metazoa; phylum Chordata; class Mammalia; order Rodentia; family Muridae; genus Mastomys; species Mastomys coucha. The sequence continues at coordinate 180,523,887 of NW_022196905.1, read as the reverse complement.
AAGAGTCAGTGTGCTCTTAATATTTAAATGTACTGATAAATAAATTGATGTTTTTTCAGAAATAGAGATGCAGGATAAGATACTTAGAATTCCTAAGTAATGGTTAGTGTAAGACAAAGAAGACTTTATCAAAATTGTTAGAAACAAAAGAAAACTTGAAGTACTAAAAACAAATATTTTAATAATACACAGGGATTATAAATTGTTCATCATAGCATCATTATAAAATGCAATATTCAAAATTATGACTAAAAAGGAAAATGTGAACAAGTGTATAAAATAATCATGACTTTCAGACTTTCTCCATAAATAAAATGGGCATAATTGTTGACTATTATATACATTCACTGTTGTGTGCATAAGCCATAGTTGAATTTGAGGTGTCCACATTCTGAGGAGTTATCCATCAAACTGAAGATAGTATGCCTACTTCATTTAGAGATAGAGTATTAAAAATTAGGTAAACCTCCAGGAAAGATGGACGATTAGTAGAAACCATAGTATTTTAAATTAAAATAAATACAGAATTTAATGTATTAAGACCTAAGATTCTAACCTATGATAGTTTGAATGGGAATGTCCCTCATACATTCAGATACCTGAATAATTAGTTCCCAGCTGGTGACAAGGGAGAGATTGTACAGCCTTGCTGGAGGAAGGATGTCACTAGGGAGACTTTGAGACTATAGTCTCACTTTCATTTCCACCTCTCTGCTTGGGTTGTTGAAGATGTGAGAATTGACCTTCTTGTTCCAGCTGCCCTGGCTCCCCACTGTCACAGACACTTAGCCCCTTACAACACTAAACTAAGTAAACTCTCTATTCCTTAAGTTGCATTTTTGTCAGAGGTATGTTATCATAGCAATAGAAAACTAATATACACAACCCTGAAACAAACTCTGTTTTTGGTTTTTGTTTTTATTTTTGTTTTTACGGCAGGTTCTCTCTCCCCTTTGTTGGGTTAATGTCATCCCCATTGGGTCCTGGGAGCCTCTTGCTTTCTCTGGGGCTCTCTGTTTGCCTACCTCCAGTTCCCCATGCCCCACTGGTACACACCCCTGTTCAATTTCCTGACCCTCTGTTTTTCTCCCTGTCTCCTCCCACAGTTGATCCTGCCCCCTTTTCCCCTCCAGCTCCTCACTTCCTCCCAAGTCCCTCCCTCCCTCTACCTCCCATGATTATTTTGTTCCCCTTTTTAAGTAGGACTAAAGCACCCATATTCTGGTCTTTCTTCCTTTTGAGCTTCATATGGTTTGTGAGTTGCATCTTGGGTATTCTGAACTTTTTGCCTAATATCCACTTATCAATGAGTACATATTCTTAGAAGGCAGCTCGTGTCAGGACACAATACACACTAGTCCCAAACAGTTCCATGTGTAAGAAGTTTAATTGGGAGAGAGAGATGGGGTGGTAGCAGATGGAGAAAAGGGGGAGAGAAAGAGAGCGAGGGAGGAGTGTTCCCCTTGTATATATATGGGTAGGAATGTGGTGTAAAGGTGGAAGGTGAGCCCAGTGGATTCTGGGAATATGGTGGTTGTGCCTTGGCAACAGGTCTATGAGGCCTGCCTATGTGACTTCACAGGCTTTGGAGGCCCTGATGCCAACACAAATCATGTGTGTTTTTTTGTGAGTGGGTTACCTCATCCAGGATATTTTCTAGATCTGTCCATTTGCCTGAGAATTTCATGAAGTCACTGTTTTTAATAGCTGAGTAGTATTCCCTTGTGTAAATGAACCACATTTCTGTATCCACACGGAAGGATTCCTGGCTTCAGTGTATATGTAGCAGAGGATTGCCTTATTTAGCATCAATGGTAGGGAAGCCCTTGGTCTTGTGAAGGCTCAATGCCCCAGTATAGGGGAATGCTAGAGAGGTAAAGTGGGAGTGGGTGGGTGGGTGGGGGAGCACCCTCATAGAAGCAAGAGGGAGGAGGGATGAGATAGGAGGTTTGTGGAGAGGAAACTGGGAAAGGGGATAACATTTGAAATGTAAATAAATAAAATAACCATAAGAAAGAAATAAATAAGATTTTATAGAGAAAAAAGTGATAAGATATAAAACTTTATAAAACCAGAACCAGTCAAAAATTTCTGCTTAAAATAGAAAGAGCAAAAAAATCTATTGCAAATGGTAATCATAAAAACATTACAAAGAAAACTATGTCACAGTAGTTATGTTTAAATTTGATGTTTTCAATGACTAAAATACACAAAATGTAATATAAATTCCAGCCCATTATAATAAATGCTTTGACAAAATAGTAAAAAAAAGAATGAAGGATCAATAAAATGAATAGGTAGATAGCAATATCTACTTTTTAATCTCAGAATGATAGTTGAGGTTTCTCAAAGATGAATGTATCCATAAAGAATTATTTTCATTGCTTTTAATATTTATCACATAAATGTAGAACAATTTGCTTTTCATTCACTTCAGTATGGATATTTGAACACTTTTGAGTTTTAGCCTACAAGATGAACCTAATGTGAACTTTGAAATTCTAATCATTGTAGAGACTTCTGTTTATATTTCTTTTTGTAATACACCTACAACAAGATATGATGGATATATACTTAACTTTGCTGACATTGTCAAGTACTTTTTAAGAATTACATGCAATTTACATTTACTGTAACGGATGGGAATTCAACTTACCCTACACAGACTGGTCAGCTACTTAGTGGGTGATAGTGAGATATGGACATCTCATGTGGTTTTACATACATTTACATATATTGAATGTACTTATCATATCTGTGACATTGTCTTTTTTGACAATGTTTAATTGCATCCTTATTTATATTTGATAATTAATATCATGTTTTTAAGACCCTCACTTAATCCATAAATCACAAATATTTCTTCTTTGGGCTTTTAATTTAATTTTTATCTTGATAATGTATTTTTTTTTCTTTTAGATATTTTCTTTATTTACATGTAAATTTCTCCATTCCCAGTTTCCCCTCCAAAAAACAAAGAAACAAACAAAAACAACAAAAACAAACCCCTGTTGCCTCCCACTTCCCCATGCCTGCCACCCCACCCTCTCCCACTTTCTGGCCCTGGCATTCCCCTACACTGGGACACAGAACCTTCACAGGTCCTCTCCTCCTATTGATGATTGAATTTGCAATCCTCTACTATACACATGCTGCCTGAACAATCAGACCCCTCCATGTGCAGTCTTTGGTTGGTGGTTGAGACCCTGGGAGCTCTGAGGGTACTAGTTAGTTCATATTGTTGTTTGTCCTAAGGGGCTGCAAACCCCTCATCCTGAGTGAGGTACCCAATCACAAAAGAACAAACATGGTATGCACTCTCTGATAAGTGTTTATTAGCCCAGAAGTTTGGAATACAGGAAGAACAACCCACATTCCACAAGGAACTCAAGAAGAAGGAAGACCAAAAGGTGGACATTTCATTCCTTCTTAAAAGGGGGAACCAAATACCCACGGAAGGAGTTGCAGAGATTAACTATGGAGCAGGGACTGAAGGAAGGGCAAGCCAGCCTAAATATAGCTATCTCCTGAGAGGCTCTGACAGTACCTGACTAACACAGATGTGGAGGCTCACAGCCATCCATCGAACTGAGTACAGGGTCCCCAGTGAAGGACTTAGATAATGTATTTTTGAAAAGAGTTTTCCTTTGATAAATTTTTTCTTTTATTGATTTTGTTGAAAGTTTAATTTTAGTGAAATTGAACTTTTTTTTAGAATTTTCTCACTCACTCAGATGTTCTTTCCATTTTATCAATGATGCTTTAATTTTACATTATAGTTATTTCCTAATTTTTCTAAAGTTTATCCAGTAATACTTTTGTGTGTTAAAACAATCATCCATCGCTTCTCGGTCTTTTGGCTAAGATCAAGTGTAAAACAATCATCCACCACTCCACTTGCAGAAAGTTAGTTTCAAATGCCCCAAGCTCCAAAATCTATGGATGCTCACATCTTGTATGCACATTTTTTATGACTAATACATATCTTCTCAAACAATAGAAATCTTTCCTAGGTCACTTGAAGTCTATCACATTGTAAATAGTATGTAAGTCTTTCTGGTACTGCACTTCTTTTGGAATAATAACAAGAAAGGAGAGTCCGTATGTGTTCAGAATGGGTGCAGTTGTTTTTTCACAAGTATTTTGTTCTGTGATTGCTTATATATACAGACCCAGCAATTGCCTTATTTGGCATCAGTGGGAGGGGAGGCCCTTGGTACTGTAGGGGAATACTAGGGCAGTGAGGCAGGAGTGGGTGGGTGGGTGGGTGGGGAGCTCCCTCATAGAAGCAAGGGGAGTGGGAATAGTGTGGGGTGTTTGCAGTGGGGAAACTAGGAAAGGGGATATCTTCGGAAATGTAAATAAATAAAATAACCAATAAAAAAGAGGAATGGAGAAATAAAGAAAATATCTAATAAGGAAACAAAAAGATTTCCAGCATAATTATGGACCAAGTTCATAATCACTAACATATTCAGACTACAAGTTAGTGTTCTAGTCCTGTCCATGAAAAGGAGAACAAAGTAATTGCCTTAGATTGTTTTATATGAATCAAGAAAAAAATCTATTTCAAAATATCTCAGCAACATCATACAATAACTTTCCCAGCCCTTTTGTGAAACTGTATTGCTAGTCATTTCTGGTTACTATTAGTTACTGTGGCTTTCTGTTTTATTATTTTCTCTAATTTTTAATAATCTTAAATAGTTTGTATAAATATATTTAAAGCAGCACGGATTTTTAGTTCCCTCCAAAATAATCTTTGATCTTGGTATGCAGATGACTGTCCTAATTCTTTATTATGTTGACTAAAATGTATCTAGAAGTCCTGATGATGTCTTTGTAAAATTAAAACATTACTCTAAACATTACTTACTTTGACCTAATTTATTCTGGGTAATATTACCAGTAAAAACAGGAAAAATAAATTCAGATGACTGTGGGTATTTTTGAAAATTTAATGTAATAATTTCAGTGTTTATGTGGCTTTTAACTTATTAATGGTGTAATTTCAAATAAATATGAAAACATATGTCATGTTTCCTCCCATAAAATTAAATTAAAATGAATAAGAAAATTTCTACTTAGAATAGATGATAACAGCCTGTTAGAAAATCACCCAAACTTACCTAAGTGAGAGATTACCAATAAAATTTGAATATGATTTATCTCTATCACTAAGAGATCAAAAATAAATTAAGAGCAGAAATTTCCGATAATTTCTGAAAATTACCAGACTAAAAGAGATTTCACTATTCATCTGTTATTACTGTAAACTCAAAATATTTTAGATCCAGAAAAAAAATATTTCACTGTTGTATATTGTTCGACTTTCAACATTGGACATGATTAACTAATATAATATAGATAAGTCCAAGCATCCTTGTTGTCTTGGGACAGCAATGTTCTCTTCTCTTGGAGAAGAAGCAGTACTCTCACCTGAGTGAGCTAATTGAGGAATGCGACATCACAAATGGCTGTTGGTTCACTCTGCGTTTGTTATTATAAAGTTGTTTCTCAAGCTACAAATCTTGTTTTTTCAACTTTAAACCATGACACATGCCTTTAGCCCTAGCATTTGAGAGGCAGAGGCAGCTAGATAACCAGGAGTTCAAGGGCAGTCCTGTGAATCTAGTGAGAACCTGTCTCAAATATAATAAAACAAATGAGCAAGTGAATAAAATATTTTTAATATTTTATTGTGTAATTCCAGTCTTTTAGTCAAAGAACAATCCACAAAATTGGCAGACACACATGTTCTCCAGGTCTGCAACTGAGCATGGAACCTGCAGATATTTTAATAATTACCTTTTTTCTTCTAAACCAGAACATTTCCCACTTGAACCATGTCAAATTGATGAATATATATATACATATATACATGTATGTATATATATATGTATATATATATTACCAGCATAAATTGAGACATGAATGTGTCCTCTCAATACTCCTCTCAGAAGTAAGGGCAGGCAACTTATGAAGGACAAGAAGATTCAGAACAATCAGGTTTCCTAATTTTATTGTAGGAACCTTGCCATATGTGCTAGCTTTGCTTGCGTTAGAGCACTTTTATACTCTCGACTGAAGATTCAGGCTGTTATGTGCTTCAGAAATAAATGAAAAGCTACACCACACAGGTAGACAATAAGTACTGTATATTTCAATATTAAAATTAAGAAAAGGATAATAATGGAGGTCGGGAATTAGCTCACTCGGTAAAGTGCCTGCACACAAGCATAAAGACATGCATTTAAATCTCTAGAGCCCTCATGAATCTTGGTGGAGTAATACATATTTGTAATCTAGTGTTTCTGTAATGAGAAAGACAGAAGAAACAGAATTCCTGGAAGCTCACATGCAAGTTAGCCTAGCACATGAAATGCTGCAGACCAAAAACATCTTGTGTCATTCAAGGTGGTAGCAGAGGTATCTTTTTCCTCTGAACTCCATAAACAACATGCCATTCACAGAGAAACACACACAGACACACAAATGCACACAGACACACATACACACACACACAGAAAAACAAAATTAACAAAAAATTGAAAGCTGAAAAAAGAATAGCAAAGTATTACATAAGTTTTATTTGTTCAGAGAAACACATCATACATCTTAACAGCATATATACATATTTATGCAATATATATGTTATAAAGAAGCTTATATGTTCATATGTAATAAGTATATGAAAGAATAGCATATATACATGTATATATGCACACATATGCATAACATGTAAATATTCTTTGTTTTAAGACAGATAAACTAAAAAGTGCACTATAAAATCTGTTTACTTCTAGGTACCACCTTAAGATCATAATAATTAGTCAAGGTACAAATTTAGGAGTAAAACACTTGATTATATTTATGGTAATAATCACATATTTCTTTAAAAACATACAATTATTAAAATAAGATAATGGAAGGTAGGAAAGGGAAAATCAGTTTTGGTTATAAAGAAATTATTTAAAGGGGAGTTAAAACTATTAATAAGTAAGACATAACTCTACAGGAGAAAATTTTCAGAATAAATAACTAAAAAAGGAAACTAAGGAATTCTGAGAGCAACAGAAAATTTTTCCTATGGAAAAGAACACAAAGTGGATATTCCATATCAAATGAGCAGCCATAAACACTTACATAGAAGGAACATGACATGAAATAAGATGCTTTCTTTAGACATGTGTATGTATGTACATGTACTTTTAAGCATAAATGTAATAACTATGTATAGATGTAATAGTTAAGGAAAGAAGAGACCATGGATGTGAAAAGGAACAAAGGGGATATATGGTGTAGTTTGGAGAAAGGAAAGGGAAGAGGGAAGTGATATAATTATCTCAAAACATAAGAGATTTAAATTAAATAAAGTAATTTAAATAAAGTAATTTAAAAAAGAACACATAGAACAAATATTGAAAAAAAGCATATAAATACATGCATTCCTGCATGAAAACATGTATAGCTTACATATGATGAATATGTATGAAGGCATACTTATGTATATATAATTGCATATAATAAATATATATATATATAATATTCTTAATGGTATTCTGCTTGTGTTTTTAAAAACATTATCTGATATAATTTGATTTGGCAGATTAAAGCTTACAGATGGAAAAATTGTTTATATGATATGAAGCACTTATATAGTTTTTCTACTTAAAATATTTCACATTTTCCTTCAGCATATTGCAGTGACTGATGTCTTTTCTGGGACAGTATCCAGGTTTATATGGATCTTATTTCTTAAATCAATAACCTCATCCTTTTATGTTGCTGACTCTAAATATGGATTTTGGCGACATCTGGAAATGTCCACATAGTGTAGTTTTTGAAAATTTGCTTTATTTTCCTCTTTATCACTGTTCAGAAAGGTATTAGGTAGAAACTTGTTATTTTATCTTCAGAAGTCTATAAGATTCAATGCTTAAACTTATGTTCAAAATCATAAAATCGAAATCATTATTAGGTCCTTAACTCTTGAGATTGAGTGTGCTTGTGAAGTTAGCTGTCTCAAGTGACAGACACTGGCAAGTCTGCCAACACCAACATTGTTAGACTTCATCCTTTTACTAATTCTTCTTCAACACTAAATGCTTGCCTCATCTCAAGTCTCACATTTCTTAACCATTATTTCCATCTTCCCTTCACTGCCAATTTCTTTATACAACAGTGAGGACTTCTGAATTTGTGCTTGCCTGGTGAGTCGTTTAAACCTCTATTTCATTATATCTCTTTCCCTCTTGGTAAATGTCAATTGTTTTTTTAAATGGTAGCCATTTAAATTCAGATTCCTTGGACTGTGACCTATGACTATAGAAACACGAATTCTCATCATCGCTTAACATGTGTGATACAACTCACTTGATTTACTTGCCATTTTCCGAACCAAATATGATATTACAGAGCTGGAGAGCAAAGTCGTATGGGCTCCCTCTTCAGCTAGAGTGTTAAGCTGTGGTTGAGTTTAGCTGTTTCTTCTATCATACATCTTTGTATTTCCTGTTAGTCTTAGTTTCTCTCTTACCTCTGTAATAAGATATCTTAACAAAAGCGGAAAGGGTGTTATATAAGTTCACAGTTTTAGGTTCAGTCCATGATGCAACGTCAAGGTAGCATGAGCTTGAAGGAGCTGGTCAAACCCTGTCTAAAGTAATGGATGCTGTGTTACTGTGTGTGTGTGTGGGGGGGGCGGCACATATGAAAATGTATTCCAGGAGAGAGGGTAGGTCAGTAGAGGGGGTTATCTGATGCTATGGAGCTGTAAATACAGACAATCGTGAGTTTTCTGGAGCTGTAAATGATGGAAACTAAACTCAACTCTCTGCAAGAACAGTGCATGCTCTTCACTCTGAACCATCTCTGTACCATTCCCACCTCAGTAAACATAATCAAAATAATCCCCAAAGGAACTCCTGAGACACTTCTCTTTCATAATGCCATTTAATATCCTTGGAACTAACTATCACACTGTATAATCCACAATATTGGGAACTTGAAGTTGTAATGAGAAATTATGGCACCATCAAAACCAAAACAATTTCTATGGTGCCCAGTACAAAATAAGTATTTATTCAGTGTTAACTTGCCTAAAACACTCTTTTTCTACATTTTAATATTATTTAGAGAGTTGCCATCTGAAGAAACTCTTTAATCAATTATATTGAGCTGATGAAATACTGAGAAGAAAATATAGATTATTGATCTGAATGTGATAATGAATAGTCTCAAAAGAGTTATTTAACCAAAATGTTCCTGTGACTTACATGGAAGCAACAGAGTTGTTTGGCTGGTTTGGCAGTTTTAAGAATTTCTACAACATATGACTTTATGACTGTCAATGTTTGTTTAAAAGCTGCATGTTGCCGAGCAATGGTGGCATACCCCTTTAATTCCAGCACTTGGCAGGCAGAGTCAGCCTGATTTCTGAGTTCGATGCCAGTCTGGTCTACAGAGTGAGTTCCAGGACAGCCAGGGCTAAACAAAAAAACCCTGTCTTGTAAAACAAAAACAAAAACAAACAAAAAAGTTGAATGTATTTTATGAAAACTCACAAGCATTTTTGTGAATTGTATATGTGAGTAACACAGAAACTTAGCAGTTTCCAACAACAAAACTATTTAGCATTACTTTTTAAAATGTATTTAATTCTTTCTTTCTATATTCAACTCATTAAACATTGCATTTTCAGGGAAGTTGAAGTGCACATAGGAGTAATAAGTTTGAAGTTTGTTGGAAACAGTTTTACCATCTCCAGTGAGAATTCCTGCCTTGCCCAGGGTTGAAAAGTTCCCATACTGAATCCAAGACTGAGACTTGGGCTCACATCTTTCAGTAACTGGCCTGCTCAGACATATGCACTGCAAAGTGGTGCAAGAAGTCCAAAGAAGGATCCCTATATTGTTAAATATAACAAGGAAGTCCCTTGTTATATTCCATGTCCTAAGTATAGTATTGTACTCTGAAATTTGCCAACTTTTATGTTTAAAAAAAATATATTACCAGAGTGGTTCATTTCAGAATAATGGACTCTAAGAACCCTGTGAAATAAAATTATCAGGTTGATCCGCCATATTTCAAACACAATACCACATTCCAATGCTTTCTGAATTTTTGAATCATGAGGATATTTGCCTTGAGTTGGTCATAAAGCAAGGCTGTGTCAGATTTGCTGTGTGTTCTGGATCCTCCTGCTACAACTAACTTAAAGTCATATTTGTTTACGTGAGTACAGTTTTTATTACAGTCTGATATTGTTTGGAACTATAATGGTACTTCTATTATGCTAAAATGATAATCCTAATCAGTGTGTTTATTGTGTTTCCAAGAGCATACCTCCTTAATGTGTCATGTTAAATCAGTGAATTTCTCCATAAAGCCTGATTTCCTGTGATGTGCTGCAGAGCTTTGAACCATCTGTCTCAAGACTTCCAGCAAAGCAAGGTGTTGTTTTGATCTTTTGAGAATAATCATCATCTGCTCAATTGTGCTTGCTTAATATGGATATCTTCATTTCACTGCAGAGGAGCAGCTGTGTACGTTTTATTCTGAATCACAGTGGGAACAGCAGGCCGGTGAGCAGTCTTGTGTCTACAGAGAACACATCACAGCGTGCTGAAGTTCGTGGCCATTGCCTTCTTCCACTCAGAGTGCAGGGTGATTGAATCTGATTGCTCCTTTCGAAATCATTAAATTGAAAGTATTATTTTGAGGCTATTAACAAAGCAATGTAACTATGATTTATTCATTTGAAAATGCATTTCCTAAAGCAGCAATAAAGAGATTAAAGACTCCCCTGATTAATTTTCATATCATTCTTGGTAAGCTTATACTGGTGGTGAAGTGGAGAAACTCATTTCCCATGTGAGTAATTTGAAATTCTGGGAACTTTGATGGTAACACCAAACAGCATGTGGGCAATAAATTCAGGATCAGTGATGAAGTTTTCCAATTCACAGAAGTACTCTTTCTCTTAAAACACACGATTTTCTCGGTAAGAACACAAAATAATTTTGCAAGCTTAAGTGGGCATCATTTGTACTCTATCAAGGAACAAGGAACTTACCTGACAATCAAAACAACATTTGCAACCACAAGCGTCTTTGTACAAAAGAATTTGATATTAGCTGATAGAATTGGACCGACACTAAGGTCCACATGAAATATAGTTTCAAATTTATAAATAGTGTATTGACTGTATACAGAAAAGCATTCAAACATAGATGAAGTTATAATTTATGTTAGGGTCTTCATCTATGATTGTCTTCTGGTCCATTGCCATTGTGAAATTCGGACAGATTTTTGTTTGTTTGCATGTATGGGAATGGCATATATGTATGTGTGTGTACATGTGCATATGGAACATTGCAACATTCCCAGATGCAGATGCCCACAGGCAACATTAGGCATCTTTCTTGGCTGCTCTCTACCTTATTTTTGCCACATGGTCTCTCACTGAACCTGGAGCTAAACAATTTGGCTATATTGTCTGGCTGGTAAGCTCCAGGGCTCAGCCTGTTTATATTGCCACAGAGCTAGGCTTCTGGGCACTTGTTGCTACCCCTGGCTTTTTTGTGGTTATTTGAGATTAAACTCATGTCCCCATGCTTCCATATTGATTAATTATACCCATCCCCACAGGCTTTTATGTCTTGAGACTGCATATTGTGTTAGAAGCTTAGTCTGGCTTTGAATTCTCAATCTTCCTGCCTTGACTTATCCAAGTACTGAGATTATAACTGTGAGCTAACACATCTGTCTGTTGCCTAGTATTAATAAGTTATAAATGCAGTTTTGATAATGTCCCCCTGTTCTGTTAAGCATAAATTCAGGTGACATTGTGGGGAACTATATGAAAAAAATAGAGTTTAATGTACTTAAAGAATGTTTCAATACCAATACCTCCAGTTTTACATTAAAGGCTATAGGGTAATGGTTGGTTCTCTGTCGTCATAACTTAGTCCATTTTATTTCCTTTGTGTTTTTATCTTTGTGGGAAGGATTTCAAGTGTTACTGATAATAGTTGAGAGTAATATCTTGTCATGTATAACCAATTTCATTTTTTGTGTCATGACATCAATGAGAATCCATTTCAAATGATTTCTCTGAAGTGATACAAGTGCTCATGACAAAGTAAGTAGAAGCAAGATACATATATTCCCAAAGCAATACATGACAAGAAATGGCATGTGACTCTAAAGTAAATAATATATTTGCATGTATATTATGTCATATATTTTAATATATTATTGACACATATTATATAATGTTACATATTATGTTTATATATTATAATGTATGCTATATATTAACCATATGCAACTATGTACATATTATATGTTATAGTTTATATGTAAATATATAAACTAAAGAATGAGAAAACTTCATTTAACTGATATAAGATTATTAACAGGCTTACCTGCCCTCCAAGGAGATACCCATGACTTACAACAGCTTTGGCATACTTAACATTCAATATTCACTGGTTTACAATGGATGCCTCCCTCTGAGATCTCTTATCTGGAAATTGTTATTTAAGTGAAGCATATAAATAAAACACAAAACAACAATAAAATGTCTTTGAGGGCTTGTGAAATGGCTCACCAGGCTTGTGGTCACCAAGCCTGATGAGTTGAATTCAATTCCTTGGCTCTACATGGTTGAAGGAGAAAACTAACGCCTGAAACTTGTTCTTTGAACTCAACATACAGGTCACAATATACATGTGACCAAATGCACAGATATACACAGACACAGATAAATAAACTTAATAAAAACATGGAATCCTTTTAAATCCATTCTCTATTGCTGATCAAATAAATAGTATTAAATACAAATTAAAATTAATCTTTTGGAACAATCAGCCTTTGGACAATTTAGGAGATTTTTTTTTTTTGCTTATTTTTCTATAGTTACTCTGTCCACCCATTTAATTCATGACCTGCTACTTATCATAATTACAGTGTCCATTACTAGAGAAGAATGTCCTCTTTGCCTGTCTCAGGTTTACTTGTGACTTCTTTGCTCAGGGTGAAATTTATGAGTAGTAATCAAGATGAATTTCTTTTGTAAAGCAGCTATGTTTGACCCACCCTTTTGATCTTTTTTTTGCTTTTTTTGTTTTGTTTTGTTTTTTGTTGTCATTTTGAGATCATGCCTTGATGACTAATACTAATTGCCTGAACCTTTAAAGACATATATTCAGTTATAGAGTCAGATATTCCACAATTTTAAAACTAAACCTTTCAAAATCATTGTAAGTCATGTTAATAGAGTCATGCTGTTGTTTTTACCTTTTTATTAATTAGTTATATGTTTTATAACACAGTCTACCATGGACTATTAGAACAGTGCTATCCAAAGCTTCCTGCTTCTCAATACTTTATTAATATATGAGAATGAAAAGATACTAGCTTTATATTATATTTTCAAACTGTAAGTTTGAGAAAGTTGTTCCTAAGGTGGTTTGTCCCATGAGAAGCTAAATATAATTTTGTACCATTATACAATCTGGATTGTCCCCTGGTATTTAATCCTTCTTTCTGAGTTTCTTTCTTTCTTTTTTTTCTACTTATGCCTTCAGGACTCTTAAAATACTGGGGATATGAGAATCAGTGATAAATTGTACTCTAAGAATAAAGATGAAGGGGGGATCATTGTGAATTGCTAATCTTGTTTTAAAGAGAATTGAAGTGCCACATACTTGTAATCCCAACATCCAGGAGGTGGAGGCAGAGGCACTCAAGGTTATATCCAGTCACACAGTGAGTTCAGAATCAGCCAGAGTTATGTGGGATCCTGACTCAATAAAGAAAACCCAAACCAAAACAACAGTAAAAATAAGTTGAAGGGAAGACTCCAAGGTCTGATACTATTATTGATGTACTTACAGACAGGAGCCTAGCATGGCTGCCCTCTGAAACATCCAACAGGTTGCTGACTGAGACAGAAGCAGATACTTACACCCAACCAATGGACAGAACCCTGGGGCCCCTGTGGTCGAATTAAGGAAATGCTGAAAGAAGTTAAGGAGGAGAGTGACCCCATAGGAATAGCTGCAGTCTCAACTAACTTGGAGCCCTGAGATCTCTCAGACACTAAGCCACCAACCAGGCATCATATACTAGCTGATCTGAAGCCCAAACACATATACAGCAGAGGACTGCTGGGTCTGCACTCAGTGGGGGAAGACAAGAGACTTGTGACCCAAGAGAATGGGGAGGCCTAGGGGGTCTGGGGTGGAGATATCCTCTTAGAGAAAGAGGAGGAATGGGATGAGGAACTGTCAGAAGGCACAACTGAACTGGACTGTAAAAAAAAGACTAAAGATATTTTATTAAGTGAAATAAAAAGGGCAGAGGAAGTGGATGGAGGGCACTAGGAAATGGTGACACATGGCTTAAAGAGTGCCAGTGAACACACAGCCAATGTCTCTGATCATCCCACATGTGGAAAGCATCTGTTCTCCACAGGGGAAAATAGTCCAGACTTGGACTAAGAGCAAGTGACAGCATGCTTTCTTGAATCCTCAAAGAGTACACTCTCACGAACTGGTTATTAATGATTTTCAGAGTGTTTTTAAAAGACAATTACGGAATAGTAAGTCCCACGTATGAGTATAGTCTATTCTGAATGTAGAATCTCAAGAGTTTACCTTTCAGAAAAAAGAAGTGTTTTCTGCAATTTAAGGTGTATTTCTTCAAATGTTGCGAGGAGTAAGCTTGTCAGAAAGAGTAAGAGACAGAGGCAGATATCTTGCAACAAGTAGATTGAGAATGTTACCTAGTTAATTAAAAGAACACATGTGCATGGCTCACCCTCCCCACCCCCAAACACCCATATCTAGCCATATTTTCTTGATTTGAAAAAGAAACAATTCATAATGCAAACTAGCTTCAAATCTATTACATATTCAAAGCTAAGTAAATTGAGACTCTGAAAGGAAACATATTAAGATATTTTTTATCCTACGAGAATGAAAAAGAATGACATGATTCTCTAAGTGAATCCTCAGGGCTCTGAATAATTATGGAAAATTATATGAAGATAATACATATCTAATTCAGAATTGTGATAAATTCTTATACTTATATGGACTTTGGGGCATTTGCAAATCTTGTAGATGTGAGCCCATATTATTCCAAAGAGTTTATTGATAATCTGTTAGGTACCATCTCTCTCCTCGTGTTAGTTTTGGGGATCCGTTGTGGCTAAATCACATTATTTGATTCATGGTGAGTGAAAAAAAAAAACTATGCTTTAAGAACCAAGTGGATATGTTGGACTCATCATACTCTAGTGTGAAAAAGCAGCGAAAGGAAAACTCCATGAATTTTATAAACATTATTGTTTTTACGTAAATAATAAAGGAATAAATTTAGACACAACAGAATTAGCCTTGATGCAAAGCCACTCATTCAGAAAAACCCTAATAAGTAATGCTTTCTTCTCTTGATTATCAAATAAAGTAAGGATCGATGAGGCTCGGCTCCACAGTGCTTTTGAGAGGAGACAATGGTTATGTTATGGAAATTACATGCTTGCATGGTAACTGACATATGCTATATCTGCTTGCCATTATAGAAATAATCACTTTTGTGGTCCCAGCTGAAACAGTCTTGTTTCATGAAAACTCAGAAACAGTTTTGTTGTATGCACAGAAGGCATGTTGACACTGTGATACTGACATACTTATTAATCTATGTATATTTGTGTTTGCACATGCACATGTGCATACACATGAATGCATGTTGTTGGAACCTGTATAGAAGTTACAGGACAATTTTAGGTTGTCATTCCTTGACTTACACTCTTGGATTAATTATTTTATTTATTTACATTTCAAACGTTGTCCCTCTTCCAAGTCTCCCCTCAAGAGGCTAAACCCCATCTCTCCTCCCATTTGCCTCTAAAAGAGTGCTCCCCCAAACACCCATCTCACCCTCTAGCATCGCCACTCTCTGGGGCATCAAACCTCCACAGGACCAACCTCATCCCTTCCCACTGAGGCTAGACAGAGCAGTCCTCAGCTACATATGTAGCAGGGGCCATGGACCAGCCAGTGTATACTCTTTGGTTGATGGCTTAGCCTCTGGGAGTTCAGATGTGTCCAGGTTGATACTGTTGTTTTTTCCATGGGCTTACAACCCCCATCAGTTCCTTTAGTCCTTCCCCTAACTCTTCCATAAGTTTCCCTGGGATCAGTCCAATGACCCGTTTTAAGTATCTGCATGTCTCAGTCAGGTACTGGTAGAACCTCTCAGAGGACAGCCATGCCAGGTTTCTGTCTACAAGCATATCTTTGGCATCAGCAATAGTGCTGGAGTTTGGTGTCTGCATATGGGATGTATCCCAAGTTGGGGCAGTCTCTGATGGCCTTTCCTTCAGTATCTGCTTCATTTTTTGCCCCTGCATTTCCTTTAGATGGGAAAAATTCTGGGTCAAAATTTTGATGGGTGGGTGGCACCATCCCTCAACTAGGGGATGTGTCTATCTACTGAAGGTGGTCTCTTCATGTTCCATCTCCCCACTGTTGTGCATTTTGGCTAATGTCTCCTCTATTTTGGTCCTGGGAGCCTCTCACATCCCCAGTGTCTGGGATTTTTGAGTGTTTTCCCCCTTTCCCCATTCCACTTTGCAGCATATTTCAAAGTGGGATTGAAGCATACATACTTGGGCCTTCCATCTTGTTAAGCTTCATTCGTATTCTGAACTCTTTGACTAATATCCACTTATCAGTGAAAACATACTATGCATGTCCTTTGGGTCTGGGTTACCTCACTCAACATGGTATTATATTAGCTCCATCCATTTGACTGCAAAATTTCTGATGTCTTCATTTTTAATAGCTGACTAACATTCCATTGTCTAAATGTCCCACATTTTCTCTATCCATTCTTTGTTTGAGGGACATCTGCATTGCTTATAGCTTCTGGATACTATAAATAATGCTGCTATGAATATGCTGCTTGTCCTTGTGATATGCTGGAGCATCTTTTGGATATATGCCCGCCCAGGACTGATATAGCTGGGTCTTCAGATAGAACTACTTTCAATTTTCTGAGGAGCCACCAGATTGATTTCCAGAGTGGCTGTACGTGTTTGCAATCCCACCAGCCATAGAGGAATGTTCCTCTTTCTCCACATCCTCACAAACACGTGCTGTTTGCCTGAGTTTTTGATCTTAGTCATTCTAATTGATGTAAGATGGAATCTCAGGGTCATTTTGATTTGAATTTCCCTGATGAAGATGTTGAACATCTCTTTTAAGTGTTTCTTGGCCATTCAAGATTCCTTTGTTAATTTCTGTTTAGCTCTTGTAGCTCATTTTTCAATTGGGTTATTTGGTTCTCTGGAGGCTAACTTCTTGAGTTCTTAGTATATTTTGGATAGTTGCTCTCAATCAGAGGGAGAGTAGAGTGTAGTTTTGTTCTACTGATAGTGTCCTTTGCCATACAGAAATATTTAAGTTTCATGAGGTCCCATTTGTCAATTGCTCATCTTAGAGCCTGGGCCATCAGTGTTCTGTTCAGGAAATTTTCCCCTGTGCCAATGTGTTAGATGGAATCTATTCCCAACTTTTTTCTTCTATTAAATTCAGTGTATCTGGTTTTATATTGAGGTCCTTGATGCACTTGGACTTGACCTTTATACAAGGTGATGAATATGGATCAATTCTAATTCTTCTATGTGCAGACCACCAGTAAGACCAGCACCATTTGTTGAAGGAGCTTTTTGTTTTCCACTGTATGATTTTGTCTTCTTTGTCAAAGATCAGTTATCTAGAGGTGTGTGTGTTTATTTCTGTGTTTTAATTGTTATCCCACTGATTGACTGTCTGTCACCAATACCATGCAATTTTTATCACTATTTCTCTGTAGTACAGTTTGAAGCCAGGGATGGTTATTCCTCCAGATGTTCTTTTATTGTTGAGAGTTGTTTTTTTCTATCCTGAGCTTTATTATTATTATTAGTAGTAGTATTAGTATTAGTAGCAGTAGTAGTAGAGTAGTAGTAGTAGTAGTAGTAGTAATAGTAGTAGTAGTAGTAGTAGTAGTAATAGTAGTAGTAGTAGTAGTAGTAGTAGTAGTAGTAGTAGTAGTAGTAGTAGCATTCCAGATGAATTTGAGAATTGCTCTTTCTATCTCTGCGAAGAATTTAGTTGGGATTTTCATGGTGATTGTATTGAAACTGCAGATTGCTTTTGGTAAAATGGCCATTTTTACAATACTAATCCTGCTGATCCATGAACATGGGAGATCTTTCCATATTCTAAGATTTTCTTTAATTTCTTTCTTCAGGGTCTTAAAGTTCTTGTCATATGTATCTTTCAGTTGCTTTGTTAGAGTTACACCAAGATATTTTATATTCTTTGTGACTATTGTATAGGGCCCAAATTTGAGTACTATATTGAATAGATATGCAGACCAGTGGACAGCCTTGTCTTGTCCCTGATTTTAGTGGGATAGCTTAAAGTATCTCTTCATTTAATTTGATATTGGTGTTGGTTTGCTTTATATTGCTTTTATTATGTTTAGGTATGGGCCTTGAATTCCTGATTTTTTTCAAGACTTTTAACATGAAGGGGTGTTGTATTTTTTCAAATGCTTTCTCAGCATCTACTGAGATGATCATGTAATTTTTTTTTCTTTGAGTTTGTTTATATAGTGGATTATGTTGGTAGATTTCCATATATTGAACAATCTCTGCATCCTGGGATGAAGTACTTGATCATGGTGAGTAATTGTGTTGATGTGTTCTTAGATTTGGTTTGTGAGAATTTTATTGAGTATTTTTGAATCAATATTCATAAGTGGAATTGGTCCAAAGCTCTTTCTCTTTTATTCTCTCTTTCTTTCTTTCTTTCTTTCTTTCTTTCTTTCTTTCTTTCTTTCTTTCTTTCTTTCTTTTTTCCTCCTTTCTCTCTTTTTCTCTTTCTTTCTTTTTGACATGGAGTTAGAGTAGCCTGGGAAGTATTTGAGAGGGAACAGGAATGTATAGAAATGATATGAATAGAATACTATTCTGTGTGAAATAGTATAAAAAATATACTATATTAAAAACATCAGTTCCAACAAATACACAGCTTACAAATTCAAGAAGTGCAGTGATAGATTTATTTAAAAAGATAATGAATTTATATGCATCAAAACATCATGACAATGACTTCATATAATTTTAAAGTTTTGCTTTCTTGATTCATAAATGAGCACATGTTCCCTATAATGTATGAGCTTACTGTGATGTACAAAGTATTCCAGAGAAGGTAAAAAGAATGAGCCTAGTATCATTCTTTTTGTGACAACCATATAATTGTGTTAGTAAAGAGACAGAAGGATGATATCATCATTCTCAGTCATCATCACTGACAGGAGAAATGAGTTTGATCAGATAGCATTTCAGACCAAGTGTGCCATGCATGTCTTAAATAGCATCACTCCATAGGCAGAAGTAGACCTAATAATTCTCTATGAGTTCAAAGCCTCCTTGGTCTATCTAATCATCAAAGAGAGTGATATGCAAACTTAAGAATGGATATTCTTTACCACTTATCACAGCAAATTATAATGACAAGATATGGTATTATCTACCTGGAACCTCTACAGTTAGAGAACTTGACTGTGCACTTGAATTTAAAGATGTGTGTACGTAAGAATTCCACACTGAGAAGTATAGAGATGAGGCCCACTGAAATCGAATCATATCAAATCATCTTACAAGAATATTAGTAAAGAGAGCACACACAGATACCATATTGGTTTTAATATGCTGTTGTGAAATCTGGATTGCAGGCCCATACTATTTTACCTTTTTATTTAGTACCTGATAAAGGCATTTTCTTCTCAATGACTAGAATTATTTCTTGAATGAAACTCTATATTTAAGTCTTCATAAATTTTCTCATATAACAAGGAACAGTCTTAGATATTTTCAGTAAATATACATTTGTAAGAAATTTATAATAGCTTAAAATATCTCTATATGGAATTTAAATAGTTACAAGTCCACCTGAGAAAGTAGGAAAGCTAAGAGTATGGAGCAATCAAGGAGATAGGTGGGAATATACAAGATACACTGACTCAGCCTCTGTCTTCATTCTGCTCCTATTGACCTATTTCTTTGGAGAATGTTGCAATTTGAGGAACCAGACACTTTAATTTAAAAGGTGAAGAGTTTTATGACTATATTTAAATTTTAGTTTACTACATTAATTTTGATGAAAGAATACGAAATGCAAATCTCAGTAAGCATTACAAATTGTTGTTTTATGTATATTGAAACACAAGCTGGAAGATTTAAGTAACCTAATAAATTTAAATTTAAGCAAATTTAAATTCACTAGTGATTCCATGTTGATTATCTTTGCTGCCTGCAGCTTTATTTCATTTTTCAATAAAGAATGAAGAAGAAATATCTCAGACTTCTGTATAGTTATTTGGGTTTTATGTTTGGGGTGTTTAGCAAGATTAGCAAAACTTTGCTTGAAGGAAAACTTTTCTCTCCGTTATAACTGGGTACTCTCCTAGCAGGTCAGGAATACATAGAAACAATACAAAAACTTTAATATCTTCTCATTTTATTCTAGAATATATCATCAGTTCATGGTGATATATGTCTTTATTATAGTTGTAACTCTGAACCAAACCTCTGGTCATTAATACTAGAGATAAATATCTCTCACTGTAGATCTTCACCTAGTATAGAGGATTTTTAGACAGTTGGTAGAGATGTGATTCTGCAGGTTACTTCACGTAAGTGCTTTAATTCAACAATGCCCAGACTGTCTTGCTCAACTTAGTCTTAAGAAAAGTGCTCTGCATTCATTGACAGAATGCTGAAGTTGAAGTGTCTCATTCCCTATAACAGTATCAGATAGGCTTCTATCCACTATTATTCCCTTCAGAGACAAGGTAAATGTGAGCTCAAACAAATCAACTTTCTCAGCTTTAATTAATTATGTCAAAACTTTTCATAAGCTTCTTAAGTGCATTATAATTAGTATCACACATGATAAAAGTTAAACCATGCTTTTACTAATCAAGTAAAAGTGTTTGCACTTTAGTATGACACCCTTTGATTTATCACCATATTTACTGTTTATGATGAACTATGTGGTAGAAAGAAATAAGTATAATTTGTCAAGATGATGTTTTTATTGAAATATGCTTTCTTCACATCTGCAATGTGATTGAACTGTATAAAAAACAACTAGAGAATTTCAGAATGCTTGTTTTGACCAAGAAGATGTCTGCTAATATACTTCTTAGAAGAAATATATATTAAGCATGTCTATCCAAAAAAAATAATTGCACATTGTTTATACATATAAAGAATGATACTTATGTTCAATACATTAGTATAAAAATAATTGATTTTGGAAAAAACTCCATAATTCATTTTATTGTAATTACTGAGAAAAATAAGTATGCTTTTTGATCTAAGAATGACATTAGCTTGATTAATATGGCTGTCTATTTTTTCAGAAAATACTAGTAATTAAATTAGGAGGCTAAATTGTATGCTCTCTTTAATATTTATAGTGTATTTTCTTATGGTATAATTGTCCAGAATTACTTTTTAGTGATTTATGTATTTATTTTTATTTTTTATTAGATATTTTCTTTATTTACATTTCAAATGTTATCCAATTTCCTGGTTTCCCCTCTGAAAACCACCTATCCCATCCCCTAATCCCCTGCTCACTAACCCACCCTCTCCCACTTCCTGGCCCAGGCATTTCCCTACACTGGGGCAAAGAACCTTCACAGGACCAAGGGCCTCTCCTCCCATTGGTGACCAACAAGGCCATCCTCTGCTACATACACAGCTGGAGCCATAAGTCCAACCACCTGTTCTCTTTGGTTGGTGGTTTACTCCCTAGGAGCTCTGGGAATACTGGTTAGTTCAGATTGTTGTTCCTCCTATGGGGCTGCAAACCCCTTCAGCTCATTGGGTCCTTTCTCTAGCTACTCCATCAAGGCTCAGTACAATGGTTAACTGCAAGCATCCATCTCTGTATTTGTCAGGCTCTTGTACAGCATCTCAGGAGACAACTATTAACAGGCTTCTGATTTTTCTCTCAGGTGAGTTTCTGAGACCTGAGCAGCCAGCCCGGAGGCACAGGCCCCACGACTCCCAGGGGAGCCGCAGGGCAGCAGGGACAGGATCCTCTCAGCTTCTGAGTGACAGAGGAGGATCAGCTTCCTTCTCTGCCCCTTCCCTGCAAGTAGAGGGCCTACCTCCAGAGAGCGCCTTGGGCCAGAGACACAGGGCGGGATCTCAATTTACTCTCCTGTGAGTTTCTAAGACCTGAGCAGCCAGCTTGGAGGAACAGGCCCCACAAGTCACAGGGGACTTGCAGGGTGGCAGGGACAGGACA
>NW_022196905.1:180471384-180497296 GCF_008632895.1 Mastomys coucha | reverse complement strand
CTCGGCCCTGTGAAGGTTCTGTTCCCCAGTGTAGGGGAATGCCAGGGCCAGAAAGTGGGAGAGGGCAGTGTGGCAGGCAAGGGGAAGGGGGAGGCAACAGGGGTTTGTTTTTGTTATTTCTGTTTGTTTCTTTGTTTTTTGGAGGGGAAACTGGGAATGGAGAAATTTGCAAGTAAATAATAAAAAAAAAAAAACAGGCTTCTGTCAGCCAGCACTTGTTGGCATCCACAATAGTGGCTGGGTTTGGTTACTGTATATGGGATGGATCCTCAGGTGTGGCAGTCTTTGGATGGTCATTCCTAAAGTCTCTGCTCCACACTTTGTCTCTGTAACTCCTTTCATGATATTTCTTTTTACTGCTTACAAGAAGAACCGAAGTAACCACACTTTGGCCTTCCTTCTTCTTGAGTTTCATGTGGTTTGTGAATTGTATCTTGGGAATTACGAGCTTCTGGGCTAATATTCACTTATCAGTGAGTGCATACCATGTGTATTCTTCTGTGGTTGGGTTACCTTACTCAAGATGATATTTTCTAGTTCCATCCATTTGCCTAAGAATTTCATGAATTCATTGTTTTTAATAGCTGAGTAGTACTCCATTCTGTAAATGTACCACATTTTCTGTATCCATTCCTCTGTTGAGGGACATCTGGGTTCTTTCCAGCTTCTGGCAATTTTAAATAAGGCTACCATGAAAATAGTAGAGCACGAGCCCTTATTAGATGTTGGAACATTTTCTGGATATATTCCCAGGAGTGGTATAGCTGGGTTCTCAGGTAATAATACTATGTCCAGTTTTCTGAGGAACCACTAAACTGATTTTCAGACTTATTGTACCAGCTTGCAATCCCACCAGCAATTGAGGAGTGTTCCTATGTTTCCACATCTTTGTCAGTATCTGCTGTCACCTGAGTTTTTGATCTCAGACATTCTAATTGGTGTGAGGTGGAATCTCAGGCTTGTTTTGATTTGCATTTCCCCAATGACTAAGGATTTTGAACATTTCTTTAGGTCCTTCTCAGCCATTCCATATTTCTCAGTTGAAAATTCTTTTTTAAGTTCTGTACCCCATTTTTAGTAGGGTTATTTGTTTCTTTGCAGTCTAAGTTCTTGAGTTCTTTGTATATATTTGCAATTTTATGATGTCCCATTTGTCAATTCTTGGTCTTGAAGCATAAGCTATTTGTGTTCTCTTCAGGAGATTTTCCCTATGCCCATGTGTCTGAGACTCTTCCCCATTTTCCTTTCTTTTAGTTTCAGTGTATCTGGTTTTATGTGGAAGTCCTTGATCCACTTGGACTTGAGCTTTGTACAAGGAGATAGGAAAGGATCGATTTGCACTCATCTACCTGCTAACTGTCAGTTGAGCCAGCACTATTTGTTGAAAATGCTGTCTTTTCCACTGGATGGTTTTAGCTCCTTTATCAAAGATCAAGTAACCATAGGTATGTGGGTACATTTCTGGGTCTTCAATACTATTCCATTGATGTACCTACCTGTCACTGGACCAATACCATGCAATTTTTATCATAATTGCTCTGTATTATAGCTTGAGGTCAGGGAGGGTGATTCTCCCAGAAGTTCTTTTATTGTTGAGAATAGTTTTCACTATACTAGGTTTTTAGTTATTCCAGATGAATTTCCAAATTGCTCTTTCTAAGTCTGTGAAGAATTGAGTTGGAATTTTGATGGGGATTGCATTGAATCTGTAGATTGCTTTTGGCAAGATGGCCATTTTTAATATATTCTACTAATCCATGAGCATGGGAGATCTTTCCATCTTCTGAGATCTTCTTTGATTGCTTTCTTCAGATACTTAAAGTTCTTGTCATACAGATCTTTCACTTGCTTAATTAGAGTCACACCAATGTATTTTATACTATTTTTGACTATTGTGAAGGGTATTGTTTTCCTAATTTCTTTCTCAGCCTGTTTATCCTTTGTGTAAAGGAAAGCCACTGATTTGCTTGAGTTAATTTTATAGCCAGCTACTTTGCTGAAGTTGTTTATCAGGTTTAGGAGTTCTCTGGTGGAATTTTTGGAGTCACTTAAGTATACTATCATATCATCTGCAAATAGTGATATTTTGAGTACTTTCTTTCCAAATTTTATCCCTTTGATTTCCTTTTTTTCTCTAATTGCTCTGGATAGGACTTCAATTACCATATTAAATAGGTAGGGAGAGAGAGGGCAGCCTTGTCTAGTCCCTGAATTTAGTGGGATTGCATCAAATTTCTCTTCGTTTAGTTTCATATTGGCTACTGGTTTGTTGTATATTGCTTTTATTATGTTGTATGGGCCTTGAATTCATGATCTTTCGAAGACTTTTATCATGAAGGGGTGTTGAATTGTGACAAATGCTCTCTCAGCGCTAATGAAATGATCATAAGGCTTTTTTTCTTTGAGTTTGTTTATATAGTGAGTGGTGTTGATGGATTTCCATATATTGAACCACCCTTGTGTCCCTGGCGTTCATGATGTGTTCTTGGGTTCAGTTTGCCATAATTTTAAGACTATTTTTGCATCAATACTCATAAGGAAAATTGGTTTGAAGTTCTCTCTCTTTGTTGGGTCTTTGTGTGGTTTAGATATCAGAGTAATTATGGCTTCACAGAAGTAATTTGTTGAGTACCTTCTGTTAATATTTTGTGGATTAGTTTGAGGCATATTGGTATTAGGTCTTCTTTAAAGGTCTGATAGTAAACCCATCTGGTCCTGGGCTTTTTCTTTTTTCTTTTTGGAGACTATTAAAGACGGTTTCTATTTCTTTAGGGGTTATGTGACTGTTTAGATCATTTACCTGATCCTGATTTAATTTTGGTATTAATTGTCCATTTCATCCAGGTTTTTACAGTTTTGTTGAGTATAGGCTTTTCTAGTAAGCTTGGATGATTTGTTAATTTTCTCAGTTTCTATTGTTATGTCTCCATTTTCATTTCTGATCTTGTTAATTAGGATACTACTCTGTGTCCTTTAGTTAATAAGGGTATATTATTTTGTTGATTTTTCTCAAAGAGCCAGCTCTTCTTTGGTTGATTCTTTGTATAGTTCTTTTTGTTTCCATGTGCTTAATTTCAGCCCTGAGTTTGATTATTTCTTGCCCTCCACTCCTCTTGGGTGTATTTACTTCTTTTTGTTCTAAAGCATTCAGATGTGCTGTCAGGTTGCTAGTGTATTCTCTCTCCATTTTCTTTTTGGAGGCACTCAGAGCTATGAGTTTTCCTCTTACCACTGCTTTCATTGTGTCCCATAAGGTTATGTATGTTGTGGCTTCATTTTCATTAAACTCTAAAAAGTCTTTAATTTCTTCATTCTTTCCTTGACCAAGTTATCATTGAGTAGAACATTGTTCAGCTTCCATGTGTATGTGGGCTTTCTATTGTTTATGTTGTTGTTGAAGACTAGCCTTAATCTGTGGTGATCTGATAGAATGCATGGGATTATTTCAATCTTCTTATATCTGTTGAGGCCTGTTTTATGTCCAATTATATGGTCAGTTTTGGTGAAGGTACAATGAGGTGCTGAATTATATTATTATGTTTAGGATAAAATGTTCTATACATATCTGTTAATCCATTTGGTTCATAACTTCTGTTATTTTCACTTTTTCTCTGTTTAGTTTCTGTTTCCATGATCTGTCCATTGCGAGAATGGTATGTTGAAGTCTCCCACTATTATTGTGTACAGTACAATGTGTACTGAGCTTTAGTAAAGCTTAGTAAAGTTTCTAAGCTTTAGTAAAGTTTCTTTTATGAATATATGTGACCTTGTGTTAGGAACATAGATGTTCAGAATAGAGAGTTCTTCCTGGTAGATTTTTGTGTTGATGAGTATGAAGTTTCCTTTCTTATCTTTTTGATAACTTTAGGTAGAAAACCAATTTTATTTGATATTAGAATGGGTACTCCAGCTTGTTTCTTGGGACCATTTGCTTGGAGAATTGTTTTCTAGCTTTATACTCTGAGGTAGTATCTGTCTTTGTCACTGAAGTAGGTTTCCTGTATGCAGCAAAATGTTGGGTCCTGTTTACATATCCAGTCTGTTAATCTATGTCTTTTTATTGGGGGAATTTAGTGTACTTATATTAAGAGATATTAAGGAAAAAAGATTGTTGCTTCCTGTTATTTGTTGTTAGTGATAGAATTATTTTTTTTTTTTTTGAGGCTATTTTCTTTTTGGTTTGTTAAAAGAAAATTATTTTCTTGCTTTTTCTAGTGTGCAGTATCCCTATTTGTGTTGGAGTTTTCTGTTTATTACCCTTTGAAGAGCTGGATTTGTGGAGAGATATTGTTTAAATTTGTTTTTGTCATGGAATATCTAGGTTTTTCCATCTATGGTTATTGAGAGTTTTGCTGGGAATAGTAGCCTGGGCTGGCATTTGTGTTTTCTTAGGGTCTGTATGACATTTGCCCAGGATCTTCTAGCTTTAAAAATCTCTGGTGAAAAGTCCAATATAATTCTGATAGGCCTGCCATTATATGATGCTTGACCTTTTCCCCTTACTACTTTTAATATTCTTTCTTTTGTTTTTCTCTAAGCTTAAAGATTCCTTACTTTTCAGGTTGGGTACAATATTCTTATCTTGCCAAATGAATAAATACTTTGTGTTTTTCATGTTTATAATAAAGATTTTTGTTATGGGGTAAAATAAGAGGACTTTCTTTCATTAAAAGATCAGGCTACTTTCTGCATTTCTCCATCACTATTTCCATGAAGTAGAGTAACCACCAGCCCACCTCTTTCATCAGTGTATGTAATAGGAGAACAAAACATGGTACTGTCATCAATGTAGGCAATGGCATGCATGTATTGAATGAAGGGGCTTATTGTCCATGCCTGCCCATGTTTAAAAGGGAGTCTGTCATTTGCACTGTGTCTCAATTGATGTTTACTGATACAATTCTTTTGTGAATTTTAGAGATCCTAATCATGAAGCTGTTGTTTTCTGTTTTCACAATTATGATATGTACTCACAATACTAACCAGAAAAAAATGCATACAAACTTCATTGTGCCCTCTATCTCTTCAAATGCTTTTCTTGAATATGTATTCTAGCTATAACTTACCCCAAATGCATAATCAGGTCACAGAGGACAGAATGCAGGAATTTAGAACTATGACAACCTTGGAGAAGGCTGAAAAGTGATTCTCACTCCTAGTTCTTGCTGGATGTTTTTTTCAAATGTTTAGTGCAGTTCTAAATGCTATAGAATTGTTAAAGAATGCCAGAATACCTTCTATAAAATTTGTCTTTCTTTTTCCCAGGTTCTATTTATATTATCAAACTTAACTATATTTATGAGGCAATTTTATAGATTATTATCTCTCTTAGAATGAGCAGTTAGAATGAGAAATGAACATGAAAGTCTTATAATTTTTATGATTAATGTTTAATGAGAAGCAGAGTATTTAATAACTAATGAGCTGAAAAAGCATAAAATTTGTAGACAGGTCATTTTAAGTTCAACACGTGAATACTGTGTGACTAACCCAATCCTTCTGGTTGTTTGAGTCTTATTTATAAATGAAACCAGCAGTCTTGCTGACACGCTAGCAAAGCATTTGAAATAAACATGATAAAACTTTACTATTATTAACAAATTTTATAAATTTTAGGTATAGAAAATATCCATGATTAAAAGGCAAGATATAAGACTAGAACAAATTGTATATAAAGTGTGCTTGATACTTACTGTGTGTAGGGTAAATTTCATGTTCTTTTCATCTATTATATGAAGATTATCATGACTTAAATGTGACATGTTAGAAAGAAGCACACTTTACCATGAAAAAATGTGATATTTGTTTCAGTAATTTACTGTAGACACAATGTCTTTGTAGAACCTTTCAACAAATGCTAAAGATTCATACACATTCATATCCTTTTGTCTTCTACCTCACTGGAAGTTAAAGAAAAACAGATATGAATGATTCTCACACTACCTTGAAGAGGATTATTGTGTCATAGAGGCTTCCAATTTTTTGCTTTATAATTAATCAGCATCAGACTTAGGAAATCAGTCTTTGGCATGAGATTGTCTAAAAACAAGAGTGGAAAATGAGAAATAAGCAGTGAGTTTATGAAGTTTAAGTGTTTAAGCCATTTCATGTCCTAAATCATTTTCAATCATAGCAGAGACAGCTTCGGGGAAATACACAGAAGCCTCAGAGAGCAGTAGTGAAAAATGATTATTCAAATCTCCTATGATTTTAGATGAGAAACAGAACATCTCTTCACAACTCAAGCTTCACACAAGGTCACATTAATCTTGAATTCTCTTAAGTCTCCTGCCTTACCTTCTAGCCTGTACCGAATGAGGTCTCCAGGCTCAAGTGGAGTACTCAAATTGTTTTTGTGTCACATTTCTCATGTGGCAACATCAGAAAAGTTTGTTATTCACAGTACAAGACCAGGGTCTACCACCTCTGCTCTGCTGGTCTTTCTGGAACAAGCTCACATCTCATGAGCTGTCCTGGGCCCACCCTGCTCCACGAAGTAAAGCTATAGTTTGCTGTGTTTGTCAGTAGGAGTGTGCCTCCTATAATTAAAAACAAAAACAAAATGAAAAACAAAATCCACAAAAGAAACAAACAAAAAACAGAAACAGACCATTTCAAGTTGTTTTACTTTTGTTCCAATAATTTCAAAACAGATATTTTAATTTTTTCTTGAAATTTCCTTACATTCATGTAAGGGTAATGTTGAAGTGAAGGTGTGGCCAATGAAACTATTAACTCTGAGGACTTACAGTTCTTTAGGATTATGAAGCAATCAATTCTAAATTAATGGTATGATTAGAAGATTCTCTCAAACTTTCATGGGCTGCAATACCTTTTCCAGGAGACTGTCAGACACTCATAACCCCATCCAAGTCATCAAACTGCTTTTCAGACACACACTTCTTGTCAGCAGGATGCCAAGATCAGGACCATGTCTGATCTGATCCTTGACTTCATAGAAAGTGAATACTGTGTCAGGTGACATTGGTTTTCCGAATACATTTACATATATCTTAAATCCTATTATTGTACAGAAAAAGGTAGTTTTAAGTAAGATTTCTATTAGATAGAAAATTGAACCCCCTAGTTTACATTATTCTAAACATCAATGTCATTCTTTTACCTACTAGAAGACTCCTACTTGAGGTTTACAATTAAAAACTTAAGTATCAAAGTCACACAATTTCCAAATGATTCTAAAAGATCTCTGAATGATGACACATTGTGAATCATCTGATCTTGAAATGAGTTTCTAATGTAGCTTCAGAGAAATAAATGGGTCATTTCTGTTATCAGTCATTTAGAAAATTGCATTCAAAATAAGTCTTTCTTATATAGGTCCCATGCCTATCAAGTATATTTAATTTTCTGAAATCTATTTTAGACAAGAGTATTTTATTTCAGGGTTTATGTGACTAGGAATCTTCCCAGGAAGAGTTATCTTGGGGGTAAGCAGGAAGAAACTGCAAGGAATTAGGTTCTTTGGACACTGTGCTATGGAGAGCATAAGAACTGGCATACTGCATGAAGCTATTCTCAATATCCACTTGACCTAGAGTAGTCACAAGCTAGAAAAGAAGAGAGTAATGTGCCTTACAGCACAACTCTTCAATACATGAGTGAACTGTAGTTATTCGTTTAATGTGTTAAAAATAGAAGCGTATAATAACATAATAATTATAGTTCTCATTTCAATCTGTTCTGTATCCTATGCATAACATTAAAAAATTAGAATTCTTTTGTAGGACTAAATTATATTCCAACACTGACACACTGTATCTTAAACTGTCATCTTCATTCCTTTCAGATATTTTGTTTTCCTTAGAAAAATATATTGCTTACCTCTGTGAATGTGTCTGTGATATTTCTCATTCTGTAAATGCTCACTCATGTCTGTCCAGTTTGAATAGTATTTCAATATATTTTTTTGTCAATTCCTTGAGAACTATTCCTAAAGACATCAGTAAAGACATTTCCCTTTTGAGATTTTACAAGCTACCCACTCACTGTCTCCTTGCCTTCAAAGTGAATAAGGTCCTTCTATCTTGTGACATTTTGTATTTCATTATTTAACTATTATATGTATATATATATATGTATATATATATACACATATTATATATATATATGTATATATATATATACACATATGACATATATAATTTTTCTTCCATATTCTCACAATTAGATTAAAAATAAAGGAAGACAGGGGCCTTAGTATTTATTTTAAATTCAGCATACTATTAGTGAAAATAACTATATGGTGTCACTTATTTATATTTATTTATTTATTTATTAATTTATTTATTTAATTTTATTTGATGATCAGGGTGGAAAAGTGTAAATGCATTTTAGTCAAGTGCTTTATCACTTCAAGATATATCAAGCAATAGTCATTTAACTTTAATTGAATATAATCACATGAAATTCAATGAAAATTTTGGGCCACCTTCAGAAAATGATCATATAATTGGAATCATTACTGATAATACCAGAAGATTATCATATAGGATTGGCATGCCAGAGTGGTATTGTTGTAGACTATTTTGGCAAAGGACAAAAATGATGCTAGAATGATAATTTAGCTGATACATTTCTTTAGGATTGAAAACTGGAAGTAAATAAGCTTCACATCCATGAAGTAGATAGCTTTAATCTGAAATATAGAAATGTTAAAAATAAATATACAAATATTTGGGGGTCTAATGTGAGGTTTTTGGTGTTGTATTTAGGTTAATTCTGTGAATGCAGTCATTATTCTATGAGACCATTGTTTATGTATCTTTACCTTTCTACTTTGGAGTCAGGATAAAGGGAACATTTATCACAAACAAACATAAGGCTACTTTTGCTTTTGAAAGCCTATGAAGTTCACAGTGCTGAATGGATTAACTTTTTACCCAGCATAATTTTTTTATTGATTATTTGAGAATTTCACTCTTCCAAGGTCTACCCTCCCACATTTTGTCCCAGTCCCCAAATATAAAAAAAATACAATTTTCAATGTATATATATACTCATTTAATCATGTTCAAACTCATTGTGCCCAGCCACTTAAAGGTACCTATGTAACTGACTCCTTTCCCATCACCCCTGCCAGAAGCTACATTTCATCATCTTTAACATATCATAAATTTTAAGAACTACCTTCAATGCTTTTCCATCTAGACTGTTTTCATTTTGCTTTTACAAAGGGAAGGAATGGAGATTGCAGGTAAGGTGATTGTTACAGAAGCCTTCATTGTCTTTCATTTCCAGCCATAATTCTGGAGTCATCAAACCACTGCAATAGAAGTTTCTCTGCCCATATCAGCCAGCAGCATCACAGATCATCAATTTCCACATGATTTCCCATGACTGAATGGGCCACAGACACCCACAAGTCCAGCAGCAGTACAGACTACAGCCCACATGGCCTCTGGCAGCAGTATGGATCTTGGACATCAACATCTCTCCTGGCTGAAGCTCAGATAACACATCAACAGGGCCTCTGGTGGCAAAAGTAAGTTATCTCAAAAAACAACGGCAAAATTTAATCTATTATTTGCTTCCGTCAGGGAACCTGTGATTAAAACTTTCACTTTAAAATGATTTACCAGATAAATAGAGTTAGGAAACTTCAAATCAGATTTTTGTCTCAACTAATAACTGCAAAGATGTACATTTGAGCACAATCTTAGCCAGCGATTTCCTCTCAGACTTTATACACTTGAATTAATGCAGTCATAACTTTCCAATTTTTATAAAGGTCAAAAGAAATAACATGCAACTTCTGGTTCATGGCTGATTGGACAGCAATTAGTAGTTCTTCAAATTATGAACAGGTTCTGTCTCAGGAAATTGAAACTGATAGAAAGACTGTTGTCTGTCTCTTGATGATTGAATGTAAAAGGTGACATCAATTTAAATTAGAAGTGTGTATTTTAAGAAGATTATCATGAGCAGATGTAGTGTTTGTAAGGGCACTGTTGAAAAGACAGGATGTTAGACAGGCAAGCAAGAGAGTCTCACAACTCTAGAGACTGGTAAAGATTACCTCAGTGCTTCATGACATCTCCGCTGCCTTTTCAAGTCTCATGAAGTCCTATTTTCATTCAGCTTTTGATTCTATGAACCATTCCTCTATCCTTCTAATAATTTCCACTAGTTTGTTTAAAGTCAAGTTTAGTATTATCTGGTCCTCACAATGGCTCTATTTTTCATTACTCTGGCTTGACTGGATAGAAGGAGGCTCTGCTCATAAACAGAAGAGATAGTTCTGCTGTTAATCTCCAGTATCAGGCTTACAGACACATCCAAAATGTGTATCACTAATAGTCCCTGTTTTTATTAACTCAATGAAACACTTACAATTAACCATCCCTTGTCAACTTTATACTCCATGACATAATTTTAAACCATAACTTGCCATATATGGGCCATAAAGTCTTTGGTCATCTCAGATTGAAAAATTCATTTAATTAAGATTCAATATTTCCCCAAGTTTTAACAATTTCAAAGTTTTTCAGAAACCCAAGTTCAAAGTCTGTTCTGAGAGTCAAGGCAGCCCTTAACTGATACTCTTAAAAATTCAACAAACAATACTGACAATTCATAATGGCAGAGCACAATCTGAAAAGAGCATAGTCTGAAAAGGAGAAGTAAGTGTGTTGTTGTAGTAAGAATTAGACCATAGCAAGGCTAAAATAAATTCAAGGGGAAATATTAAAACATTTCAACTCCAATACTGTTGCTGGCCAGCAGCAACAATAAGAATGGGTTATCTGGAATATGGAGTTGGGAAATTGGCAAGCCATTATGTTACCTTAATCCACGTGGAAGGTTTTAAAAAACTAGACTGCACTCGTGTGATCACTCAGCCATCTTTCATTTAATAATACTCTTTGTTACAAGCCAACAGGTAGAATAGGTGAGGCAAAACCCCTCCCCCAAGTTTGTCAGCATGCTGGCCCAATCAGCAGCTCCTTATTCGATCTCTGGAGGTGGGACTTCTGATGTAACTGGAATCAGGAGAGAGGTGTGGCAAATAGTAGGAGGTGGGCAGAAAGGTGTGGTTATGAGAGGCAGGCAGAGTCAAGCAGGAGGGCTACACAATACATGTTCTACAGGCTTATGGGAATACCATGTATTCTATAGTGAAGTTTATTTTTTCTCTTATAGCTTGTGGTCTGCTCTTGGACCACCCCAACAGATGTCTACAATTATTTTAATGACAAATACAGGAGAATTCCAAGGTCTTATAGACTGTCCTATCTGCTGAATGTCCAGGTATTCTTCTACTAGATATCCAAGTGCCTGTACTTTTTCTTTATTCCATGGCCATTGCTCTACCCACACAGATCTCTAAGCTGACTATTTAAAGGGAGGGGTATTGATTTCCAGATATTTTTGTTTTATCTAGAGATGCTTTTCTGCCCTTAAGTTTTATGCTACTTATGGCTAAGTCCAGGGCAGTATTGCCTTCTGTAGCATGACTTAGGTTTGGAGTTTGGATGAGCTGACAGGAAATGTCTGGCTCCTATTGTTTTCTTAAGCTAGCCCCTTAAAGAGTTTCCCATATTTTCAGGATTATCTCTTAGGAGGTTTCCTATTGGTAAGGAATGACTTCAAATATCTTTTACTGATCTGTGTTCATTAGTCCAGTGCCTATGTTTACTACACCTCTACAAAGTTTGGAAGGCTCACAGCTTCTAGAGAAGTCTCCAGAAATGCCTTTTCTACAATTCCTTCTCAAATGACCTTGTCCCCTGTAGTCTAAACAATGGACACTTTAATATCTAGGATGATTGTCCATTGCTTGTCTAATTACATAGTCATTAAGGTCAATATAAGCAGTAGTTCTAATCCATTCACCCATGGGTGCTAATCGAGTTTTTAATGGTCTATTAAAGCCTGCCCCCTCCAGCATAGCTGTAGCCATTTAATTTCATGCCTGTCAGCTATTTCATATTGTTGCTGTTATATGCCTGCCAGTCATTAATACAGAAAAATAATATGACTCAGAATAGGGTCATGCTGACCACAAACCCTGTTATATCCTGCATATTATGAGATGTGTTAATCTTAAGAAATTCTACAACTATAAGTTCAAGTGGGACCTATCAATTTTTTTTAATTTTGCCTTTTATTAGTTAATTTCTTTATTTGTATTTCAAATATTATCCCCTTTCCCAGTTCTCCTGCCTGAAACCCCTTATCCCATCACCCCAGCCCTTGATTCTATGAGGGTGTTCCCCCACCTACCCACTCCTGCTTCCCCTCCATGGCATTCCCCTACACTGGGGCATCAAGCCTTCACAGGACCAAGAACCTCTCCTTCCATTGATGACCTACAAGGCCATCCTCTGCTACATATGCAGCTGGAGCCATGGGTCCCTCTATGTGTACTCTTTGGTTGGTAGTTTATTCCCTAGGAACTCTGGAGGGTCTGGTTGGTTGATATTGTTGTTCTTCCTATGGGGTTGCAAACCTGTTCAGCTCCTTCAGACTTTTCTCTAACTCCTCTATTGTAGACCCCATGCTCAGTCCGATGGTTGGCTGTGAGCATCCACCTCTGTATTTGTCAGGCTCTGGTAGAGCCTCTCAGGAGACAGCTATATCAGGCTCCTGTCAGCAAGAACTTCTTGGCATCCACAATAGTGTCTAGGTTTGATAACTGTATATGGGATGGATCCCCAGGTGGAACAGCCTCTGGATGACCTTTCTGAATCTGTTCTATACTTTTTCTCCATAGTTCTATTATGTCTTGGATTGATGCAGGGCCAACCACCAGGCAGCATTCCTGATGGCTCAATACCTGAGTATGAGCTCATTGTAGTTTTTGTGATTTTAGTCTTTATAAGCTGAAAGAAAAATGTTTGAGGTCATAGTGTCAGTCCCCAAATTCTAAACTACTGTACTGATTGATCAGTTTTAGTGTGTAGGTTTAATGAACCATCCCTGTCTGACTGAGATTAGTGTTCGTGTAGTTTGTGGTTTGACTCCTGAACCCCCACACTTAGAACTTCCTTTACATTCTACATTTGCATTTCTGAAAGCTAAAATTCAATTAATACCTATCTCACATGAGGATCTGATATTGCCTTGTTTATAGTGGATGTTAATCTCTATTAGAAATCAGTAAAAGTCTCTCTGGGGATGTGCATTATCTTTGTTAATGACATAGACCTTTTTTTTTTCTTGTTCCAATACATTATCTCAGACTCTTAAAGCTACAAATGTACATTGTATAATAATGCCATCAATAAATTACATCTGCTGTCTTTTTAAAAATTTTTTAATCTTTTTTTTTACAGTCCAGTCTTTATCCCCCTCCTGCTCTGCCCTATGGCCATTCCACATCCTATACCTTCTCCAATTGTCTCCAAGAGGATGTCCCCACCTCCCCAATCCCACCCCACCAGACCTCTCCACTCCCCAGGGATGCACCTAACCCTCAAGAGACTTGAGGCCCCAGGGAATGGGGAGGTATGGTAGGGTGAGGGTTAGATGTATCTTCTCCCACTGAGTCCAGACCCAGCAGTCCTCTGCTGCTGTATATGTGTTGGGGTCCTCATATCAGCTGGTATATTCTACCTGGTTGGTAGCTCAGTGTTTGAACAATTTTAGGGGTGTAGATTGGTTGAAACTGCTGGTTTTCCTATAGGGTCGCCCTCTTCCTCAGCTTCTTCTAGTTTTTTCCTAATTCAACCACAGTGGTCCTCAGCTTCTGGCCATTGGTTGGATGTAAATATCTGCATCTGACTCTTTCAGCTGCTTGTTGGACCTTTTGGATGGCAGTCATGCTAGGCTTCTGTCTGTAAGCACACCATAATATCAATAATAGTGTCAGGCCTTCTGGCCTCCCCTTGAGCTGGGTTCAAATTTGGGCCAGTCACTCAACCTCCCTCAGGCATCTTCTGTCTTAAATCAGAAAATCGCCCTTTACCTAACCATTTGTCTTTCATGTTAACATCTTTAGACCTATTTAGATTTTCCATAATTGCAGCTTCTTCTTACTGCCACGTCTGTCACTGTAATTGAGAACTAGCTTCCAGTCCAGCTGCTACTAAATGCTTTAAATCTTAGAGGATAATCCTACTTTAGATAGCCTAGTCAGTTAACATCTATCTCATATTGGATGAGTAGATTCCATGTGTTACTCTTGATTCTTATAATGTTTAAGATCTTGTATTTTAACACGATTCCAGGCTAGTTTTCCATTCTGAAAATTTTTACCATTTTCTGATATTTGTTCCTGGGTAACTGAGAAAGCTGGGGGGGGGGTGGCTACCTTTCCTCAATGTCATTAGGACTAATAGGCTATAGGACTAATAGGCTGTCTATCTTTATGGGAAAAGACTGTATATATCATTAACATTTGTCTTTGAGGTGGCTTAATGAGGTTCCCTATCTCAGAGGCTCCAGTGTCATTCCTTGACCTGGTCTCAAGGCTTCCATGGGTTTGAGTGTCCTGAGTCTCTCTCTGGGTGCCCAGCCCTACTGGAAGAACTGATGCTTCCATTGAAGATGATCTCAAATTTCTGCCTCTGTGGCTTTGTCAGACATCTCCTACTTCCTGCAATGTTGGTGGATTTTCTTCTTTTCTAATCATGTTGGGCTGCAGACATAAAACTAACTTTTATTCACTAGGTGTGATTGTCATCTTGGAGGATGAATAAACTCATCCTTTCAAGTTCTTTCTGAACTCTGACTGGCTGGTTCAACTCAACTCTTCTGGCTCAAACTCCTGTCCAAGCTGAGTGATTCAAACTGTCTTCTTTCAGCTTCTCACTGAATTGCTCTTCTTGGCCTCACACTTACTCTAGCAATATGTCATCCTTCTCTTTCTCTGGCTTGCTCTCTCAGCAACCTGTCTTTGTACAACTGTTTTGCTCCAACTACCACTCAACTAGAGATCATTTTCAAATATCATTGCTTCCTTCTACAAACTAACCTTACCTACATTGTTTGGGATTAATGGTGTATATTAAGAGCATATCTGTATTCCAGCCAGAGGGATTAAAGGTGTGTGGCATGTCAACATTTCAGTCAGATCACACGGACCTAGAACATTAGTGGATGTGAGTTCATTTCAGAGCAGCCATGTTGCTGCATTAAAATTCCTCTACATTCATCGTTCTCATGCTTTTGTCATCTCCAAGATCCTAGAGACTCAAGCAATAGTTTCACACATTTCTTGCATCATAACAATACCCCCAGAGATCTTCACCCCATCCCACCACTTCACTTCTGAAAAAGTGTTCTCCTTTGCCCCCTACATTCCTTTTCCTGGGGGCATCAAGTCTCTACAGGATTAGGCACATCCTCTCCCATTGAGGCCAGGCAAGGCAGTCCTTACATCATTTAGTTTTAATCTATGTTACTGGTAAAAACTAAACAGATTAAAGTAATATGTGCCAAAATCAGTATTCAAAGTTTCAAACTCTTTCTAAGGTAACTTTGTGAATAAGAATATTGTCTACAAATAATCTTCCTAATGCTTGTTCTTTAATTGACAAGTCTTTGTTATTCAGAGTCTAGGTATAAGCACCTGAATGAAAGTTCACCTAGAGGATTTTGTGTTCTCCCTGCCCTACTTCTCTCTGTGTTATTCTTTGTTGACACTCATTCGATAGTTTAAATTGTTTCTCTACATCATTGTCTCCCATTGAATTGTGAGTTCTTATGCTCAAGCTCCATTATGCCTTTCTTATTTAATATCATCTTTGTCTGACACATGAGAAGCATATTACAAATATTTTCTAATTGAATTTCATTATGTTATAGTGAAGTCAATATCATATTCCTATAACATACCAGTAAGCATATTTTTCACTTGAATTGCTGCATGAAATGATGTTTCTCAAAGTCTCTCACAATTCCAGATGTTGTTTAAAATGAAAGGCTCTATTCCACTCCCTCCCCTACAACATGCAGAATGAAAGAAAAACAGAGCTTTTGTGTAAGTGTATGCATCTCTGAAAGTAAAATTTAAATATGGAGCTTGTTATATGTGATCTTTCCATTGTCCTCAATATCAATTATTTCTTTGTTTTATCTATCCTTTCAGAACAAAAGTGTGCCATTATATTTATATTATTTATATTTTAATAATTTTTCTTTTAAATTTCTATATATTTCCTTTTAAACTGACTCTTCTTTTCAGTCAAATTAAGTGTCTCTTTGCCTAGTCTATATTTGTCTTCTGCTCCATAAACACAGAAAATTCATTTTACTGATAATACTCTAAAGGGAAAATTTACCTGATGTATAATAGGATAGTTCAGTTATAAGGAGGGACATATTATTTAGATTTATTTATTTTTATGTTTGGATATTTCTTAGCATATATGTGAATATACCATATTCATATAGTACCTTCAGAGCCCAGAAGAAAATCTCCTGGATCTGGAACTAGAAATGGCTGTGAAGCACTATTTATGTGGTAAGTGTTGAACCTAGGTTCATTTGAAGAATGGAAAGTGTTTTCAACTATTGAGCCATCACTCCAGGCTCATTTATACTGTATTTTCTTAAAAAATATTATGTTTTTCTATTTTTTCAGTATCTTCAGGATTGTTTATTTTAACTTCTTTCAGACCTCTTAACTAACATATTTGAAAGCATTTATTTAGCTATAACCAATGTAAAATGAACATGAAATAATTAAGCTGTACAACTTGACATTCTATATGCCAAACAACCCAGTAATCCACTTTTAATAATGAATGTATTCAGTCCTATTACCAAAACTTCCACATCCCACTTTCATTCTCTTCCTCTGGATTTCTTTGTCCTCTCATTTTTCTAGGACAACTAGTGACCTGATTTCTCTCCTGCATATTAATTTGCACTTTATAATATTTTCTATTTCTAAGCTCCTCTCCATATACTAATTATATCTTTTATCCAATATAATTATTTTGAGATTCACAAATGCTACATGTGGCAGAAATCTATCTACTTTGCTGCAGGGATATATGCATGTATCATAGGCTATGTAATTCTGTTCAATCATTAATTGATAGACATTCAGATCATCTTGAATTCAAACTTGTTATAATACAACAAAAATTTGAATATAATTATTTAAGAAAGTATGATAAATCCATGGGAATATAGTTTTTATCATAAAACATCAAATGTGTGAGATACACTTAAGTTAAAAGTTTAAGACTCGCTGAAGAAAACATACACTTTGGTCATAGGACTTATAGAAGTCAGGTTGGTGATACCAGGAAGACTTCTTCTTGCAGGCTAACTTTTGTAGGACTAGAAAGTCTTACATAGGTTGTTGGGAGGTTGGGAAAAATGATCCATAGGCTTAACCAATTGTAAAATACAGTAATGACCTGCACGACAAGAAATGTCTCCTGGCTACTTACACCAATGGCATTGAGTTTTATAAGAGCGAACAACGGTTCTCTGAATGAAGTTAAGGCCTATTCCACAAAAGAAAACACATTTTCTGTGATACAAATCTGGCAGAGAATGTATGGTTGGTGTACTGGCTGGTTTTGTGTGTCAACTTGATGATAAACTGGAGTTAACACAGAGAAAGGAGACTCCCTAGAGCATTTCCTCCATGAGATCCAGCTGTAAGGTATTTTCTCAATTAGTGATCAAGGTTGGGACCCATTGTGGGCAGTACCATCTCTGGGCTGGTAGTCCTGGGTTCTATAAGAAAGCAAGCTGAGCAAGCCAGGGGAAGCAAGACAGTAAGTAACATCCCTCCATGGCCTGTGCATCAGCGACTGCCTTCTGACCTCCTTGAGTTCCAGTCCTGATTTCCTTCTGTGATGAATAGCAATGTTGAACCGTAAGCTGAATAAAGCCTTTCCTCTCCAACTTGCTTCTTGGTCATGATGTTTTGCACAGGAAAAGAAATCCTGACTAAGATAATTGGGGAGCTCATAGGTCCCAGGTTTGTAACTGCTACTATTACTTTTCAAAATGGACATAGTGTCAAACTGCCTTCTAAATTTATGTTTTCATTCCTGAAGTTTTGTGAAATTCTCAGACTTCATCAGAGAAGTTTCTTTATGCTGTGGGTGAAGGTTAATGCTGAAATTCACAAGTGGACAGAGTACAGAAAAACAAGTATCATTTCTCCAAAGGTTAGGGGGTAACACAGAAGATGCAGAGAAATTATAAGAGCCTGAGTTCACAAAGGTCCCAACTGATGAGTGCCTTTAGGACATAAAAGGTGGTTGCTACCTTTGTGAGTTATAAGCAGTGTTGGGTATCTGCACAAGATCTATAGGTTTATGATTATAACA
Organism: Mastomys coucha; assembly: GCF_008632895.1. Lineage (NCBI taxonomy): Eukaryota > Metazoa > Chordata > Mammalia > Rodentia > Muridae > Mastomys > Mastomys coucha. The sequence goes on along the minus strand of NW_022196905.1, from coordinate 180,479,036 downwards.
TAGTACAGAGGAGGTCACAAGCCCCTGACCTGTACTTAAAAGTTATTGGTAGTCAATAGCTTCTGTGGAAAGACAATGTTCAGTAAGGGTATGGCCACTAATAAGTAGACTATGTTCCAATGAATGGTCCCACACCCAAGAGTACATAGACAGAACAGATTAGGTTACATTTTTAAAAAGAAAAAAGTGAGATATGAGTGGTGGCAATATGAAGGGTGGATCTAGGAAAGGTTAGGGAAAGGAGATGATGGTTATGAAATTACATTGTTAGAAGTTCTCAAAAATTGATAAAAGCATTGTATTATAACTTTTAATAGAGTATTTACCTAGCAAATAAATTGATAAGAAATTGATGAACAAACATTAAAAAAGAAAATTTACAGTAGATTGGCCCTCCATTGTTGTAAGTATAGTTAGTAGTTGCTATGCTATTAGGTCAACTATAAAGACAAATCATTGGGACTCACCCTCCAGAAGTGTAGAAATGGCAGAGTAGGACACTCTATCACTTCTGTTTCTACTCTCATTGATATCATGCCACAAAGGAATTAAAGCCACTGACAGTTGGTAGAGGGCTTGGAAATTCCTAATAGAATTTCCAGAAATAATAAAGTAACTCAAGAATGAGCTTAGAATACAATTGAATTGTGTGCTTCTGCATATGAGAGCAATTATGCTATCAGTTTAGATTCCTCTAACTATATTTATTACTTTGTAGACTACAGGCATCTATTTGCTGGACCGTAATAGAATTTAAAACCCTGCCTCTCTTCCTTCTTGAGTTTCTTATGGTTTGTGGTTTGTACTGTGTGTATTCCAATCTTCTGGGCTAATATCCACTTATCAGAGAATTCATATCATATGTGTTCTTTTGTGATTGGATTACCTCACTCAGGATGATATTCTCCAGGTCCATCCATTTCCCCAAGAATTTCATAAATTCATTGTTTTCAATAGCTGAGTAGTACTCCATTGTGTAAATGTACCACATTTTCTATACCCATTCCTCTGTTGAGGGACATCTGGGTTGTTTCCTGTTTCTGGCTATTATAAATAAGGCTGCTATGAACATAGTAGAGCATGTGTCCTGTCCTTATTACATGTTGGAGCATCTTCTGGGTATATGCACAGGGGTGGTATAGCTGGGCCCTCTGGTAGTACTATGTCCAATTTCTGGAGGAACTACCAAACTGATTTCCAGAGTGGTTGTACCAGCTTGCAGTCCCACCAGCAATGAAAGAGTATTCCTCTTTCTCCACAACCTCACCAGCATCTGCTGTCACCTGAGTTTTTTATCCTAGCCATTCTGACTGGTATGAGGTGGAATCTCAGGGTTGTTTTGATTTGCATTTCCCTGATGACTAAGGATGTTGAACATTTCTTTAAGTGCTTCTCGGCCATTCAGTATTCTTCAGTTGAGAATTCTCTGTTTACTCTGTAACCCATTTTTAATAGTTATTTGGTTCTCTGGAATCTAACTTCTTGAGTTCTTTGTGTGGGACTAATGGCTCCAGCATATATGGGGATAGCCAAGTTGGTCATCAATGGGAGGAGAGGCCCTTGGCCATGTGAAGGTTCTATGCCCCAGTGTAAGGGAATACCAGGGTCAGTAAGCAAGAGGGGATGGAGTGGTGAGCAGGGGGAGAGAGGAGGGAACAGGGGTTTGTTTTAGTTTTTGTTTTTTAATTTTATATTTATTTTCTGTTTTTGGAGGGGAAGCTGGGAACGGAGATATTGTAAGTAAATTAAACATCTAATAAAAAAAAAAAAAAACCCTGCCTGTCACTGAAATGTACTGAGTGAAAGCAAAGGAGATGGTCATAGTCACTGGATAGCCTCTCTTTCAAAGACACATTAATCTTAATTCTGGGGACTTAACCATGTATCTATTTTCTTTTGTTGCTTGTGCCTTCAGTATCAAATCTAGATACCCTCTACCATAGATAATGGTGAATAATAATAAAAAATGTTACATCCCCTCTTCACTTCAGTCATCCATTGGACTCCTAGCAGCCTCTGTTTGGTGGCTAACACCTGGGAGCTAAGACAGATGCTCTCTGTTGATTGTCTTTGAAGAAGCCGCCTGACCACGCCCACCACCTGAGTACTCCAGCCAGCTAGCCGCCTGAAGATCTTCTGAACCTGGGGACTTTGACACCTGAACTTCCTGTGTAGTGTAATCTAGAGACTTGTTTTCAGTTTCTCCTGTGACTATAAAAACCCTGGTTTATTCTCAGTAAAGTGGAGCCTTGACTGGGACGCAACTTGGCTTCGTGTTTTCTCTTTGCATTTCAAACCCTCTATTTCAGGTCCTTTATTCCCTCCTGGCTGAGTAGAACCCCGTTCTTGAAACTGCGGGCAGTTTCAAGAAAAGAAGAAGCATTCAATAATATTTGAAGTTGTGAGCTTGAGATTTCATTTATTAATTTATTTGATATCTTCACTTTTTGAATATGGCAATTGCTTCTTCTTTAATGAGTAGAGATACCTAATAACAGTACATTAGAATTAATAGCCCACTATGTACAATCAACTGTTTTAAGCTTAATGAATAATAATCTGTTTGAAGACAATTGGTGTTATATTGATATAACTCAATCTTGATCTCTATGGAACATTATGCATCTAAAGAAATAAGTGTAATGGAGAAAATACTCATGGAAAAGTTTAAGTAAACTCCTGTGTATAAAGATGCGAAGAAATAAATTTGTAGTACTGCTAGATACCATAATCAAAACTTGTTCTTGCTTCCTGATCAGGTTATTTTAAAATAACTTGAATCAGTAAACCCTACTGAAAATGTACAGCGAGCTTTAATCTGTTTTTCAAATTGGGTAGCAAAATGTGTATGTATTAGCATGGTTAATGAACCATAAAACACATTCGTTGTTTTATTCAAAGATGCTTCTGCTAAAAAATCTTGTTATCTGTATCTGCAGCTATAACTAAAGGGCTGAATACAAAATTGGCAGTGCTTTCTAAATCATACAGACTAAAAATAATCCCCTAAGTAAGGAAAGGCAAATCTCTTTGGTACAAGACTTTGATAGCAATATTACACCATCTCAAATATCACATGCTGGTTCGAAATGGTGATGCATTTTAAAGGATCAGCTTTTCCCAAACTTACTAATTTAAGAGACTTGCAGCCGAGGGGCTGGGCTGCAATTCCTTTAGATGCCCTCCCCTGTGTAATCCAGCCTTTGGGTAACTTAGCCTTTTTGTCTACCTCTTACCTTCCTGGTCTCTTAACCCAGGCTGCCCATCTTGGTAGGCATCTCCTCTCTCCTGTCTCCTTCCCCATCCCCTCACATAGCCCAGCTCAGTCTGCTCAGTTTAGTTTTGACTCTCGCAGATATTCCTACCTCTGCCTATGCTTTCTCTTTTATCTGCAATAGACTTTCTTGTCCACCATAAAAGGAAAAAAAAACATACAGAGAGACCCCTCGTAGTTTTATAGACTACCACTGCTTCTTGGACTGTCACTGTTTACTGAATAGATAATTCTAACTTGTCACTCACTAGTGATTATGTAGCTTTGATTGGGGTCTGGGTTTGCTTTCATTCACATTTCTTGATCTAACAGGATTTTGCATTTGCCACATTCCAGTTCAAGCTTCATTCTTCATGAGTGTAGTTTTGCCTCTAGGATTTGTTTCTATCTTAGCCACAAATATTACTCTAAAATAATAGAGCCAAGGCCAGGGACTAGCCCATGTAGGGTAACAAAATGATACTGGTTGACCCAGGACTGACCAGTTTTCATGGACACATGACTTTTATAACTATATTCATGGGGAAATCAGAAAATACATGAAGGCTACAACAGGCAAATTAGGAAATAGTTTGCCATTCCAAACAAATTTTTCAATAGTGAAATTCTGCCACTTCTTTTTCAACATTTCTTTCTTCCCTTGAGTAGACAAAATATATGCCCTATTCCTTATATTGTTTGGACAATTTGTGTTTCTGCAATCCCCTTACTCTACATGCTTCAGTATCCCAACATGCAAATAGTTGTATTTGCCCTGAGCATTTGTTCAGAGTGGTAGATGGTTGTTCTGTTAGAATGCTTTTGCTTATGGGCCTATTAATTTTGCCAGTGCAAATAGAAAAACAGTTCCAAATTTATATCTGAACATTTTAATATGTTGATATGTATAAAATGCTGCCACTCATGATCTGACTGTAGGAATCATGTGGAAGAAAAGTGGGTGTGGGGGTGAAGTATTGTATCCAGTTCTTACTGTAGAATAATTTATTGAATTTTATAAAACTTTTTGGATTTGTTTTGTTTCTATTTTTACTGTTTTATTTCCATCCATGGCCCCAAAATATTACCTAGATGTTTTACTCTTTCTTAGTTCTAGTAAGTATTGCAAAGCTCAGGCATGACTTTGGTTTTGCAGACTATTGTCAAAGATGGATCTGGAAAGTACAGTGTAAGATAGTCATATAAGCCATGGGATGGGACTGGCTACAGAACTTGTAGAACTCAGTAACAAAAGGACAATGCAGGACCTCATCTGAAATCATTGGTAATGCTTCTTCTTTTTCCCATGTCTATTGGATTCAGGTCTGAATATATAAAATTTGTTTTCAATGTCCCACAACCTCAGAAAATGCAGACTTCCACTGCTGTCTATGGGTCCACATAGACAGTTGGTAAATATTCCTTGCCTTAAAACTTCTCTACAGCCTTAAACTTCTCTACAGCCATATCTAGGTCCCCTCTAAGTATAACAATGGTCAAAGGAAAATGCTAGTAATCTAAATCTTTGGAACCTGTCCAGGGAAGACAGGTATACACCACCAACAAATCAAAATGGTTTCTACTGAGAGCATGCTGAATTTGTCCACAATTTCTATCTTTGGAGGAAGTCTCTAGTTCTATTCTAAAAAACATAATGTAGAAGAAAAAAATGACCTCTGTAAGTGGTCAACCAACTTCTACTGCTGCACTGTAGTATACACATGCATGCACAAAAATTAATAAGTCAAATTGTAATAAAAGATAACATGTACCCCACCGACCTGAACAGAAGCCAAAGACCTCAATGGCATAAATGGTTCAAGAATTGACACATAATATAATCCCCTCAACTAGAGAATATCTTAAGTCCCATTGTGTTATGTGCTAGGTCTCCTGTCTTCAACAACTGAAACTTCAAGGATATATTTGTTAATGTTATATTACCACATAAAAACACATAACAAAATGAGTGGCTTGAGTCTTTGACCTATAACAACTTGCATTTTTCAAGGGTTAGAAGACTAGCCTATTCTCTACTCAAAGAGTCCAGAGCTTCAGTAGATTCTCTGGTCCTATACCAGGTCCCAGATTCTCTCTAAAGTTCATCCAGATTGTTGGCAGAATCTAGCTCCTTGCAAATGTAGAATTAACTCTATGTTCCAATGACACAGTGCGCTTTTCTAATGGTTCATCTTCTACTTTTTAAGAACTAAAATAATTCCCAGGTGGAGCAGTCTCTCAATTGTCCTTCCTTTAGTCTTTGCTCCATAGTTACAACTCTACAACTCCTTCCATGGGTATTTTGTTAGCCCTTTTAGGAAGGAACAAAGAATCCACACTTTGTTCTTCCTTCTTCTTGAGTTTCTTGTGGTTTGTGGTTTGTACTTTGTGTATTCCAATCTTCAGGGCTAATATCCATTTATCAGAGAGTGCATACCATGTGTGTTCTTTTGTGACTGGGTTACCTCACTCAGGATGATATTCTCCAGGTCCATCCATTTCCCCAAGAATTTTATAAATTCATTGTTTTTAATAGCTGAGTAGTACTCCATTGTGTAGATGTACCACATTTTCTGTATCCATTCCTCTGTTGAGGGACATCTGGGTTGTTTCCAGTTTCTGGCTATTTGCTCTACCTGGGAATCCTTCCCATATTAAATCATCAAATCCAGACACTATTGTGGATGCCAACAAGTGCTGGATGACAGGAGCCTGATATAGCTGTCTCCTAAGAGGCTCTGACAGTATTAGTTGGGTGACTAATAGAGAAGTAGAAGCTCACAGCCATCCACTGGACTGAGTACAGGGTCCCCAATAAAGGAGCTAGAGAAAGGACCCAAGGAGCTGAAGGGTTTGCAGGCCCTTAAGACGAACAACAATATGAATTAACTAGTACTCTCAGAGCTCCCAGGGACTAAACCACTAACCAAAGAGTACACATGGTGGGACTAATGGCTCCAGCAGCATGTGTATAGCAGAGGATGGCCAAGTCAGTCATCAGTGGGGGGAGAGGCCCTTGGCCCTATGAAGGGTCTATGTCCCAGTGTAGGGGAATGCCAGGGCCAGGAAGCAGGAGGGGGTAGTGCGGTGAGCAGGGGTAGGGGGGAAGGGACAGGGGTTTGTTTTAGTTTTTGTTTTTTTAATTTAATTTAATTTAATTTTTTAATTTATTTTTAGAGGGGAACCTGGGAAAGGAGATATTGTAAATAAAGAAAACATCTAATAAAAAAGAATTAAAATAATGAACTAGTATGATGCTTAATTTAATATTTGACTTGGGCACAGAGGCCAGATATGGGTCCAGTTTATATTCTGGGTATTTCTATTTGTATTGTTTTGAATGAAATAAACATTAAAGCTGACAGTCTGAGAAAAATAGATTTTTTTCTGTAATGGGTGTAGATCTCACCCAGTTTGACTGAAATACTACTAATGTTTTCCATCATGAATGGAAAGATAGCAAAGCATCATGCTATGAATGAAATACCATTGGAGAGAGATTAGATAATTAAAATGGTGGGCTCAAATCAACTCTCGTATGCTTCAACGCTCATATTTATTACATTTTATAGATTTTCTACAGGTTATTTCAAAACCAACTGCAATGACAAAGAAACCTCAGAGACACTCTTACAGTCAGTTAGGAATAAGGTATTTTACTAGATGGCTTCCCAAAGGCCTGTCAGTAACAAATGAGCTTACAGTGGCACCATGGTGAGCTACGCATTATCCGGTGGATTTCATTTGTCTGAAAGACACCTCATACTTAGGAGAATTTGAATTATTTTACTCAGACACATTTTGGGGAAAATATATTTTACAGATTCTATTTTAAAGAACACAATATCCACATGGTTATGTTCGTCAGTTCTCCTTTGTCTTAAGAGATTTCTTTTTCATAGGTATAAGGTTGTTGGCCCAGTGTTCAAACATTCCTTGATTTTCCGTGTGTTGTAAATGTGTCCAAAGTTTTGTAAATCACACATTAATTCAGTGCAATTGCATATATACAACTTGTCAACAAGGATTAAGTGAAACTAGCTAAATCACCTTTTAATAGAATCATTTAGTAGAGTATCTTTACAGTAGCCAAAATAATTTTTATCTTCAACCTACAACTGTATTTGATTTTATAATATTTAGTTAGTTGTTGGTTTTTTGAGACATTGTTCCTCTGTGTAGCACTGGCTGTCCGGGAACTCAAATTGTAGATAAGACTGGCCTTGAACTCAGAAATCTACCTGACTCTGTCTTCCAAGTACTTGGACCAAAGTTGTGTAGTACCATTGCCTTTAACCACAACTTCATGAATTTTTAAATATGAATTATATTTTGTCCTTCTTACATGTTGCAGTATCTTTTGGGTATATGCCCAGGAGTGGTATAGCTGGGTCCTCCG
>NW_022196905.1:180467912-180470337 GCF_008632895.1 Mastomys coucha | reverse complement strand
GGAGGGGAAACTGGGAATGGAGAAATTTACATGTAAATAAAGAAAATATCTAAAATAAAAAAAAATTATTAAAAAAAAGAATTATATTTTTGAAAATTTTGGCAGATTCATATACATTTATGAATCATATATGTGGTACATATTCACATACACATATATATTTGTATTTTAGTCAGATAGCCTCATAATAAACAATAATAATAGTTCAATGATATATATATATATGTACATATGTACTATATTTGTATTTTAGGCAGATAGCTTAATAAGAAACAATAACACAAAATTAATTATTTTTAATTATACATTAATAATATAAAATTAAGAAAATTGATAAAATATAAAGCACATTTACTGTTAACAAGAAAATCTTTTTGTAATTAAAAATTACTAGGAATTTTACCCTCTCATTTTTTGTTAAGAAGTCACCTTTCTCTAAAACAACTTACAGTAAATAGAAAAGTAACCCATACTTCCATATAATTGGGAAATATGGTCTATATTTCATAAGGTCATATAAATGTATATAGTTTATAATAGTCTATCCTAAAATGTTCGTGGGGTTGAAAAAGTCAAATTAAAATTAAAATATTTATGTGCATAAAAGTAAATACATGAATATATACTATACAAATATGTACATGTATATGCATAAAACATATTTAGAAGTTTAAAGGATTATCAGATATGATTGGCAAATCAAAGACTAATTGCTGAAAATTCATTTTCACATTGAAAAATATTCAAGTGTAATTAAACCTTATAAATCTAGTTCAAAGGGTAGAATCTTAGTGCAGGGATGAGCAGTCAGGTACTATCCTACCATTGAAGTGAATCTTGGTGTCTAGCTTAGAAGGTAAAGAGCAGATTCTCTGCCATACATAAAGTTTGGAACTTTCACAGAAGCAGGAAGAACGTAAGCATTCATGCCATAAGAAACCATGGAAGACTAGTTGGGATCTGTGATTTCAACTCCAATACAAGGACTCTACATTAAATATGCAAGTAGTGCTTACTGACTCCTGAGAGGCTCTGCCAGAGCCTTACCAATACCAATGCGGATGCTTGCACCCAGCCATTGGACTGAGCAAGGGGACCTCAATGGAGGAGTTAGAGGAAGGACTTAAGGAGCTGATGGGGTTTCCAACCCCACAAGAAGAACAATATCAACCAACAAGACCCCCTCGCCCGCCCCCCAGAGCTCCCAGGAACTAAACCACCAACCAAAGAATACACATGGCTCTAGCTGCATATGTAGCAGAGGATGGCGTTATCTGGCATCAGTGGGAGGAGAGGTCCTTGGTCTTGTGAAGGCTTGATGCCCCAGCTTAGGGGAATTCCAGGGCTTTGAGGGAAGAATGGGTTGGTGGGTGGGGAGTTTCCTCATAGAAACAGGGGAAAGGAGACATGGGATAGGAAGGTTGAGAAGGGGAAACCAGGAAGGGGGATAAGATAACATTTGAAATGTAATAAATTTAAATAAAATAACCAAAAATAAATAAATAAATAAATAAATAAATAAATAAATATGCAAGTAGTGAAGAATATGCCACAATGCTTGAAGCATTGAATGTTTACATTATAAATACATGGCTAGATGAGCAGTAAATACTAGAGGTAATCAGTTTCTTTTTAATGTAGTTAGAGAACAATATTGGTTGTAATCTCAGATACTGAAGATCATGTTAAAGGATGGCTGTATAGCTTCCTGGCTTTTTAACCTTAGGACATTTACCTAAACTCTTTCATGTCTCAGATGTAACTTGTGATCAATCTCTCTCTCTCTCTCTCTCTCTCTATATATATATATATATATATATATATAGATAGATAGATAGATAGATAGATAGATAGAGAAGATAGATAGATTATATATATTCTAATATACATATATTTATATATGTATATTAGAAACTAGAGTTCAAGTCATAAGGAGAAAACTTTACTGTCTGGCACATGGTATACATTCAATGAATCTTAGTTACCACATTCATAATTTACTGGAGAATGACAAATTCCATCCAAGTAATGAGTTCAGGGGATGTAGAGATGCTTCAGTAGTTAAGAGCACCTCTTGCTCTTACAGACACCACAAGTTCTGTTTCCAGCACATGTCTCAGGTTGTTTAAAATCTCCAGTAATTCTGGCCTCTAAAGGCACCAGCATTGATGTGCATATATCCATCTACCCCAACACACATAAGTCGATTAAAAAAAAAATAAATCTTAAAAAACAAAAGTTTTAAACAATGAATGTTTCAAAGTTGTTTCAAAGGAGATAGGACTGTGCCTCTATAGCAGAGTGCTTCCCTGGGATTCCTAGAGCCAGTTCCCAGCATTCACAATTGTATGTAATTGAACACCACCCACCCACACACATACATACACACACACACACACACACACACACACACACACACACACAC
>NW_022196905.1:180459663-180467419 GCF_008632895.1 Mastomys coucha | reverse complement strand
TATAAAAGAAGCTAGCTAGAGAAGAAATAAAAATGAAGGTTCCTGATTAAACTGCATGGAGAAGGGCTTGGTGTTTGCCTCCTTATTTCCGCTGGGCGGGTAAGGCAGCCGAGACACATACACACACACACACACACACACACACACACATGTTTGCACATTGTAGAAAGCATTATTTAAGTTATAATTAGAGTTGATAATTGGGCTGAGTTTACAACCTGAGAAGTTTCTCTTTCTTACCGTCGTTCAAGTATCCATCTATAGATGAATTTAGAATTAAGGAGTTTCTAAAAGCCAGGTTATTTCTTGAATCAACGTGTACTTTGGTAGAGCAAAGTAACAGTGTTTTTTCGATGGTCACATAAAAAAGCTCTACTATTTCTGAAGGCCTTCAGTGTGATGGGAAATCTTCACTATCAACTTGGCTATAATAAATTCCTAGGAGATTTATAAGGCATCTGAAAAAGCAACCAAAGGAGCATCAGCTACAACGAATTTGGATGACATCATCTAATGTTTTGGGAGTAGAGATGTAAAAAAGTTGTTAAAGTGGGCCAGCATGAAAACTGTGTTCTACTGAGTATGGAACCTAGAGCTTGATGCTGCCTTCTGGGGGGGTAGCAGATGCCTGTTTCTTTGTATTTGAAACTGTCTTCATTCTAAGGACACCTCGGTGCTTTCAGGGTTTCAGTTTTTCACTGGCAATGCAGCACAGCTTCCTCTGTCTCACGTTTTCTGAATTCTTGAACTGAGCAATTATCAGATTGTCTAGATCTTCAGTATGCAAATGTGTCAGTAGCTGTTTTACTGCACTATCCAATTTCCATTCATGGATGTCAGTCTACAAATTCCCTTTCCTTACTAGTAGTATATCTCTACTCCTCTGAATAACAGTTATGAATACATCTAGTTATAAAACTAAAAAAAAAAAAATCCCACTGCTATAATAATTGAAAACATCCTAGAAGACTAACCTACATCCTAGCAATAGAGAAATATGCTGTGTCAGTTGACATAGATTAATCACTATGTTTGATAACTTTTCTCTCTGTATTCACTCCTAGTATGTTGTTGATGAAAAATATTGAGTTATACATTTGTTCTGGATTCATTGCTGTCTATGCGAAAATAGAAGTGAAGAAATACATTTATTGTCCATCAAACAAAATCAACTTAAAGCCTCAATGGAACACTTGAGGTGACTCTTGAAATACGTAGCCCATGATTTGGGTAAATCATCAGAGAGGTGTTTTGAAGGTGATCTGAGTTCACAGAGGCCTAGAATATCAGGTCTCCAGGCAGTAGGATGTTCCCAGAGGGTAACTGCACTGTGGCTAAGCCTGATGACCTGAATTTTAGTTCTGGTAACACCTGGTGGAAAGAGAGAACCGCTTCTGCAAGTTGTGTGATCATCTCCACAGTTAATTGTGGCATGTGTGCCCCTACCTACACGCAAAAGAAACACATGTAGTTAAAATAATCAGGCCTCTTTCTCGTTTTTCAATATTTTTTATGCTCTCCAAACATTATAAACTTGAGATTTTAGCAACTTCAAATTCTGCCAAAAGGATACATTAATGAACCAAATATTAGTAAATAATTATGTTTTGAATACAAATCCATTCATCTCAGCTTGCTATTTAATTTCTAACATTTCTATCTATCAAATTGCTGCTTTACATGGAAACTAACCAAGTATTATTAATTTTCAAAAGATTATTATAGATCTTTTGATGAAATTTGTAATAAAAATGTAGAGTGTGATTTAATAGGGAAATAACTGTCTCTTTAGAGAAACTGAAAATGAAATCAAAATTACTATACAAGCAACATCAAAATACCTCAAGATGATGGATAAAGATGACATTTACAAGGCTTGGTAATGCAGAATAGTAAAGTTTACAGGAGATTAATCTAATATTGGAGACATATCATTTTTCACAGGCTCTGAATCATAATTCAGCTGTCTCCCCCTGACAAGGTCAGAATTTACTATTATACACTCAAACACTGCAGTGGGAGCAGCTCCCTCACATCCTAAATCAGGTTCTGTGTAATTTCATATACAAAATCTAATTCTGTGGAAAGTATCTGTTCCTAATATATTAAAGAGGAACCAAGAAAAGCCTTGGAAACTTTATGCTCAACTATGATAGAAAAAAAGAGTAAAACTCCAGTTTGATACATAATTTATCAGAGTTATCAGCAGCTGGGTTTCACCCAGATTGCTTGAAATTATTACACACAACAAAGCCAGCTGTTTCTTTCAGGACATCAACTTCATTACTGTCTCAAGAGCTATTCTGATTAAGGCTAACATGATGTGAGCGCTTTCATTACCTCACAGCTGCTCTTACAGTGTTTAGATTTCAAAATCAGCATATGCTGTGTATTCAGAAACCTTAGTAAAGTAGCTTCGCATCTGTGCTTTCTAAATGGTTCCAAACCTAACTTACACGTGTTCGCCAATATGGTAGATATTGCCCTCCTCCTCCACAGTCATTGTGATATTGTATGTATTGTAAATGGGACCTAGGTCCATGGCCTGGAGGCATAGGGGTTAGTATTGACAAGCTTATAAAGTATGTGTCTTTTAGAAAAGTGGAAAAGGAAAATCGGGCAGAAGGAACAGAGAGAGGGAACAGGGAGTTGGCACAGTGTGTATTGCACAAAGGTAAGCTTTTGAGTTTGGACCCGAGAACACGTGACATAAGGTGGGTGTGGCTGTGCTCACCTGTAACCCTGGTGCTGCAGGAGTCAGGAAGAGATAAATTGCTGTGGCATGCTAGCCAGTAGCCTACTTTCAGGTTCAGTGAGCACACATGTCCCAGTGGAATAGTGTGGAGAAGGGTTACATAGGCCACCTCTGTCTTCTGGCTTCCATATGTAATTCCACACACATTGTTTATGTCACACACATAAAACACATTCACAATGTTCTTTCCCTTTCTCTTTCTTTATTCACTAACACACACACACACACACACACACACACACACACTCCACATACATAATTATAATGAAAAAATCTATAGCAACATTTATGTTTTTTATTTAGAAATGACATTATACATCATGATATAATCACATGTAATATTTTATTTCTTGACTAATCTGATTAATTATAATGTAGAAATACAGAATTATTTAACTTGATTTGATATTATCTCTCATAATTAAAAAAAAGTACTTGAAAACAATTGCTCTGTGTTCAGTGACCTTCCCAATAGTCATATATTGCAATACTTGCAATAGTCTGACTAAAGCGACTCGTCACTCATCAAGCCTCTCCTGCTTGCCTTGATAACCACTGAGGTCATGACTGTTGCTAAGATGTTTATTATAGTAACTGAATGAAATGTTAAGTAGGCATCCTACACTTCCCTGCTATTTATTTCTAAGGTAACTCTGATCTGTGAATATCTAGGAGATATGCTCTTTTAAACATCACATTGCTTTCTTTCTACCAAATATTCAGTCTCTTATTGTGGCAAGTTTAATTATATAAAACTATTTTTCTGGGTATAGTTAACAGCACAGCCCTTGCCAGCATTCATAAGTTCCTGGTATCCAATAAAATTAATAAGAAATAAATCCTACCTTTGAACCTAAAATTGAAGGTAATATCATTATATTTTGACTAGTTGTTTTTCTGAAGCATAAGCATAAACAAAATCACCCTTACTAGATTCTATCTCATTAGTTTGTTTTATATGTGGATATAAAAGAAAATGATGCTGAAGTACTCCAAAGCACAAAATTCCATATAGAGAAAACACAGTTTTGAACTCTTCAGTTTAAAACTTTTTACTTTTATTTGTCTTAATTACCTCTTGTATCTTGTTCTACTCTTCAAAAATGAATAGTCTTCTTAAAAGGTTGTTGATGCAAATGTAAGATGATGCAGATGCTTTTGAAATGTCTTGCAAGATGATACAGTTGCTTTTGAAATGTCTTGGAGTTCTTCATGAAATTTATAGGAGAAGTGCTATCGGACCTAGTGTCCCCATGCTAAGTATGAACTGAAAATGTTGAAAAAGTTTCAATGAAATAGGTACAGACATGTTCACAATAACACGTTTTGAAACAGCTAAAAGCTATCCACAATCAGAGTATGTGTCTACAGGTGAACTGATGAAATATGGTTCACACACACACAGTGGAATATTATTCAGCACTACAAGTGAGGGAAGTTTTGACAATTTGAAAGAATGAAAGTATGGTTATACGGTATAGACTCTAAGCTAAATAGCACAAGCAGGTACAAAAGATCAAACAACACTTAGGTTTCTACAGTTGGCCAGTTATAGAAATGGGAAGTAGGCTATGGTCATCCAGACATAAGCTAAAGGAAAATTGGGGGACTGCTCCTGTATGCATAAAATACTCATAATCTCCACTCCATGAAGTTTGGAATATATCTACATCATAAAAATACGAACATTTTGAAATTGATGAAGGAGCAGATCCCAGAAAAAAAAACAACAGAGAGGAAAGTTAAATAAGAAGCAGACAAACATAACTAAGGGAAATGCATTGTATGTAAAGATGTAGCTAAATAATGGTAAAAGATTGTGATGATGTGATGGATGAATGCATAAAAGTGCCTGTTTCTAATCCCAGGGCCTGAGTTTGATCTCAGGATCAACAAGGTGGAATGGGAGACCCACCTCCTTCAAATTATATTCTAGCTATCATATGTGCACTGTTCTCTGTTTTCTCTCTCTCTCTCTCTCTCTCTCTCTCTCTCTCTCTCTCTCTCTCTCTCTCTCTCTCAGTGAGCGAGATCAGATGCCCTCTTCCAGTTTGTCTGAAGACAGTATCAGTGTAAAGAACACACATATATTAAATAAATAAATAAGTAATAATTTAAGAGGGGAAACTGGGCAATAGTCCACATGTGTTTCTGTCCCTGTCTGTCTAACTCTCTCACACACTAAAATGCCATAAACTAAAAGTAACTATAATACTGAGAAGATGGGATTCTAAACCACATTCAAGGCTTATATTTATCCTTCATTTTAGTGAGACTAAATCTAGAAAAACTACTTTCTTATTAATAGATCTTATACTACATTGAAGGACCAAGAAGAATCCAGAAAGCCCTTGAAACATGATTTATAAAATGCAGGATACTCCCTTTGGAATATCAACACTTGCTGTATATATTTTAATAAAAGTATTATGACATTGTAGCATGAGATGGAGTTGTAATGGTGGTGACTAAGGTTCCTTGTTTAAGTACTTTTTTCTTTCTTTCTTTCTTTCTTTTTTTTTTTATTTCAAGACAGGGTTTCTCTGTGTAGCCCAGGCCGTCCTGGTACTCACTTTATAGATCAGGCTAGGCTCAAACTCAGAAATCTGCCTGCCTTTGCCTCCCAAGTGTTGAGATTAAAGGCGTGCGCCACCATTGCCCGATGGAAGTTCTTGAAAAAGTCATGAACACAAGGAACTCATGGACGTGACAAGCGTGTAGCATTGCCAATCAGCAAAGACATAAAGGCTTCGCTCAATTTTATAGTAAGACAATTCTACGTTCATATATGCTGTTAGAAAATTCTATTTTGCACAGCTATTTTTTGTTTACGGCTCCCCCCTCCTGCCCCGCGCAATGCTGCTCAGATGACGAATCTAAAGATGGAAATGGTGAGAGCGGTCCTGACAGTGTAGGGCCGTGAAGATGACTGAGCAAGCCTAACTGAACTTGATCATCATGATCAGTTAGTGAAGGAATGCTACCTGATCTTTACATTTTCCTCGGAGAAAGAAGAATATGAAGATGCTAAATCTTTTTCAGTAGAGTGTTAATGTGAAGCTCTGGGGACACTGAGAAATGTGGCGTTCCTCTCCGCAATGGGAGTTGAGAACAGTATCAGATTCAAGGCAAGACTGGAAAATATGGAGGAGAGAACTATAAGAAAAAGGAAGTGGAAGAGGAAAGGCATTAGCAAAAGCAAAGTGGGGATGGACAGTCCCTCTGGTGACTCCACCCTTTCAACTTGTCCTAAACAGTGTAAAATAGAAGAGAGAGATGGAGAGGATACAATTAGTGAAAAGAGAGCTTAAATAAATAAATAAATAAAAACATGATTAAAACTTAAGCTGAAATGGAGGACAGGACAGGTAGCAGTAGAAAAGGAGACATCCATAAAGAAGGGAAGGTTCCTAGTCCAGGGAGGGCGAGGGGAAAGAAAGAGGAGAAAACATGGAGCACCAATGGAAGGGAACTGTAATTCTATCACCTGTGCAGCATACTTAGCATTCCGTAGGGAACATGTCAGGAATGCGCTACAAGGTAATTAAGGGGAGTTGAATCCAGTATTGATTATCTATAGCCTTTGAACCACTCTGTGTGTGTGTGTGTGTGTGTGTGTGTTGTGCCTGTGTGTGTATGTTTATTGACATCAACTGATAACACTAGGGTCTTTGGTACAAAAAGAATAATATTTTCTTCCTGTTAAAGCCGTATTATCTACTTAGTTCCCTTTTCGGGACTGCAGTATACATCTTGTTAAGTCTCAGTAAACTGCAGGATGTTTGAATTAGCTTCTAGAATTGGGTCTCTTGTGCTGAAGTCAAAGAGATACTTCCAGGAGCTTCTCTCACATGTAACCATATTTCCTCTAATGCATTTTAGTTTATTATCTGAGAATTTCATACATGAAAACAACACACTTTGAACATATCTACCTCTCAGTCTCTGGCAGACCTTCCCAATTGCGAATCCCTCCAACATTTATGCCCTCTTTTTTTTAAATTTCATTCAGTCCGGAATCCAGTTAGTGCTGGTCTTGTGTGCATTGGAGCCTAGGCACCCTCCCGGGCCCCACATGAGTCAATAAATTTGACTCTCGCTATCCGAGATACCATTTACTGCTAGTATCCCCTACACATGGGAGGGCACATGAGCTCCTCCTTATCAACTGCTTTCTCTTATTCAGACAGTTGGATCACAAGGACGTCTCCATTTGCAATGATGATTTGCCATCATTGTTGTGCATGGGGAATATTGCAAATGCCACATGAAAGTATTCTCACATTCCATTTCTTAGATAACTCCATTTCTGCTTCATCGGAAGTTTATTTACAGGGCCGTCATTGTCTTTCCTTTACTTCACTTTAGCCATCTTTATGCAAGTGCTTCTTTTGCATATGTAATCGTTTAAGACGTCATCATGTACCGTAGTACAGAGAGAACCCTCTGGATAAGTGCTGCCATTACATAAACTTCATACTATGAAGAGTGAGCCACCATCAGTAGAACTGAAGAGAAGTGGCATGATTCTCAAATTAGGGTGTGTCTGGCACTTTACATTTGACAAGTTGGAACTGCCAGTGATGTTTATACTTTATATAATTAGTAGATGTTATTTATAGTTTTGTTACTATAGTAACTAGGATTTGAATCATGATATTGAGAGTCAAGTATTTTTTAAATGTACCTTAGTAACTGGGATTAGGTTCCATTGTGCAAATGTTTTGTTTTTTTTTTTTCAAAATTTAAAATGTTAACATGTAATTATAAAGACTAACTATTGTGATAAAATATTTTTACTAGCAAAAAGTTTTTATCAAAATTAATTTCATTTAGGGTAGAGTGATGGCTCAGTTGGTAAGAGCACTTCTCACTTTTTTAGTGGACCTCAGGTTCCAAGCACCCATGTAGGGCAGATCTACTGCAGGGAATCAAATGCCTTTTGAATGCCAAGAACACCTGAACATAACTCTCTCTCTCTCTCTCTCTCTCTCTCTCTCT
>NW_022196905.1:180459282-180459653 GCF_008632895.1 Mastomys coucha | reverse complement strand
TCTCTCTCTCTCTCTCTCTCTCTCTCTCTGTCTCTCTGTCTCTCTATCTCTCTTCTTTCTCTCTCTTACACATACACATACAGATACACTCATAATCACAAGTTTTACATTAAAATTAAAATTGAATGATCATTATCTAAACAATGAATATAAAAGAGTGACAATTATAGCTATATATAAATATGTAAAAACTCGTTGGTTGGTGTTTTAGTCCCTAGGAGCTCTGAGGGTACTAGTTAGTTCATATTGTTGTTCATGCTAAGGGGCTGCAAACCATTCATCTCCTTGGGTCCTTTCTCTAGTTCCTTCATTGGGGACCCTGTACTCAATCCAATGGATGGCTGTGAGCCTCTACTTCTGTATTAGTTGGG
>NW_022196905.1:180419677-180458061 GCF_008632895.1 Mastomys coucha | reverse complement strand
ATTTGGGGTCCGCTTTTAACTTGGACTAGTGTAACTCCTTCATGCAATAAACTGAAAAGAGCCATGCTTTGTAGTCTTGAAGTCCCTCATTTAAACAGGTTAAGCAATAAGCCCTGGCAGTGTCCACCCTGAAACAAAGCAATAACAGCCAAGCCAAGAATCCCAGAGATCACAGGAGGCCATGTCTGACCTTGGGATTCCCTCTACAGAGTCCCCTGCCCTAGGAAGAGCCACCACTTGAACAGCCCAGCTGAAGACAGAATGCGTAGCACTACCCCAGCTATGTCACTAAAGGGAGTCTCTGGCAGTAAAAAGAAGTCCTGGTGTCCGACCAGGGAGAGTTCAGAAAGGGCCACCTTTCCAGAGAAGTCATGGACATCTAGCTCACCACCAGGGCGGTCTTTTTAAGCAGATCTATCCTAGCCAGGAAATGTTGAAACATGAAGGGTGAGGCCAGCCTGTCATCAGTTAAACACGACAAGGGAACAAATGCCAAGCTTTGGTCGTGTGGCTAGCTGTAGAGGCTTCCATACAAGCCAGTGCCATGTGAAGGAATAAGCTGGTCTTTTGGTTTTCTTTTCCCCTCCGGTTTTAATGTTATGTAATGTATTTAAATCCTTATTTAAATAAAGCTTGTTTTCAGAAAAAAAAATTGTATATTAAGATTATCATCAGAACTATTAAATTATTGTAAAAATCTAAATGTTATAGAATACTTTGGTTAAGTTACTGAATAGCATCTCATGAAACATGAAGTTTTTCTTACTCAAATTTGTTTTTCTGGAAATTTCTTCTACCATTATTCTTCTAAAAGACATTTCCTGCTTGTTATTGATAGTATCTATTTTTTTCTTTTTCTTCCCAGTACTATAAGATTATGGTCCATTGTCTCCTGCATCTATGATTCTGCCAAGAAAACTGAATGTCTGCCACTATCCCATCACCCTACTTTCTACTTGTCTTTTTTATTTGAGATTTCTTGTTATTGCTGGAATTAAAGATTTAATTTTATGGCGACTTGGAACCATTTCCTCATTATTATTTTGGATTTTGCTGATCCTCTTGAATCTATAGGTTTATACATTATGTTTCAGATTTTGAAAATTTTTAATGATTTTTAAAGAGATTTACTTTGCTTTAAATTGTGTGGATGTACATATGTGCTTGAGAACGTAGATGGCCAAGGAGAACTCTTTCTCTGTGTGTATCTTTCCTTTTTAGAATTCTTACCTGTACATGATAGTTCTCTGAGATTTTCTGATTTGGCCTCTTTAGTCCCGCAACATTCTGTTGAGTTGCCCCACGCTTGGCTCTGATCTGCACATTCTTTTCATCAAGTAACATGGACATACACAGGTGTCATCTCTGTTTGCCTTGATTTTCAGGAGTCACTGCTATTTGTTACTTGATAACCAACTTTTAATGTCAATATTTCATCTATTTCCGATATTTCATATGGGTATAAACACAGTCCCTATAGTCCCAAATTGAATATGGAGTTTTATAATAGAGGCTTAATATGTGCTGGTTAATACACAAATGACATGTTATAGAACTCAGAATTAACTAGAAATCTTTAGGCATCAGGTAGCTTATATAAAGTCCACTGATATTGTAGCTTAGAAAACTGAGTCCTGTTTTTGATTCAGGGAAGATATTTGCTAAAACTCTCAGCTTTGAGCATTTGGGAAATAGACCATATGCCCACTAAGCTTCTAGTTCTAGAGAAAGAATTGGCATTAAGCCAAAATGTCAACACTTATAACTGGTTCCTTGAGGCTTATCACAAAACATTATAAAAATAGAAATGAGTTTAGGCAAATTTTAATGTTTAATAAGCACAATAAAATAGCTACCCATGTACCCACATCTGAATTCTCTGTCAGGGCTAGTGTTTCAGCTAGCCTCAAGATATATATGTATATATATACAGGTGTGAGGAAAGAGAAACAGGGGGTGAGAAGGGGAGGGAGAAGAGAGGAGAGAGGGAGGGATAGATGGAGAGAGAGAGAGTGAGAGAGAGAGAGAGAAAGAGAGAGAGAGAGAGAGAAAGAGAGAACAAATAAATAGATCAGGCAGAAATACAAGGTCCAGAAAATATTTTTTTATTTTATACAGTGTATACATGGATCTGATTGTAATCACCTTTTCCAACTTCTCAACCCAACATGATTCTTATAAACACACATACTAAAAGCAGGCTGTGAAACATTCTCTTTTCCCAAAAAATTATGCTCTCCTGCATCCACTGTAGAGACACAGGATATAAGCCCACAAAGAAGACAAAACCGAAGCCAATGGTAACAAATGTCTTCTTATGTTCATTGAACACTACTGCAGCACTGAGATTTAAATCCTACAGTGCCATCTCTCCATTCTCTAAATTGGAAATTTTAATTGCAAGCACTTTGTCATCAGTGTTTGTTGTCAGGGTCTTGTCTTTAATGCATAAGAGCCACTTCCAGAATTGCTGAAGTGGATTAGAAATCACTTCCAGAACTTTAGGCTCTGAGTTAAAGGCAGAGCCTCTATTGGTCTACCTTGAGTGGTAAAGTAAGAGGTGTACTCTAACGGTGAGTAAAGACAAATGATCATTTGATACTCAATGAACAGGTAGTGACAAGGACTGGGATGTGACCAAAAATGTAAACCCTTCTTCCTAAACCTTAGGAAAGCTGTATTACTAATTTCCTTGTACTTAATGCTGCCATGCATTCAGACATTGGGGATTATAACTTGAGTATAAGCTAATTGTGTCTGTGTGGGTTGGTTCTCCCTACAAAAGTGGATACATAAATTGACAATAATAAAGTATTAGAAATTTAATGGAGCCACACAATAGAAGCTGCCTGGATTCTTGAAAAACGACTTCCTTAGAGAGGATATTTTTGGCTGGTAAATGTAAACTTCAAATTGTATTGTGGTAGAGAAAATTATGCCAAACAACAACTTTACCATATTATCTTTCCACTATTATCATGCTTCCTATTATTGTTAATTATTTCCTGTTATTGTTAATATAACATGAAGTACAGTAATTTCTGACTAAGATAGAACCTTGAATATCTGTTACATATTTGCAGCAAGGTACTATGCAAGAATATAAAAAGGCATTCAGTAAGTTGAAATGTAACAATTACCTGTCCCTTAGTAGGGGACCAAATAAATAAATAAATAAATAAATGTGAAATTGTTAAGCAGAGAATGTAATACATTAAGATAATTTTTGCATTAAAAAAGACTGATATGTATTAAAATCCACAGATCTTAAATGCATATCTTAAAAGTCAGACTCCAAATGCCAGAATGTCAGCTTACCATTACTATGACCCAATGCCAAAGATTATCAACATAAAAGAGAACAAGTTTGTTTTGTTTCACTGTCTAGGAGTTTGGTATCTGTCCTTCTGTGCTTCTGAGGGAGCGTGTCATCTGGGAAGTATGTGGTGGATGGAACTCTTGAATTCATCTGAGAAACAATCAGAAAGGAAGGAAGGGGCCAGATTCCCAATGTCCCCTCTAAAAACACACTTGTGATCAGAAAAATTTTCCTTAGAGTCCACCTTTTTCTAAAGTTTCTAATATCTCCCTGTAATGTGAGAGACCAATAAAAAAGCTACTAATGTGTGAACTTCCAGTGAATAGGACAAGCCATAGCAACACTATGTATGTCAATCTAAATCTGAGTGGGTAGACTAGAAATAAAAAACAATAATAAAATGAATAATAGACAAAACATATGAGCTCAGTTTCAAACAGTTTCATTTCTTCAGTTATGTACTGGGTTGTCACATAGCCATTATAAGATCATGGTTTATAGTTCACATACATTTTATATCATTTATTTTCAGTTTTTGATATAATCATATTATATATAAATTTTGCAAAAATTTTAATAAAACCTGATGCAACCAACTCATTTTCTACATTGACTCCTTCTTTGATCGTTTTTTTCAAAACCAAGCTACACAAGTGCACCAGAGATGACAAACAGAGGAAACAGAGTAGACCATGATGACTAGACAATAATGAATAATATGGGCAGAGAGATTAGAAACTAACAGAATTTAGGCAAAACATGTTTGGACCACATCCCTGACCCAGAGGGTAGGAATTTTAACTGTCGGCTTTTCCATTCTTACATCTTTGCAGTTTGAGCAAAGGTACTGTTAATAAAACCATACCTTCTGAGTTACTGAACTCAAGAGTAGCAGAGTTTAATTTCTATCATTTTAACCGATGTAGCAAAAGGCAGGCTTAAGAAGAATTGGGCAAGTTCTGGTGTGACATGAAGCATAAAGTCTTAAGTACCATGTAGGAGAGTCAGGAGTGATCTGAAGGGCAGTCCTGCAGCAGCCGGCAGGTCCCTGTTCTCAGGCTTCAGCTCATATTAGGCCATTGACACTGATGATTTCTCCCAGGGTTGAAGCACTGGCTTTCGTCCCTGAGGCCAGATGATTGACAGTGTCACTATTCTTTATACAAAAGCAAATGTAGTGAAAGGTGGGGAGGGGCGTCACACATGATCAAACAGCAAATCCTCCACCCCACCTAGCAGACATCACGACCACTGCCACTTTCATTCACTCTGACATTTTATAACTATGGCTGATAAATTTATGCTACTTTTAAATGAGGAAGTCTCAGATATTCTCAGCTGTAGTACTACAAGTAGGACGAAGGCTTCACAGCCACAAAGAACGGTGGACTTGAGTCTCTTTACTTCCTCACGTCAAAATGCAGATACAGTGTTTAGAGACATGGGAAGGTAATAATAACAATAAAGACCATGCCATCTTTATTCTTACTAAGACTGTAAGCAACAATGTCACAAGTTCTAGGACTTGCATGGGAATAATCTATTCAACTCTATCAAGAAGTTTGCTTCCAGATTGGCTACAATGCAAAACTGATCTACAGTAAGGCAGAAGAAACTTTATTACAGTTCTGAACTTATTCCAGAATTAAAAAATAAATAAAGAACGTAAGAATCTACCTGAGATTATTCCAGCAGTCTGTTTTCAGGATGCAGGTAAGGATGAGATCGTGATATGTTGACTCTATGTTCACCTATATTAGAGAATGCATAATTATGGGTGGGTCATCAGAATCATTGTACAAGACAGAGCACATTCATTGCATGTGCTAGCCAAGCTCTTTTACTGCAACAAAAACGAATATAATTATTTGATAAAGAGAAGTTGTTCATTTTGATCCACAGTTAAACCCAAGTGCCCACCATAGGCTACTTAATGCCTTAGGGTCTTTAGGAAGAATGTACACCCTAAATGAAACATGACAGAATATTGTATGTCCTGATACATAAGTTCTCTATAAAGAATAGACGTTCAGTGACAGGACTAGCATACCCTCAGATTTTCCTCTAATTCTAATATCATAACAGACAGAGGTTCTGTTGAAAGCCAGCTTTGACACCACAGGGTAAACTGAGGTAGGGCATAGAGTCCCTGACAAGAGACCAGTATTCATATGAGCTGGGGCAGTGGAAAGTTGTGCTGCTGTTGGCAGCTAGTAACTGGAAAAAGGAAAGAATGTCAGAAAATCACATACACATATACACACACACTCACGCATATGAGTGGACGAAGCAAGACAAGCTCCAACAACTACATATAAACATTATATTACATACATATGTATGTACATACATATATACATGCAAACTAATATATTCACACACTGGGTGGATGGAACAAAACTCCAACCAACTTTACATATATATACATACATCTCCATATATGCACATTAGTGGATGGAGCAAACTCCAATGGACAAGCTCCAATAAACTTCACACACACACACACACACACACACACACACACACACACACACACATTTGATGGATGAAGTAAACTCCAACAAGCCCACTCCAGCAGCTTCATTTTTTTCTTTTAGCCTCTTTTATAACATCTAAGACAAATTCCCTATGGAGGGAAAAGATTACCTCATACACATAAGTTACATATTTTCTAAAAACAATCACCACAAAAACATATTCTTCAAGAAAAGACTAAAATCATCACACAAAACAAAATTATAAGAAAATTATTGATTATGTATTCTTTTGAATCTCTTACTGAACTAATCATCTTTCTTTCCCCAAGTTTATCATAACCCCAAAGAAATAATTCTTTTGTCATTGATTTAAACAAGCCAGTCTATAGTAGCAAATTTTTCCTACAGTTAGGTGATGATAATTTGTATTTGCAAAGAAACAGATCATCATCTAACTTATATCTTATTTTTTAGGTCTTGGTCAGCTAAATAGACTAGTCATCTGTTCTCTACTCTTATGTTCATAATATAATTATTTATTCTTTATTTATAACCCTGTCTTTTCATGGTGCACACTGAAACATATGGCCATATCCCTCGATTGCAAGATCCAAGAACTCAGTCCCAACCTAGAATGAATGTTTTCTTTGATCTTTAATTTGTCCCAAGCCTATTTTTCTCTTCCAAGTTTAATTACATGGTTGTTACCCACGAAAGTTCACTGTACTCCTTTTCTAACTTACGAGGCTACACTTCAAAGGAGAGGGCACATTCTATTCTTAACTCTAACTTTATTATAACTTAAACCATCCCTGAAAGCTTTTTATAAATTGCCCTTACTTCTTAAAACTATTTACATCAAATCGGGAATTCTGTAAAATCATTATTTTGTCTAGACAATATTATTTCATGACAGTTCATCTTCATATGGATCTACATGAGAATTGCCGTACAGTGTGGGCTGCCTCCCAAGAAGCATCATTGACTTTTGCAGCTCTCCCTGCATGATGGTTGCCAGAAGTCAAGCCTTACTCAGGCATTATTCTGACATTCACAGTTTAGCTTCACTAGGGCAATGGGAAAGGTTACTGTAAGGTTAAGGAAAACATCTGGAGGTAACATAGGGATAGAATGTTTTTCCAAGTTAGGTCAAGTATAGTATGATGAGTGGACTGGAAAGGAACATTCGTGGGTAGTGTGTAGATGTTCAGAAGGACTGGTAGGCCATTTTAATGGTGGCCAAATGTACTTGCTCTCTCCAGTGTTCCTTTGTTGCAGTTATTACTTCAGGAAAAAGACCTTTGTGGTTGAAATGCATGGGTAGGGGCGTCCTTAACTGATTTCTACCTGGACACCCAGCATTTCAAGATAGGCTTGATTTATCTCACTTAGAGAAAGCAAGTTTAGTTCTAGATCATATTAACCAGCCCTAACTCCCAGCATGTGTAAAAGTAAATTGGTGGCCCTTCACAGAACACTGATCAAAACATTCTGGTTAAATATTAAATGTTCTCCCTTCTTTTCAAAGACTAAGTACATATTTAATAATATTAAAAATGTCAAGGATCTAATGTGAGGTATTGCTATTTGGTGTGATGGTCAATGAATTTAAAAATCTGTAGTGGGCTAGACCTCAAAAAGCAATAAAAACCAACCATTCAGTCATAAGAAAATGCCAAAAAAAAAATAACTAATTATCCATTTAAATCTTGGTTTTTATAACATTGTGCAGAGAGCAAATTACAAAATGCTGTTCATCTTGTATTTAATCATTCAAAAATGATAATAATTATTCTGAAATATTTGTAAATCCATGCAAAACACTTTTTGGTGAATTTTGGGAAACTGATAACACTCTGCAGAAGCTGTGCTGGCCATCTTTCACTGCTTGCCTGTGTGTATTATCTGCACTTGTCTTTTAATAGACTGAGACTAAATTATTAGGAAAAAATTGTATCACTGGGGAGTAAGGCTTGTCAGATGCCAGTGAGATGTAATACATCAAGCACTTCCTGCTCAGCTTTATCTTGCAGGCTGTTTATTTTCAGGACACACATTTAAAAAAAAAAGTGTTCAACCTATCTAACCTGTTCTGATTTCAAATGAGCAAAGTAATGAGTGCTTGCAACAAGGAGAATAGAATTAATGAATCTTGGACAACAACATATTAGATAAAGGATTTGTGACTGAAAGCAAGACAGTGCGACCCCTCTTTCCTACAAACAGACAATGTTCTCTCAAAACTAATTAAAAGTTCTGAAGGAAATGCTTTTATGTAATAGCCAGGATACAACAGGGGCTTCACAACCTTCAGAAGAATATTTTGCAAAAGAGAAACTAGTGACAGTAATTTTTTAAAAAAATCATTGTCTCAAGGATGCAATGTATTTCCGGGAATTGGCACCTGTGTCTAATAAAACTGCACATAGCAGAAATGATTGTCATAATAAGCTTTACATAGTAGCATGTGATCATGAGTCAGGAGTTATTATTTAATTATTAATGATTCCAGGCAAATTCCCTTTCAGATGAATTTGATCAAGCTTGACTCTGTTTGATGTCTCGGGATCCATTTTATCCACATCAAGCACTAACCCAGTTCTGTGACTGCTTCCAGCTCCACCCTATATGAAAGCTGTTTTTATATTTCCATTACAGCAAAGGGTTCTGCTGTGTTCTTCTATGATGAGCATTCTGTCTTCATAGGCATTCATCAACTGACATATTTCTTGACCTTACAAATGTAAGACATTGTTTAGGTTCTTCATCTTGCAATTCTTCTGAGGAGACAGAAGGCAACATGATGTGTTCTAAACTTGTCCATTCCCACACAGCTTGATAGGTTTCCTCTCAATTCTGCTGTTAAAAATGCTAAAGATAGCTTTAAGGTTTCACTGATTATCTTATTCTCTGTCTCCATATTCACTTTCTGCTAATTGTAATGTATTGATACATTCCTAGTTACTGATAATCTGTAGGTGTCACCTTGGGAAAGAAATAAAAGCACCTCACTTCCCCTTGGTGTCATTTAATTTGAGTGAGCCAGGATTTGAACTCCTTCGTGCTTCCTATTTCTTCCATTCCCTATCTGTTGTTTTAGTCTGAATCTAGACCTACCTGAAAGTTCCATTGTGAATCTACCTCTGTATCTGTGCCTGTTTTTGCATCTATGTGCTGTGTCTGCCCCTCACAGGAGGTTTTATTCTGTCTTTTCTGAACAGCATAGAAATTATCACACAAGGAAGGAATGAAGTTTACAAAAATCTGTCACAGAATTTTACCAGATATTAAGTCACTGATTCCAACTGACTACAACTGAGCCAGATGACAGACAGTATTATAAACACTGTTTATCAAACAATAACCAAATGTGCTCAACATTTTCTATAAATATTGAACATAGTTTAGAGAATATTCATTTAAGATGATTCGTTTGAAGCTCTGTGTTTGCTGCTTTCAGCAACTGATTATTAGTACAAAAAAACATTAATCTAACTCATGGGCATGAAAGAGTAGGTTAAGTAGGCAGTTAAACATTAGTTTAGGTTGTAACCTTGATTACATGAGAAATCCAAGGCAAGTAAGGTTGATTGTTACTTCTCTTAAAAGCAGTTAAAAATAGTCTGGGTAAACAGTAGATAGTAATGTTAAGTCTGAAGTGAGTTTAAGATAGGTGTATTAGTAACTGTCTGTGAGGTCCAGCAAAATGTTAAGCCTTTTAGAGTGTAAGAGACGTCCTTACCATAATGCATTGCCACATCCACTGTCTGAAATGTTTCCTCGGAGAAACTGTGCAAGTATTTATCACAATGATGGTGGTATTAAATAGGAACAAAGGGGAACATGAAGTCTTAAAAAGCAAATGTGTTAATTTATTATGGGATGACTCATTAACTACACAAACAAAGCAATAAAATAATATTACATATTTGCTTAGTTGAGTATAACTTTTAAGTGAACACATCCAAAGGAAAATTTATTCAACATTTTTCAATTTTTGTTAGTAATCCAAGGTCTCAAATGTACACACATAAAGTCTAAAAAGAGGTATTTCATACTGTATGTCAGAAAGAGAAAACTGATGTATTTTCTTTTATTTGTCTTATTTTAAGGTTTTAAGAAAAGGCATATTTATGTAAAAATGTTATTTAAAAATACATGTATTCTATTATGCTTATTCTTGGGGAAAGACATTTTTCAGATCTCAAGGCTATGTAAAAGCTCTTGCTAACAAGTTTTTAGTCCTTGTAGAGGGCAGTAATATCTTTGGTGAGCATCTCCGTGCATAGGAGTGAACAGAGGTCTACATTTAGATTCAAACTCTGAGAAACTATAATGCTTGCTTTTTATTTTATTAATGTTTTCATCTTCGGGAGGGAAGCTTCAATTAAAGGCACTTGCAAGTTGTTTCCAAACCTGTACACTTGAAAAATTTTACCCTCCAATGCTACTTGTGGATTTGTGCACCAAGTCTTTGAAAGCATGGCTAAGTAAGGCTCTTATATATTAACTCGAATATATAAATAATAACCTTTAAAAATTATGCTTAGGGTTATGTCAACATAATGCCTTTACAGAATTATTTTCAAAAAGGGAGAAAAGATCAATCTTCTTTCTTACCTTGATTGAGAATTTCAATATCTAATCCCAAATATTTCAGATGTTTTATATCCATTTGCAGAATTTTGACCACAATGAATAATGTGGTCTCATCCTATTAAAAGTTGAAACCATATAGAACTTTTCATTTTTGTGTAATAGATTTTTTTGCCTCTCCATCATGGTTTCTATCTGAGCAAAAGATTGTGGTATGTATATGCATATACATACACAAACAATGTATATATACAGTAGACCTATTCTTCTTCAACAATGTTTTCAGTTGTATGTTGATTTTTGGTCATATAATTAAATTAATTTTCTGAAAATTTTAAAACAATAAAATAGTAGATACATAATATACACAAAATACAAACCCACACACATATATACATACATGTAATAAAAAACACTGCTAAATGTTATTATATAGTAAATATTATATTAGTATATATACATATATAAACTATATATCTATGTATTATGATTAATTTATAATATTTTGATATAAAATATGTAAATGATGTAGAGTTTTAATATGTCACAACTAGAGTTATGGATACTGAAGAATCTTCCAAGATTTTACTTCTAAAAGGCATTGTGAAGACACTGTCTTACATGGGATCACTGTCATATAAATGATACACACAATAATTCCAGAATGGAGTGATTGCTATTTATGAGTAACGTGATGCAGTACCATATGATCATGTCATATTTCTAAATATGTCAATGTGGTAATAATGGACACAGCATAGTAGCATATAACTATTTCAATATTCATTTGCCCATTAAAATGAAGACATAAAATTACACCATTACTTCAAGTCTACAATAAAATTTCTTTAATTTTTTGCCATCATTCTAAGGCTACTACCATACTCTTCAATATGTAAAATTCTTATATTCTCTTTCTTCCAAAATAGCTGTGTTACCAGACATTATATTTCACATACTCCCTGGCATCAGTGAGTGATGGAGTAGATGCGAGATAATTATCTGTGCCCACATTTAGCTTCCCTTCTCCAGATTTTCTTCACCCTTTAAAAATATTCTATTTAAACTGGAAAACCTGGGTGAAATGGACAATTTTCTAGACAGATACCAGTTATCAAAGTTAAATCAAGATCAGATCAATGATCCAAACAGTCCCATATCTGCTCATGAAATAGAAATAATCATTAATAGTCTCCCAACCAAAAAAAGACCAGGACCAGATGGGTTTAGTGCAGAGTTTTATCAAACCTTCAAAGAAGACCTAATTTCAATACTCTTCAAACTGTTCCACAAAATAGAAACTGAAGGCACTCTACCCAATTCATTCTATGAAGCCACAATTACTCTTATACCTAAACCACACAAAGACCTAACGTAGAAAGAAAACTTCAGACCAATTTCCCTTATGAATATTGATGCAAAAATATTCAATAAAATTCTTGCAAACCAAATCAAAGAACACATCAAAATGATCATCCACCATGATCAAGTAGGCTTCATCCCAGGGATGCAGGCATGGTTCAATATATAGAAATCCATCAATGTAATTCACTACATAAACAAATTCAAAGAAGAAAACCATATGATCATCTCATTAGATACTGAGAAATCATTTGACAAAATCCAACATTGCTTCATGATAAAAGTACTGGAAAGATCAGGAATTCAAGGCCCATACTTAAGCATAGTAAAAGCAATATACAGAAAACCAGTAGCCAACATCAAACTAAATGGAGAGAAACTTGAAGCAATTCCACTAAAATCAGGGGCTAGACAAAGCTGCCCACTCTCTCCCTACATATTCAATATTGTACTTGAAGTACTAGCCAGAGCAATTAGACAACAAAAGTAGATCAAAGGGATATGAATTAGAAAGGAAAAAGTCAAATTATCACTATTTGCTGATGATATGATAGTATACTTAAGTGACCCCAAAAATTCCACCAGAGAGCTCCTAAACCTGATAAACAACTTCAGCAAAGTAGCTGGATATAAAATTAACTCAAGCAAATCAGAGGCCTTCCTCTACACAAAGGATAAACAGGCTGAGAAAGAAATTAGGGAAACAACACCCTTCACAATAGTTGCAAATAATATAAAATACCTTGGTGTAACTCTAACTAAGCAAGTAAGAGATCTGTTTGACAAGAAATTCAAGTGCTCGCTTTGGCAGTACATATACTAAAATTGGAACGATACAGAGAAGATTAGCATGGCCCCTGTGCAAAAATGACATGCCAATTCGTGAAGCGTTCCATATTTTTTTTTTTAAAAAAAAAAAAGAAATTCAAGCCTCTGAAGAAGAAAATTGAAGAAGATCTCAGAAGATGGAAAGATCTCCCACACCAGTCAGATTGGCTAGGTTAAAAAACTCAGGTGACAGCAGATGCTAGAGATGTTGTAGAGAAAGAGGAACACTACTTCATTGCTGGTGGGATTGCAAGCTGGTACAACCACTCTGGAAATCAGTTTGGTGGTTCCTCCGGAAATTGGACATAGTACTACCAGAAGACCCAGCTATACCACTCCTGGGCATATACCCAGAAGATGCTCCTACATGTAATAAGGACATGTGCTCCACCATGTTCACAGAAGACTTATTTATAATAGCTAGAAACTGGAAACAACCCAGATGTCCCTCAACAGAGGAATGGATACAGAAAATGTGGTACATCTACACAATGGAGTACTACTCAGCTGTTAAAAAACAATGAATTTATGAAATTCTTAGGGAAATGGATGGATCTGGAGAATATCATCCTGAGTGAAATAACCCAATCACAAAAGAACACACATGGTATGCACTCTCTGATAAATGGTTATTAGCCCAGAAGTTCTGAATACAGGAAGAACAACCCACAAACCACAAGAAACTCAAGAAGAAGGAAGACCAAAATGTGGACATTTCATTCCTTCTTAAAACAGGAAACAAAATACCCATGGAAGGAGTTGCAGAGACTAACTATGGAGCAGAGACTGAAGGAAGGACAAGCTAGCCTAATCTAGCTATATCCTGAGAGGCTCTGACACTACCTGACTAATACAGAGGTAGAAGCTCACAGCCATCCGTTGGACTGAGTACAGGGTCCCCAATGAAGGAGTTAGAGAAAGGACCAAAGGAGCTGAAGGGTTTGCAGCCCCTTAGGACGAACAACAATATGAACTAACTAGTACCCTCAGAGCTCCCAGGGACTCAACCACCAACTAAAGACTATACATGGTGGGACTGATTGTTCTGGCTGCATATGTATAGTAGAGGATTGCAAAGT
Organism: Mastomys coucha; assembly: GCF_008632895.1. Classification (NCBI taxonomy): domain Eukaryota; kingdom Metazoa; phylum Chordata; class Mammalia; order Rodentia; family Muridae; genus Mastomys; species Mastomys coucha. The sequence continues at coordinate 180,444,400 of NW_022196905.1, read as the reverse complement.
CGATCATCAATGGGAGGAGAGGCCCTTGGCCCTGTGAAGGTTCTGAGCCCCAGTGTAGGGGAATGCCAGGGCCAATAAGTGGGAGAGGGTGGGGTGACAAGCATGGGAAGAGGGGAGGCAACGGGGGTTTGTTCTTGTTTTTGTTTGTTTGTTTGTTTTTGGAGGGGAAACTGGGAAAGGAGAAATCTTATGACATGTAAATAAAGAAAATATCTAACAAAAAAAAACCCAAAAATATTCTTTTTATATCATAATATAATTACTGCATTTCTCCCTTATTTCTTTCTTTGCACCTTTAATAAAGCCTCTCCCTTTTCTTAAAATTCATGGCCTCTTTTCTCATTAGCTGTTATTACAAATGTGTGTGTGTATGTGTGTGCGCTGTTTATATACATACATATTCACTTTTTATTGAAAATAGTTTTTAACACAATATATTCTTATGGTTCCCTTCCTGCTACTCCTCCCAGTTTCTCCCAACCTTGCCTCTCATTTTTTATGGAGACACGGTATCGGTATGGATCCACAACTTTTCTGTTTTGTTTTTTGTTTGTTTGTTTGTTTGTTTGTTTTTTTAAAAAAAAGAAAGAATAGGCATCTAATGGGCAACAATAAAATAAAATAAAACAAAGAAAACCACACAAATCAGAATAAGGCAAAACAAACAAGAAACAATGTGCTAAGTGGATATAGACACAGAACAGGATCCTGTAAAACCACAAAACCAGACTCATAACACATACTCACAGGACAGGATTGGAAACACTGCCCTGACATCATTATAAGACAAAGATCCCTGACAGCCTCCAAAGATTTCTTTGAATTTGCATTCTTCTGGCCATCTATTTCTGGGTTTGGGGTCCTTGGAGAATACTAATTTTTACTTCATAAGTGGTTAGCAATTTCAGGTAGTTTCTGGGTTATGGATAGGGTAGGAGTATGTGTACACTTCTCTTTTCTGGTCTAGGACTCTGTCTGACATAGATATGTGCAGACCTTGGGTAACTTAGTTACTTGAAAGCACTTCATCATAATCTCTGGCAGTCAGATGATTGATGATGCTTGATTAATGGTGAGAATTAAATTTTATCAAATATTCTCTTAACTTGAAACATACACCTAATAATGTATCATTTATTTATATCATTCATATCTTATAATATTTAAGCATAGAATTGAGAAGTAAATAAACATTTCAACTTGAATGAAATGTTATAAGTAGAAGAGGTAGAATTAAAACAGACATCCCCTGAGAAAAGATATCACACGTACTAGAGAGCCATAGTTTAATTTTCACTTAGAAATATTCTTGCTTTACTCAGAAGGTCTAATGTACAAGACATAATGTATCACTCATATATATATATATATATATATACATGTATATATAATAAATACTTATGTACATATTGATATAATTTTGTGGAGCACTGCTATTCTTAAAGCATTGTATGTGTATGTGTGTGCCTGAGTATAGACGTGGTGCACCACATGCATGCAAGCGTTCATAAGCAGTCAGAAAAATTGTCAAATCTTCTGAATTTAGAGTTGCAGATGGTTCTTAGCTGGCATGTAGGTTGAGATACCTGAACCTAGGTCCTCTCCAAGACTGTAAGTCCTCTTTTTATTCACTATTGTTAAAACATCTTTATTTTAAACAATAAAGATAAGAATGTAACTTTATAAAATTTACAATTACTTTGGATTTTTATTTGCCTTTTTTTCTTTACATTTTTTGGATATTTTCTTTATTTTCATTTCAAATGTTATCCTCTTTCTTGGTTTCCCTTCCAGGCACGCCTCTATCCCATCCACCCTCCCCCTGCTTCTATGAGGGTGCTCCCTCACCCACCAACTCATTCCCACCTCCCCACCCTGGCATTTTCCTACACTGGGACATCAAGCCTTCATAGGACCAAGGGCCTCTCTTCCCATTGATGCCCAACAAGTCTATCCTTTGCTACATATGTGGCTGGAGCCATGGGTCACTCCATATGTACTCTTTGGTTGGTGGTTTAGCCCCTGGGAGTTCTGGTTGGTTGATATTGTTGTTCTTCCTAATCATTTAGCTGTTGCTCCAGCCCCTGGAATGCTACATACAAGAGCAATTTTTAAAATTCTACTGTTTAGAATACTATACAATTAAATATATACAGTTACCTAATATATTTGTAGAAAGAGTTGCTAAAGAAGACAATCGATTATTTTATTTATTATGGAATGTAATAAAATAATTACAGATGCATTCAATAATTTACATAGGACTTACAGCAATATTGTGGGTTTTTTTTTCTATTTCTTACCCTTCTTTAGTCACTTTTCTCTATTTAAAAAGATGAATTTCAACTCTAGTCCTGGATTCTTGTCTTCTATACACTATGATGTCAGTGAGATATCAAAGACATCTAGGTTTCACAATAGGATAACTGTGAGATCCTAAACAAATACTTATCTTCTTGGCCTTGGCTTCATTTCTACATTGGAAAGACTCCTTCCCCTATTCCTCACTCATGGTAATAAGATTCTGGTAGATAAAATACACCCCTGAAGCATGTTAGGGACAGAGTAACTATTGGATTATGCTTAGTACATACCTTCTTCTGTGTTGTCATCACATTTATTACTGGGGTTTTCCATGGCACTTGAAAAAACATACAATTCTCTAAAGAAAATAAGACAGGATGGATTGTATTAACTATAGATAGTAAATAAATAAGTAGCATATGAGTATGTATTAGAACAATGAGAAATATTACATAGAATAATTATAGTAGACTTTGGGATATGTTAAGCATAAAGTGTTCAGATTTTGTAGTAGAACATACAACATTTTGTGTTATAGAACATTCTATTGTTATTCTACAAATAATTGCATTATTAAATTTCTTCTAAATACTTATATTTACAGGCAAAAATACAGGTTGCTTTAAACCTTAGTTACAAAGGTTTCATTTTCTAATCACGAGCTATTAATGCAAAGGTACAAACTGCTCAAAGTTTTGGCAGTAACTCAGCGTACATGCAGACCTAAATCAGACATCTTTCCTCACTAATTCCCCTTCCCCTTACCATGTTGCAGGAAATGGCAGAATAGGAGGCAAAAAGAGGAAAGGATGTAACAGTGGGAGGGTGGAGAGGAGTAGTGTGAAATGATGTCATGCATGGTTATAACATAAACACAAGAACTCACAGAACTTATGCTTACCTACACAAGACCTGTACAAGATCTAGCTAGACACAATTCTAAGTCAGTGAACTGCATACTGAGTATGTATTGGCAGTTGATAACTGCTAAAGAAGTGAGAATCAACTTTGAGTGTGTGGTCACTGGCAGGTTTCCCATTCTTCAGTGAATGTCCCTGCACCCCATACATGGACCACACTGCTTGGACTTATATCAATGACAACAACTAAAAAGAAGACAAGAAAGTTGGAGGGGTTGTATTGTTTGCTATGGAAGGAGTTGAGAAGGGAACTTAGAATGAATGTGATCGTATTTTATAGTCCATATATATGAAATTCTCAATAATAAAGAATTACAAAAGAAATAAATACAAAAACATTTTTAAAAAATGAAAGGGTAAAAGTATTAATTTTGAAATTTACTTCTTTAGTCTCTGCTGTGGATGAAACACACTGAGGTTCCCTCCTGGCCATTTTTCTGCTTTGTAGGCCAATGGGCATGTCCATCTGTGTTTGAGAATATTTGTCGTAGTCCTTTGCTAGAGAGGGTGTGATGAGGCATTAAGTATGAATGAGATTTGTAAAATCAAGAGAACTTTGGAACAAAGGACTGATAGTGGGATTTAACTATACAGTCTTAAGAGACCAACTCTCCTCTGTGAAGGGAATTTCAATGCTGAACATTTACAAACGGCAACTGAGAAATGAATCAACATTCTCTTCTTTCTGCATCAGATGATGATGCTCCCTTAGTTACCAATCACACAAGTAGTAAAGTCACAGTTAAATAAAAAACCACAATGCTCTCAGACACTTTTAAATTATTCTATCACCAAAGATGAATAGAATTTAGTTTTCCTTTATTAATCATGATTCTATTCAGTTAGAAGAAAGACTCAAACTAGCATAGTAACTGATGGTGGGTTTTTAGAACTAAATTTTCTTTTTTTATTCTTGGAAAATAATTTTTCCTAACTTAAAAATATATCAGTATTGTTTCAGTGTCCAATGTATCTAGTCACATTTCATGTGTGGCCATTCAGCAAAGATGGTTGAGGAGACCCAGACCCAAGACTGATCAATGAAGGGAGAGGAAGCTGAGACTTGTCTTTTCAGCAGTTATTGCCCAGTTAATGTCCTTGACCATCAATACTTTCTTTTCGAACAAAGAAACCTTTCCAAGGGAGCCCATTTCCAATACATTAGATGCTCTGGATAAAATCAGATACAAGAGCTTGACAGACCATAGTAATCTCTACTCGGAGAAGAAGCTGCACATTAATCTTATTCCCAACAAACAAGATCAAACTCTCAATATTGTGGATACTGGAATTGGAATGACCCAGGGTGACTTGATCAATAACCTTGGCACTGTTGCCAAGTCAGGCACCAAAGCCTTCATGGAGGCTTTGCAGGCTGGAGCAGATGTCTCTATGATGGGCCAGTTCAGTGTTGGGTTTTACTCTGCATATTTTGTTGCTGAGAAAATGACTATCATCATGATTGTGAGGCACTATGTGCTTGCTGGGAATTGACCTTGGGAATCAGGTCAATGGGAAAAGCAGTTGGTGCTCTTAACTGCTGAGCTATCTCTCCAGCCCAATGATTATCATCATGAGCATAATAATGATGAGCAGGATGCCTGGGACTCCTCAACTGAGGGATCCTTCACAGTGATAACTGACATAGGTGAACCAATGGTTTGTAGAAAAAAGGTTATCTTGCATCTGAAAGAAGACTAAACTGAGTATTTGGAGGAAATGTGAATAAACGATATTGTGAAGAAATATTTTCAGTTTATTAGCTATCCCATTATGCTCTTTGTGGAGAACGAATGTTCTCAATGATAAGAAAGCAATGATGATGAGGCTGAAGAAAAGGAAGAGAAAGCAAAAGAAGAAAAGAAGTCTGATGACAAGCCTGAAATAGATGTTGGTTCAGAAGAAGAAGAAAAAGAAGAAGAAGAAGGAGGAGGAAGAGGAGGAGGAGGAGGAGGAGGAGGAAGGGGAGGAGAAGGGGAAGAAGGTGAAGGAGAAGAAGGTGAAGGAGAATGAGAAGGAGAAGGAGAAGGGGAGGAAGAGAAAGATGATGACAGGAAGAAAAAAAAGGTAAAAGAAAGGAAAAGTACATTAATCAAGAAGAACTCAACAAAACAAAGCTGATTTGGATCAGAAATCCTGATGTCATTACTAATGAAGAACATGGAGAGTTCTACAAGAGCTTAACCAGTGATTGGTAAGAACATTTGGCAGTAAAGCATTTTTCTGTTGAAAAACAATTAGAATTCCAGTCCTTCTTTTTGTCCCAATATGTGCTCCTTTTGATATGTTTGAAATCAGAAAGAAAAAGAACAACATCAAGTTGTATGTATGCAAAATTTTTATCATGGATAACTGTGAGGAGTTAATTCCTGAGTATATGAATTTCATTAGAGGGGGTGTGGATTCTGAGGGTCTCCCTCTAAATATTTCCAGTGAAATGCTTCAGCAAAGCAAAATTCTAAAAATCATCAGAAAGAATTTGGATAAGAAATGCGTAGAAGTATTTACTGAACTGGCAGAAGATAAAGAGAAGTACAAAAACTTATGAGCAGTTCTCAAAAAATATAAAGCTTAGAATTCATGAAGACTTCCAAAATCAGAAGAAACTTTGAAAGCTGTTCCAATACTATGCATCTGTTTCTGGGGATGCGGTGGTTTCTCATAAGGACCACTGCACCAGAAAGAGGGTAAACCAGAAGCACATCTATTTTATCACAGGTGAGACCAAGGACTAGCTTGCTAATTCAGCCTTTGTGGAACATTTCCCAAAGCATTGCTATATGAGCCCTTTGACGAATATTGTGTGTAACAGCTGAAGGAATTTGAGGCCAAAACCTGGTATCTGTTACCAAAGAAGGACTGGAACTTCCAGAAGATGAAGAGAAAGAAGAAGCAGGAAGAATAAAAGAGACAAAATTTGAAAAATTTTGCAAAATTATGAAAGATATTTTAGAGGAAAAGGTTGAAAAGGTGGTTTTGTCAAACTGAGTGGTGACATCCCCATGCTGTACTGTCACAAATACATATGGGTGGACAGCAAACAGGAAGAGAATCATGAAAGATCAAGTCTTCAGAGACAACTCAACAATGGGTCACATGGCAGCAAATAAAGACCTAGAGATATAACCTTATCGCTCCATTATTGAAACCTTAAGGTAAAAGGCAGAGGCTGACAACAATGACATGTCTGTGAAGGATCTGGTCATCCTGCTGTATGAAACTACACTCCTGTCTTCCAGCTTCAGTCTGTAAGACCTCCAAACCCGTGGTAACAGGATCTATAGGATTATAAAGCTTGGTCTAGGTATTGATGAGGATTATCCTACAGAGGATGATACCAGTGCTGCTGTAACTGAAGAAATGCCACCTCTGGAAGGAGATGATGATACATTACACACGCAAAAAGTAGACTAAGCTTCACCAGCACTATGTGTTTGATGCTTACCTTCATTCCCTCTGACAAAATATTTTCCATTATTTTTGTTGACATTTAAAACATCTGTGTGGCATGAAAACTAAGGGAAAGATAATATTTCTACATGTGATATGATAAGTTTGACTCAAGAGTTTGATAGAGCATTTGTTGTAAGATGTAAGGTACCCTACTGTTAATGTTAACTTGGTTGTCTGAAGAGTTTAGCGGTTGAGTTGGATTCCTTAGTAGAATTAATTAAGATGGCTTAACTTTCACCTCATTTTTTTCATTCCCTGTAGCTAATTCTGCATGTACTAGTCTTAGAAGTAAACACAAGTTAAAACAACTCGACAGAGGAATTTCCCAAGTGGCTTGTTTTCCAAAATACTGAGAAAAAAAAAACCCTAAGTTTCCCTAGGTCTTGAAACTCAGCAAGGCTTGTGAATTAAAGTATAGTATCCAATCATATTCTGCTTTAAAAGTTACATACAGATGATATAAAAGATGATACTAAAAATGTATTGATAGAAGTGGTAAAGGGAGACAGTACTTGAATGCAAGAGACTTGCCTTCCATGCCTCTACACTGCTTCTGCTGACGCTAGAAGATGGTTTATTGTCTGGGAAACTATTCTTTGAGCATCCCAACTGTCCCTGTCACTTCCTTTTGGTGTACTGATTCATTAATCTGTATAGAAGGTCTTCGCTCATAAGAAGATACCAGAAGATACAGTAAGTATAACTTTTATATTGTATTTTTTATGCTTCTCAAACATATCAATACTATGGTAGAAATATTAATAATTTAGAGAAGATACTGACTCGTGAATAATGGTTCATTGAAAAGGACTTGCATTAATTATGTGTTATATTTGCTTGTAATTTAGAAAAAGCAATTTTAAGGGTGAGAGAAGGGATCAGTTGATAAACTGGTTCATATGCAAGCACAAGCACGAATACCATATAAACAAAGGCACAGAGGTACTAGCTACCCTAGCTACTGGGGGTGGGGTGAGGGGACAGAAACAATGGAACCCTGGTGCTTGGTCACCTGTCAACCCAGCCTAATAGTAAGCTCTCATTATGGTTTGCCTCCTAGAATTTAAAGGTAAGATTCTACTACTGAAGACGCCACATACTTTGGACAGAGGACTTGGAGTAATAGAACTGGAAGTGACTTAGAAACCTTCTGCATGATGACTAGCTTTTGTAGTTTCAGAATAATCTATGTGAAGTGTTATAGGAGAAAAAAATTCATTATTCCTATCCAGCTGGAAGGCCTATAAACCACTACAATGACTAGCCCCACACGATATCCCTGTTGTGTCGTAGCAGCACACATATCTTGGGAGTATTCAAAAGCTGTCAAACTGGACTTAAGGCCTGCTGAACAGGAGGAGATTCATGACTAGTACTATAAATCTAACCAACTACCTGTGCCTGGAGAGGTTATAAACTATGGTGGAGAGTATAGTACCAATATAATTTCTAACTCTAAATTTTAACATTTATATCCAAAGATAATTGCGGTGCTCACTTCTCATCAGAAGCTTCTTTTGGCAGCAGATGGAGATTGTCACAGAGATCCACATCTAGGCAAAATACAGAGAATAAATAAGATGTCCAACTTATTTGTATGCCAATGGATACATTTATAATATAACCCTTAGACTTAAGGCTCAGGGAAAAAATCATGGAAATGAGGATGGAAAGATATTAAGAACCAGAGGACTAGGATGACTGCTCTTAGATAGTTTCTTCTAGACACAACAGGGAAAATATTTCCATTATCAACACAATGGTTGCCTAAATATAGCCTAAAGAATTTATTCATAACATTTGTTGACAAGGCATGTGGATTGAGGAAATTGCATTAGTTCTCCAGCCTAGATGGAGAACTCTATGCAATTAACTGCTGATAAAAAATCAGTTTTGTCCAGAAAAAAAGTTCCCTGATAGGTTTTCTAATCCCAAGTGGTCAGCTGTAAACATATATACACATATGTATTATAAGTATTTTTATATGTACACATATGAGCAACACTAAATGGACTGAGTAGGTTATATATTTTTATGTGAAATATAATAATTAAAGATATCATGAATTAGGGAGGGAGTGTTACACAACATGAATTAGAAATAGGAAGAAGGGATGAAATGATGTAGATGTATTAATCATATATAAAATTCTAAAATATATTTAAGAAGAGCTAGGCACAAAATTAAACTTTTATTTACTTACTTTACATCCTGATCATTGTCTCTCATCATAGTCACTGGTCCCACAGTCCCTCCTCTCATTCCCCCTTTCCTTTTCCTCTGGGAGTGTGGAAGTCCACCTTGGGTGTCCTCAACTTCTTCCACTGAACGAGACAATTCAGCTTCAGGGAAGAGCCTATCAGAGGACAGCTATGCTAGGCTCCTGTCAGCAAGCATAACTGAGTGTCACTAATAGTGTTAGGTATTAGTGCTTCTTTATGGGTTAGGACTCTAGTTGGGCTGCCTATTAGGTGGCCGTTACCTCAGTCTCTGCTCCATACCCTGTCCCTGAATCTCACTTAAAACGGTGAACACAACAGTTGAAGGAGGATGACGGAGGGAGGAAACTGAGTGGGAAAGGGAATGGAGAGGGAAATGGGGGTTCAGGATCAGGTATGGGGAGACACAGAGGAGAACGAATAGAAATCTGCAGTTGGGTTGGGAGCTAGAAGGACATCTCAAGGATAAGCCAGAAACCTGGGATAAGGGAGGCTTCCACGAATCAATGGTATTGACCTTAGCTGAGACTCACAGCATTGTGGATACAGAAGCCGAAGAGGCCACCTCCTGTGGCCAGGCAGGAACCCCAGAGGAATTATAGGGACAAGAACCCACCCATAAAACTTTTGACCATAAATTTATTCTACCTACAGGATAAACACTTTTTAATTGAGAAGATTTAATGACATCAGATCCACTATGTTTAGAGATTCTAATATAATGTATACCTAAAAATGTAACAACTTAAACATAATTACTAACAAACTATTATAAAGCATTTTCCAGAAAAGGAAATGCATAAAACAAAAGTCTAGTGTTTAGTGAATTATATCAAGTGCTGACTATTCTTCCTGTTCTTAGATTAGAATATTGAATGCTGCCAGTGTGGTATAACCTCCCAAAATTCTAACTCTTCCCAGAGTACCAACTTCCTTGGCTGTTGTTTTAAAGACACCTAATCATCTAGGTTTATGCTCATAAATTTAACCCATCATTTACAACATATCAAATAACCATAGGATGCCTACTGTCTTGAGTTGACATTTTAGAAATCGTTTTTCATTTAACACAAACGTTTTAAGATTAATTCCTCTTGTTTCTTATACTCATGAATGAATGTTTGTTGTTGTGGAATAGTGTTCTAGTGTATTAATAGATCAAAACTGTTTATTCATTTTGGGACCTTTTTTTCCCACGGTTTATTTTCTGATTGGGGATATTACAAATGATAAAATTCTAAATGCCTGACACACATCTCCAAGTTCACCTTTTCATACTTTCTGAAAAAGTAACCCAAGAAGTATAGTTTCTGTGGCAAATGGCAGATGCTTATTCAACTTTTTGGCAAGTATGAAAATGTCTGTGTTCTAAAATGGTTTTACCAAGTTAAATTGGGCATTCTCTGTCTACAAATATTCTCAATGTTTCACAGCTATTCTAATATTCACTCTGGTTGAGTTGTGGTGGTGCACGCCTTTAATCCCAGCACTTGGGAGGCAGAAGCAGGTGGATTTCTGAGTTCAAGCCCAGCCAGTTCTACAGAGTGAGTTCCAGGACAGCCAAGGCTATGCAGAGAAACTTTGTCTTGAAAAAAACAAACCAGGCAGTGATGGCGCATGCCTTTAATCTCAGCACTTGGGAGGCAGAGGCAGGCAGATTTCTGAGTTTGAGGCTAACCTGGGCTATGAAGTAAGTTCCAGGATAGCCAGGGCTACACAGAGAAACCTTGTCTTGAACACCCACACCACCCCCCCCAAAAAAAGGAAAAAAAGGAAAAAAATATCTAATATTCACTTTGCACCCTTCACAAAATTATTTGTTGCAGATGATTTTGTCTTTACTTGCAGCAGGGTATCTAGTGTTGGTCTAACTTTAAGAATATAAGTTGAGAAAACATTCCACAAGCCAATTATAAGGAAACAAACCTTTAATACCAAATTAAAGTTACTAAAACAGAAAAATTAGGAGCTGATTTCATTATCATTGGGAAGATTTGCCATGCAAATCATTAACAAATAAAACTCAAGAATACATAAAAATAGTAACATGACAGGCCAAGTTTGAAGTAGTTGATGCTAAAAGTATGGAATTTCAAATGAAAAAATGAAGAGGGAGGTGGAGGAGGAGGAAGAAGAGAAGTATGATATTAATTTAATGAATAGAAGCTATCAAATTAAAAGAATTAAGAAAAACATAATTGCAAATACAAAGAGAAAGCATTTGGGTAAATTTAAATTATTCATTTAAAAAAAACTCAGCAAGTCAAAAATAAAATACAATTAATAAAGCTGAGAAGTAAAACCATCTTTAATACACATCATGTTTTCTAACAAAATATAGAAAGTTTTCTGTTGATATTGCAAGCAAACAAGAATGTTCCTTTTACTTCCTTATAATCACTAGATCAGAGATCTCACAAAGCCGTTAAGCACGACACCTAATCACAAAAACTGAAAGGGACGTAGAAACTCGATCATTGCATGCATACTCACAGTGACATGTAGGAAATCCTACATGCATACTGTAAGCCCCTACGGCAACAGCACTTGGCACTCCACTCTCTAGACTTCTCTATTGGTCACAATTGCCATTTCCAGCCCCTCAAGGCTTCCGAGAGGTCAGACTCTGCCCTGCATGGGGGAAAAAAAATCAAGAGCAGGGTACAAAATCCCACCAATCGCAGATCTTGCCACAGGATCGGGCCATTTAATCCCTTTGACCACTCGGAAAAGCTCTGCCCCACAAGAAACCCTACACAAAGCCTAGAATGGGTACTCAGCTCTCTGGTGCTTCTTGCCCTAATAGGGGCAGCAACCCTCTTGTGTTTTTCCCTCTCGATATCTTCTGGAGGTTTGTTGCACATTATGACTATATGATATTGTTTGGCTCCTAACTTCCAGGATACCTTTACCTTCTTAGCTGTAACACTTACATGCTGTCATATATCTGTTATCATGACTATTTTGGTGCCTAGGCATGTTGTTAATTAAACATAGATGTTGGTTCATGACTGAATACTTCAGCATTCTCTTGCTCAGAGAAGAAAACATTATCCAGTATAAAAGTTCGCACTATGAAAGCTTACTTTTACCTTGTAGAATACAACATTTTGAAAACATTGTGTCTGAAGGGGTTTAATTTAAGATTGGTAACAACTTTCTAGGGAAAAAGTGAGTCTCTATACAGTGATAAGATTCGCAATAATTATGTAGACATCTTGTATTCAATAAAAATATTTCTTTACTTCCCATAATTAGAAATGTAATTGTCATAGAGATGGAAAAGAACAAGTTATCACAAGCAGTATATATTTTTGTGCTTCAGTAAGTTATCAAATTCATTACTGAGCATCTATTGAGATCAGGCAGTTTAGACAAGTAAAAAGTGATACAAAATTTAATATTTTCTAGACCATGTTTTCTTAAATTTTTCCACTCAATACTTTCTTTGTTGAAATTTCTTTTTATTGGATATTTTCTTAATTAAAATTTCAAATGCTACCTACTTTCCTGGTTTTCCCTCCGAAATCCCATCCCATCCCATGTCCCTCTGCTTCTATGAGGGTGTTCCCCCACCCACCCACCCACCCAGGCCTGTCCCCCCACCATGGCATTCCTGTATATTGGGGCATCAAGTCTTCACAGGACCAAGGGTCTCTCCTCCCTCTGATGCCTGACAAGGCCATCCTCTGCTACATATGCAGCTGGAGCCAAGGGTCCTTCCATGTGCACTCTTCAGTTGGTGGTTTAGTCCCTCAGAGATTTGGGGCATCTGATTGGTTGATATTGTTCTTTCTATGGGATTGCAAACCCCTTCATCTCCTTCAGTCCATTCTATAACTCCTCCTTTGGGCACTCCATGCTCAGTCCAATGGTTGACTTCTAGCATTTGTCTCTGTATTTGTGAGTTTCTGGCAGAGACTTTCAGGAGACAGCTATATCAAGCTCCTGTCAGCAAGCATTTCTTGGCATCCACAATAGTATCTGCTTTTGGTGACTGTGTATGGGATGATCATTTTTTAGATCATTTTTTTATTTTACATATTCCTTGGGATGGATACCCAAATGGGGTAGTCTCTGGATGGTCTTTCCTTCAATCTCTAATCCACACGTTGTCTCTGTATTTCCTCCTGTGAGTAATTTGTTCCCCTTCTAAGAAGGAGTAAAGCATCCACACTTTGGTCTTCCTTCTTCTTGAGCTTCATGTAGTCTGTGATGCGTATCTTGGGTGTTCTGAGATTTTGGGGTACTATCTACTTATCAGTGAGTGCATACCACGTGTGTTCTTTTGTGACTGAGTTATCTCACTCAGGATGATGTTTTCTAGTTCCATCCATTTGCCAAAGGATTTCATGAAGTCATTGTTTTTAATAGCTGAGTAGTATTCCATTGTGTAAATGTACCACATTTCCTGTATCCATTGTACTGTTGAAAGACATCTGGGTTGTTTCCAGCTTCTAACTATTATAAGTAAGACTGCTATGAACATAGTGGAAGATGTGTCCTTGTTATATGTTGGAGCATCTTGTGAGTATATGACCAGTAGTGGTATAGCTGGGTCCTTGGGTCCAATTTTCTGAGGAACAACCAGACTGATTTCCAGAGTGGTTGTGCCAGCTTGCAATCCCACCAACAATGGAGGAGTGTTTCTTTTTTTCCACAACTTTGCTAGCATCTGCAGTCATCTGAGTTTTGATCTTAGCCATTCTGACTGGTGTGAGGTTGAATATCACATTTGCATTTCCCTGATGATTGAGGAAGTTGAAGTTTTCTTTAGGTGCTTCACAGCCATTCAAAATTCCTCAGTTGAGAATTCTTTGTTTAGCTCTATACCCATTTCTTAATATTGTCATTTGGTTCTCTGGAGTCTAACTTCTTGAGTTATTTGTATATTTTGGATATTAGCCCTCTATCAGGTGTAGTGTTGGAAAAGATCTTTTTCCAATCTGTTGGTTGCCATTTTGTCCTATTGACAGTGTCCTTCACCTTACAAAAACTTTGGAATTTTATGAGGTCTCATTTGTCAATTCTTAATCTTAGAACATAAGCCATTGGTGATCTCTTCAGGAACTTTCCCCCTGTGCCCATGTGCTCAAGGCTCTTCTCCACTTTCTCTTCTATTATTTTTAGTGTATCTTATTTTATGTGTAGGTCCTGGATCCACTTGGACTTAAGCTTTGTACAGGAAGATAAAAATGGATTAATCTGTTATTTCTAGGGTATAGTTTCTCTCCTTGTGTTGGAGTTTTCCTTTTATTATCCTTTGAAGGGTTGGATTTGTGGAAAGATATTGTGAAGGGGTTTGCAGCTCCATAGAAGAAACAACAATATGAACCAGCCAGTATACCCAGAGCTCCCAGGGTCTAAACCATCAACCAAATAGTACACATGGAGGGACCCATGGCTCCAGCTGCATATGTAGCAGAGGATGGCCTGGTGGGACATCAATGAGAGGAAAGGCCCTTGGTCTCTTGAAGGCTTGATGCCCCAGTGTAGGGGAATGCCAGGACAGTGAAACCAGGGCAGGTAGGTTAGTGAGCAGGGAGGGGGAAAGGGATAGGGAGTTTTCAATAGGGGATAAAATTTGCAATGTAAATAAACAAAACATCTAATAAAAAAAGTAAAAGAAAAAACAAACAAAAAAATACTCAAGCCAAGGAGGAAAACAATCTGTGAGAAACAAACAAACAAAAAAACAAAAAACAAAAAACAAAGAAACAAACAAAAACAAAAAACAAACAAAACAAAAACAAAAACAACAACAACAAAAAATGTCAGTTCCTCAGGAAATGAGGACAAGGAGAACAAATTGTTGTCTTACAAATACCACTTTCTAGGAATTATAAAAAAATTGAAGTGAAGATCTCAAAAAAAAAAAAGGATCAGTTTGCATTTTTCTACGTGGCTATAGCACCATTTGTTGAAAATACAGTCTTTTTTCCACTGGATGGTTTTAGTTCCTGTTGTGGGAAATATTAAAAAGAAAAACGACCCGGCAAACTCAGCTGGCCACATCAGTGTGTCCTGGCAAACTCAGCTGGCCACATCAGTGTGTCCTGGCAAACTCAGCTGGCCATATCAGTGTGTCCCGGCAAGCTCAGCTGGCCATATCAGTGTGTCCTGGCGGCTCCTGCTATTCTCTCCCAGCTAGCAAGGTCATCTCGCTTGCATGCAATGCTCTACACACCCCACATCTAGCGCCTAGTTACCCGGTAAAAACATGACTCTTAAGGCTTAATTATCCAATTAGGTTTATATATCAATAAGATCATAATTTATAAGATGCCAATACAATAATTTCAGAGCCAAATGATAAAGACAATGTTTTAACCCAACTATTCTAACTTTATAAAAACCTTCGCTACCTGTGGCTGTGTAAAACCATGTGGGATCTGGATTGTCCTCTTCCCCTGTCTCCATGATGATTTTTTTCTATTCCCTTCCTACTCTCTGACCTTTCTCACTCCCAAACTTCTAGCTCCACCTCTCTATTCCTGTCTAATCACAGGCCTGTCACTGACATAATGTGACTGGACAGAGAAAATGTTGCAACATTTCACCCTTTCTGTTTAATTAAAAATAAAAACCAACTTTCTCTCAAAATATCAATTGAATACAACTATTACATATATTGTAAATTATCTGGTATAAGATAGATCTAACACCCAATCCAACATTTTTGTCAATAAAATTAAACACTATCTTCTATCCTAACTTAAAAGACAAAAACTTTGCACCTGGCTATGTCTTGGCTTAGATTGGATGCCATCTGAAAACTATTCTCACAAAAGTAAAAAGCCTGGGCTAGCTAGGGGACTATGTAGATTTCAACCCCATCAGAAATCCAAGAACGACTGATAATAATTGAGTATATATAGGAAGCCTAACACAGCTTCCAAAACTTTATCCAAATGATAGAGACTGCTGGATACCTAGACAGTCCTTACTTCAAAACATTGGAGCATCAGTCTTCAGCCTTCTAACCCATGAATATTTGACAGATAAAAGAAACAGGAATATTAAGGACTTGCTTACTCTATCTTGGTAGGTTTAAGCTGTCCTAAGCCTTTATGTGTGTCCTGTTTTGGACAGTATTGTCTGTAGATGAAGAGTCAATTCTTACCTGGTGGCTGTTCCACCACACCGGAGAAACTCAAGATGCTCTATTTCTTCTTGGAATCTAAGAAAGGGAAAGCTTTCAGGAGCAGACTCATCTCAGCAAGTGAATAAATAACAATAAATACCACATTCTGTGGATTTCTGATGTTTTTGAATACCAACTATTTATGTAAAGTAGTCTGGACTGTTCTTTGTTAACTACTCTCAGCTATTTTTAGTTAAAATCTTGAAAACACCTAACAATAAACTCAGAGCCATGAATTTGTCATTTGGCCCTAAACTCACAGGCTTAAGCATCTCAGATCTGTTTATAATTAACAGCAAAGGAAGGACTTGATCTAAGCCCTGTACTTTTAATTATTTAGTATCAATAGCAGAAATTTATACCAATGGTAAGCTTGATTTTGTATCAAAATAAATTCTGTACCAAATAAGAACTTATGACTTTAATTTAGTAACAATTATAAAGTTTTCTATCAAATGAGATTATGGCTATACAATCAATTCTGGCTATTTCCTCCCTATTCCAAATATGATCATTTCTACATTACCTAGAAAGACAACCTATTAATAACCCTCTCTAGACCCAAAGCCCAGGGAACTGGGTTGATGACTCTTCATAACTTCTTCAAACTGAGCATGGGCGTTGAGATGTTATGGGGGGATAGAGAAAACAGGATTTATTAGTCTTTGATGTCTGTGTCATACTGGATCTGGCTGAAATCCAAGACATCAGGAGTTCAAGCAGGCCATTTCAACATGTTTGACAAGGAAATTCCCTAAGGCTGTATTTTCTGTAATATATAAATCTCAAAACAAAATTTCAGTATCATCAAGATATATTTTTTGTTTGATTCTCTGGAATTTAGCCTTCTGGAAGTCTCACTTCATCATATCTGATCCATATAACTCTGGAAGGTGTAACTACTTTAATTACCTTTTCCAAAAACAACAACAACAAAAACAAAAAAAAAACTTTTTCCCAAAATCAGCATATCCTTGAACCAGTAACCAGAAAAACCTTCATTTTGACTTCTCTTCCAGAGAGGAAATATAACCACAAAAGTCAACATCACACCTATTTTGAAAATTAAAACAATCTCCAACAAATGAAGTAAACTAAGATACTGTATGAGCCTTTAATTAGGCCATTTCTATCTAGCCAAGTAGGAAAAGACACCCAAAATTCCTGTGTAGACCACGTTAGGAAGAATATGAGCTTCCTCTGGCTAAGTAAACAAGTTATATCAACTGTTTGTTTAGCTCTCGGCCTTGAGCCAGAGACTTTTATTAATTAATATCTGTAAAAGGCAGGCCATTATCACCGTTCTCTCTACCTGGAGTCAGTGACTTCTTGCCTATCTAGTTTCCAAGCATGGGTAAAACTTTCCACGTGACTTGGACAAAAATCTGAATACCAATCCACTTTAAAAGTAAATCTCAATGTCAAATTCATAGTCCAAATCCTCTGTTCTCAGAGGTAAGCAACTCCATTCCTTTTCTCTCTCTTGACTCAGAGTAGCCTGTAACTCCCTAAAGCAGGGGACCCCAGAGCTGTTCTCTTTGTCTCAACTTGATGTGCTTGAGTCACATGACTCAGTGTTGGCACCACTCAGCTATTCACCCAAAGAAACCAAAAATAAAATAAAATAAAATAAAATAAAATAAAATAAAATAAAAAATAGAACTTTAACTCTCAGGATAATAATTTTAAATTGCTAGTGGATTCGTGCCCAGTCAGCACATTTGGCAGCCATCTGCTGGGGGAAATATTAAAAAGAAAAAATCCAACAAACTCTCTTGGACCACTGCTACCAGCCGGCCACATCACTATGTCCAGGTGGGCTCCTGCTATTTTCTCCCAGCTATCATCTTTGTTAAAGATCAAGTGACCATAACTGTGTGGGTTCATTTCTGGGTCTTCAGTTCTATTACACTGATCTACTTGTTTGTCTCTGTGCCAATACATTACAGTTTTTGTCACTTTTGCACTGTAATACAGCTTGAGATCAGGGATGGTGATTCCCCCAGAAGTTCTTTTATTGTTGAGAATAGTTTCTGCTACCTGGGTTTTCTTTTATTCCAAATGAATTTGCAGATTGCTCTTTCTAACTCTGTGAAGAATTGCGTTGGAATTTTGCATTGAATCTAGATTGCTTTTGACAAGCTGCCATATTTACTATATTAATCCTGCCAATCCATGAGCACGAGAGATCTTTCCATCTTCTGAGATCTTCAATTTCTTTCTTCAAAAACTTGATGTTCTTGTCATACAGATCTTTTAATTGTTTGGTTAGAGTCATACCAAGGCATTTTATATTGTTTGTGACTATTGTGAAGGGTGTCATTTTTTTTTAAATCTTCTTTTTTTCCTTTTTACTTTTTTATTAGATATTTTCTTCACTTACATTTCAAATGTAATCCCCTATCCTATATTCCCCTCTGAAAACCCCCTATCCCATCTTGCCTCCCCTTGCTTACCAATCCACCCATTCTTACTTCCCTGTCCTGGCATTTCCCTACACTGGGGTATTAAGCCTTCTCAGGACCAAGGGGCTCTCCTCCCACTGTTATCCAACAAGGCCATCCTCTGCTACCATATGCAGCTGGAGCAATGGGTCCCTCCATGTATACTCTTTGGTTGATGGTTTAGTCCCTGGGAGCTCTTGGGGTACTGCTTGGTTCATATTTTTGTTCCTCCTATGGGACTGCAGGCTCCTTCAGCTCCTTTGGTCCTTTCTTTACCTCCTCCATTGTGGACCTTGTGCTCAGTCCAATGGTTGGCAGAGAGCATCCACCTCTGTATTTGTCAGGCACTGGCAGAGCCTCTCAGGAGACAGCTATATTAGGCTCCTGTCTAGAAGCACTTGTTGGCATCCACAATAGTGTCTGGGTTTGGTTACCGTATATGGAATGGATCCCCAGGTCAGAAAGTCTCTGGATGTTCTTTCCTTCAGTCTCTGCTCCATATTTTGTATCTCCTCCCACTGGTATTTTGTCCTCCCTTCTAAGAAGGACGAAAGTATCCATACTTTGGTCTTCCTTCTTGCTGAGCTTCATTGGTCTATCCCATTGATGCAGGGATGGTTCAATATATGGAAATCCATCAATGTAATCCATTACATAAACAAACTCAAAGAAAAAAAAACACTTGATCACTTCATTAGAGGCTTAAAAACATTTGACAGACTTCAACATCCCTTCATGTTAAAAGTCCTGGAAAAATCAGGAATTCAAGGCCCATACCTAATCATAGTAAAAGAGTATAGAGCAAACCAGTAGCCAACATGAAAGTAAATGGAGAGAAACTTGAAGCAATCCCACTAAAATCAGGGACTCAACAAGGCTGCCCACTCTCTCCCTATCTATCCAATATAGTACTTTAGGTTCTAGTTATAGTAATTAGACAATAAAAGGAGGTCAAAGGATACAAATTGGAAAGGAAGAAGTAAAAGGTCATTATTTGCAGATGATATGATAGTATACCTAAGTGACCCCAAAAACTCCACCAGAGAAATCCTATAGCTGGACAAACAACTTCATCAAAGTGGCCGGGTATAAAACTAACGCAAACAAATCAGTAGCCTTCCTATACTCAAAAGATAAACAGGCTGAGAAAGAAATTAGGGAAATGACACCCTTCACAATAGTTACAAGCAGCATAAATTATCTTGGTGTGACTCTAACCAAACAAGTGAAAGATCTATATGAGAAGAACTTCAAGTCTCAGAAGA
The DNA here is from genome assembly GCF_008632895.1 of Mastomys coucha. Taxonomy (NCBI): domain Eukaryota; kingdom Metazoa; phylum Chordata; class Mammalia; order Rodentia; family Muridae; genus Mastomys; species Mastomys coucha. The sequence continues at coordinate 180,424,651 of NW_022196905.1, read as the reverse complement.
AAGAAATCGAAGACCCTAATTTCTTCCTCAACTTATTTATCCTTTGTGGAAAAGAAGGCTAATGACTTGTTTAAGTTAATTTTATATCTAGCCAGTAAACAAAACAAAAGAATATACCTTCTTTTCAGAACCTCATGGTACCTTTTCCAAAATTGACAATATAATCTGTCACAAAACAGGCCTCAACAGATGCAAGAATTTTGAAATAATCCCATGCATCCTATCAGATCACCACTGACTAAGGCTGGTCTTCAATAACAACAAAAACAAAAGAAAGCCCACATCCGAATGGAAGTTGAACAATGCTCTATTCAATGATAACTTGGTCAAAGAAGAAATAAAGAAATCAAAGACTCTTTAGAATTTAATGAAAATGAAGGCACAACATATCCAAACTTAGGGGACACAATGAAAGCAGTGCTAAGAGGAAAACTCATAGCTCTGAGTGCCTCCAAAAAGAAACTGAAGAGAGCATACATTAGCAGCTTGACAGCACACCTGAAAGCTCTAGAACAAAAAGAAACAAATACACCCAAGAGGTGTAGACAGCAGGAAATAATCAAACTCAGGGCTGAAATCAACCAAGTGGAAACACAAAGAACTATACAAAGAATCAACAAAACCAGGAGCTGGTTCTTTGAGAAAATCAACAAGATACATAAATCCTTAGACAGACTAACCAGAGGGCACAGAGACAATATCCAAATTAACAAAATCAGAAAAGAAAAGGGAGATATAACAACATAAACCAAGGAAATTAAAAAAAAATCCCCAGATCTTACTACAAAAGCCTATACTCAACAAAATTGAAAAATCTGGATGAAATGGACAATTTCCTAGACAGATATCAAGTACCAAAGCTAAATCAGGATCCGATAAGCCATTTCAACATTCCCAAAACCTGTAAAAGAAGAAGCAGTCATTAAAAGTCACCAAACAAAAAAAAAAGCCCAGAGCCAGATGGGTTTGGTGCAGAATTTCCTCAGAGCTTCAAAGAAGACCTAATACTAATATTCTTCAAACTATTCCACAAAATAGAAACAGAAGTAACACTACCCAATTTGTTCTATGAAGCCAGTTATGTTTATACCTAAACCACACAAAGGCTCAACAAAGAAAGAGAACTTCAGACCGATTTCCCTTATGAATATTGATGTAAAAATACTCAATAAAATTCTTGCAAACCAAATCAAAGAACACATCAAAACAATCGATCATCCATCATGTTCAACTAGGCTTCATCCCAGGGATGCAGGGATGGTTCAATATACGGAAATCCATTAATGTAATCCACAATATAGACAAACTCAAAGGCAAAAAATTATTAGATGCTGAGAAAGCATTTGACAAAATTCAACATCCCTTCATGCTAAATGTCTTGGAAAGACCAGGAATTTAAGGCCCATACCTAAATATAGTAAAAGCAATGTATAGCAAACCAATAGCCAACGTCAAATTAAATGGAGAGAAACCCTACATTCAATTTTTTCTTTTGAAAAATTGTATACAACTTTGTATATATTGTTACATAAAATAGGTATAGCAATTAAAGACTTACTGGTAACAAAAATATAAGAAATTTATTTTCTACAAGTCTTTGGAATGTGTACAATTTTATCATTTATTAAAGATGAAAGAAAAATTTTCACTACTGAGAGGTGGGAACACTTGTTTACTTTTACAATAGTTAAATTTTTGTGGAATTTTTGGTACCCCAGACGTACATCAACTTCATTGTTTTCTAGAAATTATTGCATTAGGTTTATAATAATCAATTCTGAGAACATCAATATGCAAACATATATTAAAAATGTCAGAAGTAGATTTAAGGTTATTTCTGAACCTCTTTAAAAATCCCATCCTAATTCCAAACCAAGACCTATTTTATGAAACTCAAATTTACAACTCAATCATCACTTTTAAAATCAAATACAGTACAATAATCTGATACTTATGTATTATGGGACAATGATAAGAAAATATTAAAATCTTCATTTTTTATAATGAAAAATGTTTTTACAAGAATGAAAACATTGGATACACAGTAATCACACTCTGATCCTCAATATGTGCTATTCTAAATTTTTAACTGAATTGTTTAAGAGAGTATTGATTCATTTTGTGTATATGCAATCATGAACAGTACAAAGTCTACATGATATGCATTGAGGATCAAGGCCGCAATGAAGTCAGAATCTGTAAAATTCACTGATCACACACACATACACCTTAGATTCATTCATATTTGATTTTGCATCATGTATGTTTTTTGTACACTCAGGAACCTTTTAATGTTTTATGACCCTTGTGTTCATTTATAGAACCCCAAATAGGATCTTGTCCCTGACCTTAAGAAGCTTTGTTCTAGATTACAATGGAAGAAATATGGCTACAGGACAGCCTATATACAAGGGAATTCAGCCTCATTACTTGCTTCATAAATACCTTGATTTTACTGCTTAGATGTGTTATCCATAGGAAACTTTTTGATTATTCCTCTGTTTTTTCTGTGGCTCAATCGATACACTTCTGAATATTCAGCATCCATTATTTCCCCCTAATCGTAATCATTGCACCTTGCTGGCAGAATCCAAACTAAAATCACCATGAATTTTAAAATATACCATACTTACTACTGCAGTGCATATTGATTTGCACCTGGTCTTCGCCTGTCATGTTGGGAATTTGTCGTAATGTTCTTTACACATAACATAGAGAAGGGCAGCATCAGAAAAGCTGCATCCTTGGTATGGAGGGTCCACTTGCAACTGGCAGAAACTAATTACTATTGAATGTGCTTAGTAGAACTAGAGAATAAAAACATTATAACACTTAAAGTATGCTATTTAGGATATGGCTGCAGCACACATAGAAGTTCGTGACCTGCTCTTTAGTTGGTCATGACATATGATTCTCTAGAATAACTCTTTCTGATATGGTTATTCCAAATTTTTGTTTTACTAGCATATTTTATTTATATGTAATAAGGGGTGTGATGGTTTGCAAATGCTTGGCCCAGGGAGTGGCACTATTAGAAAGTGTTCTTGTTGGAGTGCTATGGACCGAGTTTGTTGCGGGGACCTCTTGTTCCACCGGATGAGAGTTCTGGTCAAGTGGGCAACAATTCGGTAAATGACAGACAGAGTCAACAAAAGGGAGTGCTAAATCTGAATATATTTCTTAAAAATGGCATGAGGTTTTTACAGTCATTGCAAAAGAGAAATGAGAAATCTAGCAGCTCAGCAGTTGAGGTATATCTGAGGCCACCTGAAACACACTGGGTCTAAAGCAGCAGCCATCCCCTTTGGATAGGTGCTGCACACACGCCTCTCCCCCCCAACCCCCCAGGCCCAAGCACTCTGGGCCCTGGGGGCTGCAGACTGCATGAATCTAAGTCCTAGTCCATCTAAGTTCTAGTTCTAGTCAGAGTGCCCCTGCACAAAGTGAAAACCAGGCTTATATGGTATACAGAAAACAGGGTGAATGACAAAAGTCACCTAGGCAGGTGACAGTCACACCAAGGCCTGTAAGATCAGGTATCCAGGTGTGAAGCCAGCAGAAGAACAGTGGTGCCCTCCCTGCTGGGACTATTTTGGTATTCCCATGCTAATTCTCTGGATCTGCTGGAGGCAAGCACCAGGAAGTTCCAATCTAGCAGTTTCTGCTAATGTCCTTAAGTGAGGGAAGCCCTTCGATTACTCTGGTATGTAAAACAGTTCTGTCTTCTGTGGGACTGCCCTGAAAATTCTAACTATGTGCCTGACTTCTGTTGCTAACTCTGAGGACATCCTATCTGATAAGGCAGATTCCTTGTGAGAAATTCCAAGCTAAGGACAGCTTGGAAATAAATCAGGATATATTGGAATGTTGTGCTGGCCAGGAAACAATGCCCAATCTTAGCAATTTATGAATCATTTCTTGGGGTACTTTTATGCCTAAATAGGAAGGTGTGTTGATGATTGGAAAGACTAATCTGGAACATGTCTGAGTTAGGAGATGCCAACGACCAACTGAATACCCAGGAGGCACAAACTCCCTTTGAAGTCATAACATCTCTTGTCCTTAATCAGGCTTTTTCCTCCGATATTGCAGACTTTACTGGAGTAGACGAGTGGGCATGGCATTGGAGTAGGTGTGTCAGTGTGGTCTTGGGCTTTAATACCGGAAGCCAGTCTTCTCTAGGCCTTCAGATGAAGATGTAGAACTCTCAGCTCCTCTTGCACCAGGCCTGCCTGGATGCTGTCATGCTCCCACCTTGATGATACTGGACTGAACCTCTCAACCTGTAAGCCAGACCATATTAAATTTTCTCCTTGTAAGAGTTGCCTTGGTCATAGTGTCTGTTCACAGCAGTAAAACCCTATCTAAGACAAGAGGTTTGATGGCATATTATACATGTGTATAACATATCTGTATCTGTATCACATACTCTCCAATCCATAATTACCCTGCTAAGTTTACCTCTGTCCAGACTTACTGCTACTTTCATGTCTCTCTTTTTTCTTGTGATGTTCTAATGAGTATCCTTAGTTTTGCTTATTGAACCATGAATGAGAGCTAGTTAACAGGTCATGGGCACAACATAAATATACACACAATGATCAGGCATTGGTAGAATTCTAAGGTCTCTTTTCTCCATGTCAGGATGCTTATGGGCCTACTATTATAGAAATCTTATGCACTTAAGTATAAGTTTATGATATGTGGGAACCAACTAGTACTTAGTAGGAACACCAGAGTAATTCTATGTAGATTTTAGTAATATAAAATTGCAGTTCCTGGACTGGGGCAAAGAATAGAATTACACTCTATGGAATAATAATTTACAAAAACACTAGTATTCTATTAAAAATGGCTAAGGTGGATCAGCGACCTTAGCCGCCTCTCCCTTGCACGTGGAGACCCGCCGGGACCCGGAGTCTCCAGTGAGAGCCGCCATCCCCTCTCTGGTGAGTTCCTAAGCCGGGAGCAGCC
>NW_022196905.1:180363348-180414742 GCF_008632895.1 Mastomys coucha | reverse complement strand
TCTGACAGTACCTGACTAATACAGATATAGAGGCTCGCAGACATCTATTGAACTGAGTACAGGGTCCCGAGAAGGAGTTAGAGAAAGGACCAATGGAGCTGAGGGGGTTGCCGTCCCTTAGGATGAACAACAATATGAACTAACTAGTACCCTCAGAGCTCCCACGGTCTCAACCACCAACCAAGGACTGCACATGGAGGGGTCTGATTGTTCTGGCAGCGTGTGTATAGTAGAGGATTGCAATTTCGATCATCAATGGGAGAAGAGGACCTTGGCCCTGTGAGGGTTCTGTGCCCCAGTGTAGGGGAATGCGAGGGCCAGAAAGTGGGAGAGGGTGGGGTGGCAGGCATGGGGAAGTGGGAGGCAACAGGGGTTTGTTTTTGTTGTTTTTGTTTGTTTCTTTGTTTTTTGGAGGGGAAATTTACATGTAAATAAAGAAAATATCTAAAATAAAAATAAAAATAAAAAAAAATGGCTGAGGGAAATATTCCAAGACTAAGAGAGAACATATTTTCAAGTCATCTGTTATCAACACCTGGACACCAGATTGTGTTTCTTTTGTGTTCTCTCCCATTCTGGCTCTTGTAAGGTCTCTGCCCCATCATCTGCAATATCCTTGAGTCTTGAAGACAGAGGACATACAAATATCTCTCTGTGTTGCTTAGAACTCTACTAATATTTGTTCTCAGCATGTTGATCAGTTTTGAGTTTCTTTGTTAATCATAGTATACTGCACAAATAAAATTTTGTATAGTAGTCAGAGCTGGGCAGATTTATGGAATTCTATTTTAAAAGGTGGCTTAAAAGAAATAACATAGTTGATTCATATGATCAGGTGATTTCAGGCAAAGCACAAAGACGAGCTATGTCTGCTTCAATCTGTAAAACATCTGAAATATAATTTAAGTAATCAAAGTAAGTAATTTTAGACATATGCAGACTATGTGACAAACAAATATTGAACAACATAATATATTATAAATTTAAGTAATATATATAATTGAGCCTTCAGTTACATAAAAAGTAAATTAAAAGAAATCTGTGCTTAAAATGAAAGCATTCAGGGTTAAATAAACTTTGAACTTTGATAGTTTAGATCTGTAAAAGTAAAAATGCAGAGACTAAGGATATAGTGCAGGTTTTAGGCAAATATATTTCATTTTGTATTATCTGAATAATTTAAAGAACTGACCAACTGATTATGTCTATAACATATAAAATAATTTGTTTTCTCTGTGATTTTACTAGATGGTGAAGAAGCAAGAGGTTATAAAAGGCACTGGGTTCCTTTGTCTAGTCAACTGGGCAGAGCTTCCAGCAGCAGATGCTGGCCATGCCCAAACCTCCTGCAGTCCAAACTGCTTGCAGAGACCCTTTCCACCTCCTTTCCATGAACTGGGAGTAGACCATTGCAAGACAAACTGTTGGTGCCTCTCTGTTACCTTTTCATGGTTACATTTACAGACACAAAGACCTCATGTCACATAAAACACTTTTGTGTTTATTTCAACTAATAATTCTGTTTGTCTTTTAAGACAGCTCATCTTAAATTTATTATAGACAGCCTAGAGAGCAATTGAAAGTGTAATCTTGTCCAATTGCCAATTAATCAGGACTTAAAAGCACTTGAGCAGAGAACTGGCAAATGTTCCAGTCAGAGCAAAGAGCTGGCCTTCTTTATCATACAAATGAAGACATTTTCAATCAACGGAAAAAGTCATGGAAAATAAATAGGCATCATGATCACATTACCAAGGTCATATAATTTTGTTTTTCCTTTTTTTTATGAAATATGTCATAGAATACTTAGTGTATGCCACTGGGTGGTGTGCATTACTGCTGGTAACTTAGCCGCACCTATATTTACTGATTCTTCCAGAACAGGACTTTTCTTGTGATGTCTTAAAACTTCTAGTGCATTATGTCAACTATCCTCAGCCATAGGCATTTGTGCTTTAGACTTCTCTTTGTATTATGTAGTCATAGGCTCAGCAGTGAGCTTATTCCCAGATCAAGGAGAAAGCCTCTGTCAGCTGCCTTCTGCACTGTTAAGGAAGTAGATTGGTGTTGACAATGTCCACCGGCACAACAAAAACCTCTAGGAAAATGAGCTACCTCAAAAATGTAGCTACTTTCCCAGTATAGTTTGAAATTCAACTCAAATTCTAATTTAAACAGTCTTTCCATGGCATCAAAGTCTGTTCTATGAAAGCAAAAAGAATTTGTATCCAGTTCAACCACATGACCCTGAGTTTCACTTTTGTACTAGGCATGTAGAGAAGAAGGCATTGATTTGTAATCTCATAAATGATAGCTTTACAATCCTACTAAACTATTTGGAATGTTGTTGCATAAGAAGGTTTTGAAATCCAAGCAAATTTGTTTATTATATAGTGGGCTAACTGTCATAAAAGATATGCCCAAATTTACATTAAATTATAACTGTTATTATGTGCAGGAGCTACATGAAACAGATTGCATATCATATTAAATTGACTTACACATGAATTATATCTACCTTATGAAAATCATGCTTACTAGGTTGCCTGGATTGCTAAAGATGTATTTTTTATTAAATATTAACTTGATAAACATTGTTAATTTTAACCTATGTAGAGACCTGGTATAATGCAAAAGAAAGTGGGTCTAATTTGCATAGAAGATCTTTCATCTTACCTGATCTGAATGGATCTCTCAAACAAATGCCATTCTTTCTGTTTATTGAACAGCACAGAAAATATGGTATTGAAAAATAATGAGAATTGTTTTTTTAGTCAATCTTGCCAGAAGTCTCACAAGGGAGGAAATTGTTTTAGAACCCTATTGACTCAGAATAGCTCACAAAGCCAAAGTCAGATTTTTTTTTTTTGTCAATCTATAATCACATGTTATTTTCAACATTTTTCTTTTTCTGGGGGAGGGTGATATTTTTGATTTCTTGCTGTTTTCAGTGAATGACCTTAGGGCTAGCTACCACATCTTACACATACATGTACTGTTCTGAATCAGAGACATGACTGGGTCAAAAGCAAAATAAGAAGCATAGTGCATCATGGAGTCTAAAGCACACTGATTACAATGCACCATTTTTCTTAAAGGGAAATTCATTCCGAATGCATCAAAGCCACAGTATTTAAGCAGAATAAAAACATTGTTATGAATGATATCAAAACACACTATTAACTTGGTGGCAGGTTGGAAGAAAGACCGATTTGTAAAGACAAGCTTCTAACAGCATTTCTCAGAAAGTTCATAAGCAGGTTCATGGTCACAGTTCAGGTTCAGAAACCGAATTTTCTATTATCTTCTAAGCCTTTTACATGTTTTCGCCATGTTTCGTTAACATTCTTTTGCTTTGGTAGAACATCTGTCGCAGTATTTGTAATTTTGTTGTCATTAACTTTACATCATGTGTCTGTAGTATTATGTATTATGGAAATATTTAGGGGAACAGCTCTGAAGAATTAGATAAAGTTAGAATATACAGAAGAGATTAAAAGGCCAATAAAAGAAGACAGGAAATGATATCTGACAGCAAGCAAATGTAAACTGATTTTTCTCTCTCCCTAAACATATTTACTGTCTTTTTTTCTTTTCTCCCAAATAATTATCCTAGAAACAGGAAGCATCTAATGGTTATAGGCTATGCCCTTCTGCCTGCTACTCTTGTGCCCCAACTTCTTTGTATATATTAAATTTAGAATCTTATGAAATCTAACAATATGTCCTATGTTATAGCCTTCTGGGGCTCCTTTTGCCCACCCTGTCTGAAGTAATTTCATCTCACCTGCAGTGCAGCAGGGGCTCCGAATATATTTTCCATTTATCTTCCACACATTAGCAAAAGTTCTGTATTTCAAGGGAATTAAAAAAAAATGATTTACTGCTAACACAAAGGCTAATTTCCAGGAATGTATTTGTAGATAATCTACTGAATGTTACATTATCACAGGCTTGTTTTATGCTTACAAAACATTTATGTTATTTTTTTCTTATTATCTGCATCACAGCTGTACCTGCTGACACAGTACTGAGCTAAGTAGGATTTTTTTCATAATTTACTTGAATGATTTTTCTGCATCAAGAGACATATAAGATTTGAAAGAGGAATGATATGAAAATGTGTATGTAGAACATGTATCTTCCCAAAGTCATTAAAATTGGTATCCATGTGAGACAAAATGAAGAGAGGGTTACAAAGTGAACTTTTTGAGTTGAAAGAGACACAAATGAAGGTTGTAATAAAACCAAATATTACACTTGAGAATACATTAACTTTTCCTTTAAAATGTTCATAGTAGAAATACTTTCCTCATAGACCTCTTGAAGATTCAAATGAGTTAATACACTTTGTATTTACATAACATCTGCATTTGCAGTTATAACATAAAACATTGGCTATTTGTTTAATTTGTAGCTTAGAACTATAAGGATAGAGTTATTTAGAAAGAATAATACTAACCATAACTTGTTTTAAGTAATAAGCATTAAGTGTTATTATGTATCAATCAAACATTTAATAGGCATTTTGAAAGGTTACAGTAATTAAGATTTGGGTACAAACGTTTTATTCATTCACATATTCATTACATATATCTCCTTATGTTCAATCTTATTTTCATTATAATTAACTCAGATGTACCTGGCAATTGAATATAAGTTTGGTATGCCCATTAAATAAGAGTAACACTGTTCACAACAATTACTATTTTATTAAAAAGTGATTAGGTGATAAAAAATCTTAGCATGACCATAAAAGACATCATTAGATTTAAATAAAATTATTCAGGATGTAAGTATCATTGTCTTGAACAGTCACCCAGCAGACTTATGTGGTTTATCTCAGTGGGACAGCATGGCTCAATATGTATAAGCTTCATGTCCATCATAAAATTGAATGAATAAGAGAGTAATAAAAATAAGTGAGGAAAGAACACTAAGCTGAAATCTGCTGACCTTATAAAATGATCTTATTTATGTTCTGGAAACGTAATTGAAGCAGATATAAGTTAAAATGAAGCATGGTTTTAAGAAGAATAAGAATATAAGGATGCTTCCAAGTTTGTTTGCAAATTTCAGTTCTATTGACAGCATCCTACACTTCCTTTAATGACAATGAACTGAGTGTGGATAATTACATAGAACAAAAGATATGATTGCAAAAAAAGAGACATAAACCACAAAGAAACTTAAATGCTCTTCAGTGGATAAAGAAATAATTCTAAGAATGTTATTGTATATATGTGTATATGAATATATATGTCTTTGTGTGTGCGTCTCTGTGTGTATGTGTGTGTGTGTGTGTGTGTGTGTGTGTGTGTGTGTGTGTGTTTGTGTGTGTGTGTGATATAATCTTTTCTTCGGAGCAGTAAGAATGAATTCTTAGATGACAATCCTTAAGGAATAAATAATGTTAATGAAAACATTCACACTAATTTTCTTTGTTAGCTCATTTATTTTTCAAACACACATGTTTTAGTTATCATATTTTGGGTAATTGTGCTAACAAAAATAATGTTATTTTTAGGTAGAAGAATAATTTTTTTTTTATATTTTACAAAGTAGGTTTCTATTTGAGGTTAAAAGAAAAATGTGATAAACATTTTGATTGTTTTAAAAATCCTCAACTACGTTCTTTTCAAAATATTCCCACCTAAAATCTCAATAAGATAAAATTAACTGCTTTATTCCTAATATCTTTGACATTTCTTTGTTTTGTTCCTGTACTAATATCTGCTTTATTTCTTCACACAAAGTCCCCCTTTTAATATTTTTTTCTTTTTTTACATTTCTTTGTTTTAAGAAAGAGGGATTGGGAGCAGGGGAAACCTGATAAAAATACATTGTGTGAAATAATTTACATTAAAAATTATCTTTAATCTTTATTTTTTTAGTCCAGTCGTTATTCCCCTCCAGTTCTGCCCTCCAACAGTTCCTCATCCCATTCCTCCTCTCTCATGTCTAAGAGATGTCCCCATCCCCCATCCCTACCCTGCCAGGTCTCCTGACTCCCTGGGACCTCAAGTCTCTCTAGGGTTAGGTGCCTCTTCTCTTACTGAGTCCAGACTAGGCAGTCCTCTGCTATATTTGTGTCGGGGCCTTGAACCACCTACTGTATGTTGCCTGGTGCGTGGCTCAGAGTCTGAGAGGTCTCAGGGGTTCCGGGTTAGTTGAGACTGCTGGTCTTCCTATGGAGTTGCCCTCTTCCACAACTTATTTCAGCCTTCCCTAATTGAACCACAATGGTCCCCATGTTTAGTCTGTTTGGTGAGTGTAAGTATCTGCCTCTGTTTCGGTCAGCTGTTTGTTGGGCCTCCCGGAGGGCCGCCATGCTAGGCTCCTGTCTATTAATTATTTTATTTACTGACAATTCAAATGTTATGCACACCATAGCATCAGTAATAGTTTCAGGCCTTGGAGCCTCCCCTTGAGATGGATCCCAATTTGAGCGGGTCACTGAACCTCCTTTCCCTTGGTCTCTTCTTCATTTTTGTCCCTGCAGTTCTTTTAGATAGGAACAATTCTGGGTCAGAGTTTTTGACTGTTGGATGGCAACTCCATCCCTCCACATTCTACCGGAGGTAGACTCTACAAGTTTACTCTCTCCACTGTCGGGCATGTTCTACTTAGTTGTGCCTTTTCTGTTTAACCATCCTGTCCAGGATCCTATTGTAACTATATCCTCTGCTCTTAGTTCCTGGGCATCCTATCACACTTGTGTGGCCTTCAGGTCTGTTTGCTTTATTTACTTATTTTATTTTTTCATAACCTCTAACTGCTAACTCACATTCCGTCTGCCACAGGATCTGTAATCGAACTGTTCAGAAACTGTGTCCTCTGGCAGTTTCTGTGGCTGTGTCTCTCCATTGCTTGGTAGCTATTTTCTCTGGTGTCTTGCTTTCTTCTGTTTTTAAGGACACATGAGTACTTGAACGTGTTGGCTCCCAGTCTGCATGTTAATGAGAAACTCTCTGGTTTGTTCTCTCCCATAGATAATACCTATTCACTTTGGTAAGAGTCTGAATCCTTCACTTTCCCTGAAGAGCTGTAGGGTACTGTCAAAGTTTAAGACTCTTGCTCAGATAGGACACTTGGCCCATCTGACACGAGAAACAGAATTGGAATTTAAGTATTATACATGTCATTTGTTATTTTTGACTACGATTAAGTATAGTGTTATTTCCATTTGTGTGTATGCATGTATGTGTGTGTGTACGTGTGTGTGATATCACAGAGGAGAAAAGAAGTTAATGTCCCTAAGGATTTTCCTGTATCTATGGTAGAGACTAAATGAAGGTTAATCTGTGCTATATTTGTTAGGGAGAAGCAATGGCCCTTGGTATATAAATACATAAAATCAAAGTCTTTATGAACCATTGGCCCCAGGTGAAGAACTGCTCTGTTAAGGAAAGTCTATAAGACTGATCTCCTAATGCCTTTCATTTGTCCTTTCTCTTTGATTTATTGTGTAGATTATCTTCTAAATCTTTTATTTCTGAGGATACAATATATTTACATCATTATTTTCTATTCTTTTTTTTCCATAGCATGCCCTTATATCCATCCTGCTCTATTTTAAATTCATGGTCTCTTTTTAAATTTTGATTACATATATATGTATGTGAATATAGATATATATGTTCCTAAATATATCTTGCACAGTCTGTATCATGTTACTACTACTATGAATGTTTTCAGTGGTGACCATTTGGTATTAGGTAACCAATTGGTGGGTTCTTCCATGGGGAGGATTATTTATTCTAGTCTCTCTTTTTCATATTTGCCTGTGGTTCTTTGTGTAGGGTTGAAGCATCCTGGGGTTCCCCTGTCCATCTTTAGCATGTCTAACTGTTGTTGTTCTTGTTTATATCAAGTTTAGGCAGTTGCGTTGCTGAGAACTTCGTGGTGTAATTTCGGGCATTTCTAGAGACACCATTTCACATCAGTCTTCCTGTTCATGTTTCTTACCATCTTTCTGCCTCCTCTTCTGCATTGTTCTCTGAACCTTAGGTACAGGAGGAGGACTTTTTCCATGTATTCACTCTTACTAGGTACCCCAACTCTGTTTTGTAATTGTCTCTATTTTCTATATTGGTCTCCATCTGATACAAAGAAACATTTCCTTGATGAGGGGTATATCTGTAGGTATAAATATAAACATGTTGAATATAGTTAGGAAATAGATTGGTTTAGTAAAGTGGTCATTGTATGTTCTCCTTCAAGATCCATGGTTTTATTAGTACTAAGTATTTGGTTAAGTTTTGAGTACCAGGGATGGTATCCATCTGACTGAGCAACTCTTTTTTTATTAGATATTTTCTTTATTTACATTTCAAATGATATCCTCTTTCCCAGTTTTCCCTCCGAAAAAAATCCTGTTCCCTCTCCCCTCACCTTGCTCACCAACTCACCCTCTCCTTCTCTTGGCCCTGGCGTTCTCCTACACTGGGGCATAGAACCTTCACAGGATCAAGGGCCTCTTCTCCCACTGATGACCAAGTAGGCCATCCTCTGCTACATATGCAGCTGGAGCCATGAGTCCTACCATGTGTACTCTTTGGTTGGTGGTTTAGTCCCTGGGAGCTCTGAGGGTACTAGTTAGTTCATATTGTTGTTCCTCCTAAAGGGCTGTAAACCCCTTCAGCTCCTTGGGTCCTTTCTCTAGCTTCTTCATTGGGGACCCTGTGCTCAGACAAATGGATGGCTATGAGCCTCTACTTCTGTATTAGTTGGGCACTGTCAGAGCCTCTCAGGAGACAACTATACCAGGCTCCTGTCAGCCAGCACTTGCTGGCATCCACAATAGTGTATGGGTTTGGTGATTGAATATGGGAAGGATTCCCAGATGGAGCAGTCTCTGGATTGTCCTTCCTTCAGTCTCTCCTCTGTAGTTTGTCTCTGCAACTCTTTCCATGGGTATTTTGTTACCGCTTCTAAGAAGGATTGAAGTATCCACACCTTGGTCTTCCTTCTTGAGTTTCTTGTGGTTTGTGGCTTGTATCTTGGGTATTCAGAGCTTAGTGAATGCATACCATGTGTGTTCTTTTGTGGTTGGGTTACCTCACTGAGGATGATATTCTCCAGATCCATACATTTTCTAAGAATTTCATAAATTCATTGATTTTAGTAGCTGAGTAACTTTTAAGTCCACTTAGAAATCTGTTGGATAGCATCAAGGCATGCTTACCACTACTGCACCATACTGTCCAAGCTCCTATTTTAACCATATCCTTTGCACTTCATTCCTGGATATTCTATCACACCCGTATTGCCTTCAGGTCTGTTTGTCCTGTTTTCATAACTGTTAATTCATATTCTGTTGGTCACAGGATCCATAATTAAGCTATTCAGAAACATAGTGTTTTTAATGCCACACTAATAGTTGTGGTTTTTGGGTGCAGCTGGTTAGGTTGTTTCCTTCCTTTGAAAGGTTTAATGGAAATTTATGGTATAATAAAAGCTAGTCCTTAGGAAGGGGGCAAGCATGTCAGTTCCAACTCAGAGACCCATGTCTGAAAAGAATGGTATATTTAGCAACAGAAAGTTATCTTCTACCTCTGGAGAACAACCAAGGTCAAGAGTAATAGTCTGTAATGTCTTGATATTCTCTTGAACAATTATGTCCAATGGATCAAAGGGAGGCTTCTGAAGTCTGGTGTGTGGGGTTTTGTTAGGTATCTGGATACACGAGCTAATATGTACTATGTTTTATTTTAATTTTAGGTAGATAGCTAATAGTCTGATCTGTTATGAATTTTCAGCCATCTTTACTGTTGTTTTACCTTCTTTATTCTATACTAACTCCCTCTCCTCTCTCTAATAAGAGCCTCCCTATCATTTTCTCAGATCAGATTACTTGTACCTGTTGCTTCCCTCTCTGTTGTTTAAGTCTCCTGCCCTGCTCATGGTCCATTTTCACTCCCTTGGTCTGCAGTTACATCAGGATATGTACTCACACCTAAAGCTCAGAGCCTCCAATGAGAAAGACCATATCACATCTGTTTTTATTGGTTACTTCATGTGGTCTTTTCTAGTTCCATCCATTTACTTGCAAAGATCATTATTTCAATTTTCTGTACTGAAGAAATAAAATTCCATAGTGTAGAGGTGCCACATCTTCATTACTCTATTATCAGCTGAAAGGCATTTGTGCTGTTTCCATTTCTTATCTATAGGAAGTAGAGCAGCACTAGACATGGTTGATCCAGCATGTACTGAGTCCTTTGTGAGTATGCCAAGGAACAGTATACCTCAGTCATAATGTTCACCATCCCTAAAAAGGAAATCCAAGTCAAAACAACTTTGAGATTTAGTCATACCCTCCTCAGAATAGCAAAAATCAGTAAAAAATGACAATATATTGGGAGGGGCTGTTTGGGAAAAGAAACCCCCATTTCCTGTTCCTGGGTCAGTCACTATGAAAATCAGTGTGGAGAATTCTAAAAGCTCTAAGTAAATCTGCCACACAATGGCTACTTTTTTCATAACAACTTGACACAGGCTATAGTCATCAGAGAGTAGAGAACCTTAACTGAGAAATTGCTTTCACAAAGTTACATATCAGCAAGCTTGTAGGACATTTCCTTACTAAGTGATTATATGCTGTGAGAGGGCTGTGCCCATTGTGGGTGGTGTCATTTCCGGACTGATGGTTTTGGATTATATAAGAAAACAGATTGACACAGCCATAAGGAATAATCGTGATCAGCATATCTCCGTGATCTCTGAATCAGCTCCTCCCACCAGGTTCCTGTCCTGACGGACTTTATTGATGAACAGTGATAGTGAAGTCTAACCTAAATAAATCTTTCCCTCCCCAGATTGTTTTTGCCTTTGGTGTTTCAAAAAAAAGGAATAGAAACCCCATTTAAGATGCACATCTACTTACATTACTGGTGCTGAGATACATTTGTCTTAACAATACCCTGAGGACTAACAGAAACTGAGTCTTACACTGACCACAGAAAACTAACATTTATATTTGACAGTTATCGGGTCCATCTTTCCCTGGAAGCTTTGAAACAAATTGTGGTTTGTCAGAACTGTGTGTACTAATATTTGACAGAATACTACAGTATCATCTTACAATCCACAACAACCACATAATCTACCCAGAAAGTGAGGAGGTTCTTGAACTATATTTTATATTCAAGTCAGGATAGATGGAGGAACAGTACATGGAAGGCAAGAATGTGGTATCGTTTCTAGGATGTGCTCCTTTGGGAAACTTTAACTTAAATTTAGCTTTAATACTATTGACTTTATGTTCAATGACATACTTACTGATTTTATTTCTTTGTAGTTTTCCCTTTTAAGGCAATAAAATGCAGAAGCAGCATTTCATAGGTTATCTAAGAGAAAAACAGTATTTATAGGCCTCTGTAGAGATTTTCAAATCATCCATCCTGTTTTTAATTTTCCAAAGTTTTAAAGACATTAGTTTTCCAATACACATCACATCTTGTTAAAAGAAACAGTTTAATAAGAATACATTATGTCCTTCTCTGAGGAGTACTAATAAAGGAAATGCCAGTTAAGTGTATCTGAGTGTAAAAGAAATAATGCAATCCCTCTTAGCGAAGGGAGGAAGTGAAAAATACTTATTTTATACTTATTTTTGGAATATCGTGTTGACTAAAATATAGAATATTCTTTAATTTTTTAAATAAATGTTTTTTTATGTTAATAGCCCCACCTGTGATAAAGCAATAGCATATGAACTTCTGTTCTCTAGTATTTTTTTTATTATCACACTGAACTGGAATGCTTTTGTAGATTTGTATTCATATTTTTATTTTTCATAAAGTCTTTTAATTCATCACACATTCCTGTGACTTTATCTGTGAGTTTAGAAAAATGATATTTTCCCTAAAACTCTGAACACACAGTGAGGTCAACACTTCTTTCCTGTGTTACGGGTATAACAGCCTCAGAGTAAGGATCACAGGAGGCTACTTGAAAGCATCCTCGTGCAAACAAGCCCAACAGCATTGGTTCTGGTCACCTCTGACCTATACACCTTATCATAAAGACAAAATTAAGAGTTGGTGAAATAGATGACAAATTATGTACATGATATTTCTAATAAAAAAAGTCATAGAATACAGGGACCTGTCCTTAAGGGACTTGAAATTTGATATACCAGCTAAAGAATGAATTGTTTAAGGATGTTAACAAATATAGGTCAGAAACATGGAGCTGATTGAAATGACCAAGAAAATGGTGTTACATAGTCAAGGGACACATGAGGAGGGCTGTTCTGCATAAGGTTTCAAAATAAGAGTTGCAATTTTGAGAGAGACTAAATTAAAAATTAGTAATATATAACATATATTTTCTAAATATAAAATATATAATTTTAGGTAAATTATATATGTTATATGTAACTTGGTGGTACATGCTCATATGGTAAATAGAACAAAAAATTAATTAGGGGTAATATTAACTGACATTTTACATTAAGGAATTATTCCTGTGAGAAAGTTGGGGGGTTGTTTATTTACTTTTAATCATAGTTCTGTATATATTATGACAATGTTTTCTCTCTCTCCCAGTTCCTCATGCATCCTTCCTACTTCCAACAGATCCATTCACCCAACATTATGTTCTTTTTATCTCTCTCTTTCAATATTATAAAACAAAACACTCACAAAGCCCCCCCCCACAAAAACAAATGTTAAACCAATAAGCAAAAGACTAACAAGGAAGAAATGTCAAAACAAAGTACAATGAAAGGAAAGTTAAAGAAAAATACCATTGAGTTTGCTTTGTGTTGGTCAGCTACTCCTGGTCATCGAGCCTACCCTGAGACTCCATTAGAGAAAACTGCTTTCTCCCTTTGTCAGTGGGTGTCAATTGGAGAGAGCTTCTCGGTTAGCAGTGGTACCTCCCAAACTCACGTGTTCACTTCCCCCTCTCAATGCCAAGACCTCATCTACCTTGAACCTGTGTAGGTTTTGTACATATTTGGTAGCATCTCATCTAGACCTAGCCATTATAGTATAACAGCTATCTCATGCATATGGTCCTTACAGAATAAGTTGTTTTATATATGATCCATATATATATATATATATATATATATATATATATATATATATATATGTATGTATGTATGTATATATATATATATATGAGTTCACCTGAGGTGTTCCATTGACAGAAACAAACAAAGAAACAGAAAAACAAAAAAATTGCCATAGCTGAGCAGAGATAAGAGTGAAGAAAAATCAGGTCACAAATATGGAAATAGCTACAGAATATGCATGTTAAAGCAAACCATCACAGAGAGCTTGCTTTCCATTCTGAGAAGGGAAGTCATTGAAGGGTTTTGAACAAAGGATTTCTGTGGCTGAACTTTTCACTTTGTCATGTGATCACTGAACATATGGTTCAATAAAGGAACTTTACAAAGACAAATTCTCAAGACCAATGGGAGCCAAAATGAAAAGATAATGCATTCATAAAACTAAAACCACGGTTATCATATGACCCATTGTACCACACCTAAGCACTCTAGCTTCAGGTATCCTAGAAATCCCTTACATATCAATACTTTTACAAAATTATTCATAATAATTATGTAACCAACCTAGGTGTCCAACAACAGAGAAGAGGAATTTAAAAATGCAGTATATTGCAACAACACTCACCTGAATTTTGACAGGTGCTAAACATATACAGTAAAGAAAGAGAGCATTTTTAATCTTTGGTCTTAAGATAACTGGATGTCTATGCATGTATTAGTCAAGGTTCTCTAAAGTAACAGAACTTGTGAAATATATATGTATATGTATATATATATAAAACATGCTACATATATATTATATGATGTTTTATGTTATATATTATATATGTGTTATATATATTATATGTTATATGCTATATAGAGAGGGGATTTGTTAGAATGACTTACAGGCTATGGTCCAGTTAATCTAATTGCTGCATATGAACAGAAGTTCTAAGAATCCCATACTTGGCATTTGACCAAAGTTTCAAGGAGCTTTTTTTCTCAGCCATGCTGGGTACCTCCTTTCCAAAATTTGTGTTCAGTAGAAATATTTGGATTTTCATAAGTCTTTTTCCTAACCTCATCATCTTGGTTATTCCTTTTTTGCCTTTTCATTCCCCTCCACAAGAGAAGGTAGGTTTTTTCCAACTCTATTGGCTCTTCATCAGAAATAGATGATAAAACACTAATGTGAAGCTATCAAACACCATGTTTGCATTATTAAAAAAAATAAGACTGGAAATTCTCTGGAAAACATCTTCCTTGATGTCTAGTGTCAACAGTGCTAGAAGCTGATATACAGTATCCTAGGGGTGAAAAGAAAAATGATCAGCTCTTAACTCTATGAACTACAATACCCATGTCTTACATGGTTCCAAGAAAACTAGTTCCATTGTAAACTGCAATACTGTGTTCATTTGTGCAATAGTGGCATGCCTATTACAGTACTAACCAAACATGAGCTTTACTCAAAGCTTATTTCATAGGAGGAAACCCATTCCTACTACTGTAAACCCTCTCAAAATTAGTTGCAACAGGTTATAGGCCCTTGAAGGAAATATTATTCTATTGTTCAGTAGATATAATGGAACATTATACTGGTCTGTGTGTGTATGTGTGTGTGTGTGTGTGTGTGTGTGTGTGTCAGAAAAAAAAGTATAAAACCTATTAAATGCCATAAAAGCAAAGATTTTGTGATTACCAACTTCCAATGTAAGGATGATTCACTGAGACCTATCAACAAACAGGCAAGAATTGAGGAGAAGCTCAGAGGCCTCTGTCACTGCAGGGATATTTTATGTAGATAGATTCATGGAAAGGAGGAGTCATAATCTGCAGTTTTATACCCACTGGTGACTCTCCAGGGTACCATGGATAAGATATAATCAAATACTTGCACATATATCCTTGGTTAAAATACATGAGTGGCACAACAAAACTGAAATTCATGAATATAACAAAGTGAGAAAAAGCCAAAAAGGGAGTTGGCTATAGACAGGAGAGAGATAGGAGGCCGTGTGGGGAAGAGCAAGCTGAATGAATTATATACGTACATAAAAGTGAAACTCACTTAACAAAAAATGTGATTATAGATACAATATGCACTTTAAACATAAAGAATGAAATTGAAGATAATCATATCATTATGCAAGTTACTAAACAAAATAAGCCAGTATCTTTGTGGTTTCTAGATTTTCTATATCTACATAAATTATTGGAATAAAAGCAGTGGAGAAAAGGATATGAGGCACACAAGGGAGTATTTTCTACTTACAATACAAACATTTATAAAAAATGATCTTATGCAACATAGTCCATATGAACATACACAAATACTCTTATGTCAACAAGCCTTAAAGTACAAAGTCACATGGCTTATAGTGACTTGGACATGGGATGAATAGCAATCTGGCATATGAAAATTAAAACTATGTAATATTTTTTAAAAAGAAGCTGTTTTCCCTTTAAAATGTCATCATATTTTTACACATACATCAAATAGAAAAGTCTATATATCATTTATAAAAATAAAAACAGTAAAGTCATATTAAAGCAAATTTGTACCATTTTCAATCTATGAAGATGTTATCAGTTTTTATGCCCTCCAGAGAAATGGTTGCACATTTCATAAGGAGAAAAATAAAAATAATATTTGCAGATGCTTATGAAAAATGTTATGAAATAATTAAAATGTTGGTTATGAAAAGTATGAGTAACTAGATAGTTAAATTTTGAGAGTGAATACTAATTATCATAACAGATGGAATGATTTGAGTGGGTGTGGCAGCCATACTTTAACCTCAGATTGAGGGGTGCAGCTAAGAAGAGCAGGACTCTGAGGTCAGGCTAAGATCCATGAGTTATTATCTTAAAAGAGGGAGGGGAAAGATGAGGGAGACAATGGGTAGGAAGAATGAATTGCAGTTATAGATAGTAGTTATAGATGGTATAAAGAAAATGTTAATAGAAAGTAAAAAAATCACAGAACCCCACAAAATAGCTTTTATTTATATGTTATAAACAAGCTAGATGAAATAAATTAAAAATTAAGGGAAAAACCCCAACTATTGTACAATTATTGCTAAAACAATTAAGTTACAAACAAGGCTTGGTTCCATGAAGACAAAAGAGAGGTTAGTGGGACAAGATGGTGCACATAAAAAGCCTAAAAGATAACGATAAATTCTATTTCTGAACCTGAATAATAGCCATGCATATGTCTGTTAATTCTGAACCTCATATGCTCTCCTCCTAAATTAAAAATGTTAGCCTTTGTTACATGTTCAGAGATTCAGAGAACACTGGAAAGGATGACAAACATGTAAGAGCTGATAGGGACGAGCTCTGTGAAAGGCTATTTTCTAGACATGATGTGACTGTTGCTTACATAAGCTCACAGAAGAGTGATAAACTATACAATATCCACAGGAAAAAGAAGCCAGTCAACAATTTTAGCACAGATGGTATAGGGACACCATTCCTTGCTGAGACAAAGTATCCTTAGTTGACAGTTTATGTGTGTGTTTATCACTTGTGGCTACTGGTAGGTTACATAGACTCCAGTGGAGGGTGTCAAATCATTGTACATTTGAGCAACACTAATAGATTCTAAGTTTGAAGAGAAGAGGAGAGAAGAGAAGTGATGATGGAGTTGTGGAGATATGATGAGAGAATCCTGAAGAGAATGAGAAGTGTAGTGTGGATATGTTCAAGTATGAAATGTTCAAAGGATAAAAATATGTTTTTAAAATCACCTTCAGATGGAGAGATGGCTCAGCCATTTGCTTCACAAGACTGATGACTAGATTTCAGATTCCAACACCTACATAAAATCTGATAATTTTCCCAGCTGTGGTTGTGTTTCTATAATTGGGTTGAAGTTTGCTACAGCCTCCAGAAACCAAATTATTAAAAAAAGGAAACCAAACCAAACAACCAAACAAGCAGAACCCTTGCATTACGTAGAATAAAGACTTTCACCCTCTCTCAGTGGAGAAGGGACAGTGTGAGAGATAGGGACACCTGATCCAGTTTGCTTTCTGTAGCTGGGAAGAAATACTGACCAAACCCAACTTGGGTCAGGGGAGGAATTATTGCCTTACTAATCTCAATCATTGTCTTTTATGGGGGCAGGGAGATCAAGACAGGAAATCAAGGCAGAAAACTAGAAGAATGTAACTTATGGGATTGTTCTCCATGACTTAGTATTGGCTTATTTTATTTGCTTTCTTATGCAACCAGGACCACTTGCTTAGGGTTGGCAACTTCCACAGTGGGATAGGTCCTTTCAAATCAATCATTAATAATAATAATAATAATAATAATAATAATAATAATAATAATAATGATTATGGTGATGCCTACAGATGACGTGACAGGGCAATCTAATGGAGGCAATTCCCATGAGATTTCCCCTTCCCAGATGACACTATTTTGTGTCAAATTGACAAAGCACAAACATCCTCCTCTGGACTCTTCACATGTATACAGAAACACAGACAGACACACACACATACCATACATACACTTTAAGCACATAAATATACTAATTTGTGTCCATCTACTATTTCATAAAATAGAAACAATTCTTTAGAAATCTGCTGTGTCATGAATTATAATGAATTTAATTCACACATAGGTCAGTTCAATATCATATATAATCTTCATTTCACATAGATCCTCATTTTCATATTTAGTATTTTTCAAGATTATTTTTATTTCATGTGCATGTGTGTATGCCTGAATGTATGTGTGTACACTACTCTATTCTTATCTAGTGTCCATAGAGAGCAGAAGATTAAGTCCAGCCTAGTGGAACTGGATATTTGCATGTTGGTGAGTCACTGTGTGAATAAAAGTGACCAAACTCATGGCCTTTGCAAGAGCATTTGGTTCTGAACTCTAGTCATTACTCTAGTTCCTTTTGGACATATTTATAAGAGTAGTAATTTTATATTAATCTATTAAATCTCTTATTCTAGCTTGTTTTTATATAATATACTTTACAAAGTCTAAAGTGTGTTCATGAAACCTTCTTGTGTAACAAATGTCTAACCAGCATCTCAGTAAGCTTGTAATGAATATCCTTGATCTCACTGTTTATGAATGAAGGAGTGAAAACACTGGGTAGTACATTCATCTTATAATTCCTCACAGTTTGTGGCTCTGTGTAGGGTTTTATGAATCAAATATTATAATGTTTGTCTTACTTTCTGTGTTTCCACCCTTATCCTGTAATCATACCGTAGCTCAAGTTGAAATGTGTGTAGATACAGATCCTGCTGAGGAAAACACTATATTATCCAGCCACACACTCATTTGTTCAGCAGTTCTGTGAAGCAGAATAATTAGCTTGCTTTAGACCTGTGATGCTGTAGCTCACCATACAGTGGCTCTGCATTTGGGGAGATATTTGTAGCACAGAAAAAATTTAAACCTAAACAATTGAATTAAGATGAAAAGTTCATTTAGGGCAATGGTTAAAAAAGAAAAACCAATGAAACTTAAAAACAAAAAAATGTAAGGTTAGGAAAGTGATTTTGATTAAATGATCAAAAATGTCAGCAATAGGGTCATCTGAAGAAGACTACTACAGTAGATCTTCCTCTTGCTTTCTGTTCTCAAGAACAAATCCTTCAATCTTGACCCTAGTGCTGCAGCTCTTCCCTCACTTCTGCCCATATTTTCTGTGCATCCCACAGCCCATCCTCTCCTAACCTCCCTGCTCCTACTTAAAACTCTACCCAGCCCCCCAGCTCCAGCAGGCACCCTTTGCTCAACTATGTCTGCCACAAAACTAGGTAGGCTACCTGAAGACCTTCTATCTCTTTGTTCCTCCAGAACCAACCCATAGTCACTTCTCTAATGATGCAAAAATACACCAACTGCAGCTTTCTCTCACTTCTGCCCACATTGCCTGTGGATTCCACACTTTACCCCCCTTCCGCAACTTGTTCCCCAATTGTTCCCAGAACCCAATTCCAGCAAGCAACCCCATATCCCTGCTAACCCACAGGCTACATCTCCCAGGGCAACAAGAAGGCTAAAGGCAGACCCATGCATCTCCTGCTGGTCCTGACATCCTGCCACTCCAGTCTCATTCCCAGCTCTGGAAACCTATTTGGTCTCCCCTTCCTCTCTGACTTTATCCCCAAAGAGATCACAAAATTCTTCTCCTCCAACTTTCTTTTCTCCAAATCATTCCAGTTAGTCAGCCTCCAATACCAGCAGGAATTATCAGACAATGATAATTGTGATGAACACACAAGCTGAACAAGCCAGAAAAACAACCAACACACAGCCATTACATTTCCAAAAATCCAGAGAGGAAAACAAGGAACAAAACACCCATCCTTCAAAGACAAATCCAGAATTCAGCACCTAGACCAATAATCATCCCAATCTCAGATGCTAAGATGCCAGTGTAAACATACAATCAACAACAACCTGGGCAATATGTCTCCACTAGAGCCCAGCAATCCCACAACAGCAGGCTCTGAATAATTCCGACATAGCTGAAGCACAAATAAATGACCTAAAAGAGCCTTTATGAATATGATAGAGGTTCTTAAAAAGGAAATTAATTCCTTAAAGAAATCCAGGATAATACAAATAAACAGTGCAATGAAATAAATAAAGCTGTTCAAGACCTGAAATTGGAAATAGAATCAATTAAAACAAGTAAACAAACAAGCAAGTTTGTTCTGGAAATGAAAAATGTAGGAATTTGAACATAACTAGAGGCAAACTTCACCAACAGTATGCAAGAGACAGAAGAGAGAAACTCAGGCATTGAAGATATGATAGAAGAAATGGATATATCAGTCAAATAGAGTGTTAAATCTAAAAGTTCCTAAAACAAACATGTAGGAAGTCTGGAACACTATGACAAGACCAGTTATAGGAAGAGGTAGAGAGGAAGGAGAAGAAGCCTAGTTCAAAGGACCAGAAATCGCTTTCCAACAAAATCATAGAAGAAAAAATTCTATCCTAAGTAACGAGCTATCTATAAAGGTACAAGAGCATCAGATAAATTACACCAGAAAAAGAGTTCCTTTAGCATTTAATAATCAAAGTATTAAATTTATGGAAAAGAGAAAGAATATTAAAATCTGCAGAGGAAAAAGACAAAGTAACATATAAAGGAGGAAGACTTATTAGAATTACACCTAAATTCTCAGTGAAGACTCTAAAAGCCAGACAAGCCTACATGTGATGAGGATTCTGAGACACCACAGATAACGGCTCAGACTACTATACTCAGCAAAATTTTCATAGATGGAGAAATGAGATAGTGCATAATAAAGCCAAACTCAAACAATATCTACTACAAATCCTTATCAGCTATAGATGGTGTTAAAAGAAAAACTCCAATCTAATAAGGTTAACTACAGACCTGAAAACAAATAATCTCACATGAACAAAATCAGAAGAACATAAAACTAAGCACCAACATAGAAAAACAAACCAACAAAAACTAAACAGAGCACACAATAGCAATTTAACAGCATACTAGAAAGCTCTAAAACAAATGAAAGTAATAACACACCAAAAGGAGTAGGTGGTAAGAACTAATTGAATTGAGGGCTGAAATCTATAAAATAGAAATAAAGAGAAGAATTCAAGGAATCAATGAAACAAAGAGGTAGTTCTTTGAGAAAATCAACAGATAGTCAAACCCTTATTCAAACTAGATAAAAAGCAGAGAAAGATTATCCAAATTAATAATGTCAGAAATAAAAGGGGGAACATGACAAGAGACATAAAGGAATACAAATAATCACATACATATAAACATCTGATTTTTGATAAAGAAGTTTGAAGTACCAATGGGGGGTAAAGCATGTCCAACAAGTGGTGCTGGTCAAACTAGAGTCCTGCTTGTAGAAAAATATACAAAAATATCCATATTTATCCCAAACTCAAGCAAAGTGGATCAAAGACACCAACATAAACTCAGATACACTGAATCTGATAGAATATAAAGCAGAGACTAGCACAGGAGACAACTTCCTGAACAGAACACTGATAGCACAGACACCAAGATTAACAATTAATAGTGAGATCCAATGAAACTGAAAAGATTCTGTAAAACAAAGGATTCTGCCACTTGGACAAAATGGAGCCTAGATAACGAGGAAAGACTTTCACAAATTCCACATCTGATAGAGGACTGATATCCAAAACATATAAAGAATTCAAGAGACTAGACATTTTTTAAAAAAAAATCCAGTTTAAAAATGATCCACAAATCTTACATGGAAATTCTCAACAGAGGAAGCTCAAGTGACTGTAAAAACACTTAAAGAAATGTTCAGCATCCTTAGTCATTAGGGGAACGCAAGCAAATCAAAATTACTTTGAGATTCTATGTTACACCTCTTAGAATGGCTAACAGAGCAGTGGAACCTTCTTTAAGTCTAAGGAAGTGATTCTAATAAGGACTGATAGTAATGGGGGATACAGAGTCTCACCTGGCCATCTCTTGTAGCCAAATGAGGGTTTCAGTGGTAGGATATGTTGTCATTTAGAATAGGTTTCTCCCCACAGTTACCTGACAACAGCTATGCCTGACTCACTCTAAAAGTGGTTGTTTGCCCCCTCTTTCCTCTCTTGCTCTTGTTCTGTCCTCTTGCACCTGCTCCCTCTCTCCCATTCCCCCACCTCTCTTCAAGGGCTCATGATTGACCTCTTCTTCCTCTTCCTCCTCCTCTTTGTCCTCCTCCTCCTCCTCTTCCTCCTTTCCCTCCTTCGCCTCCTCTCCCTCTACCTCTCCCCCACCTTTCTCTCTCCTTGCCTTCCCATGTCCCAAACCCTATTCTCTACTATACCATCATATGGCTGGTCCTCTTGGGTGGGGGAGGGATGCCTCAGCATAAGCCCACAGAGGCATCTCTTTCCCCCATACCTTACTGTACCTCCACCAAACATATCCCTGGTTTCTCTTTCTGTTTATAAAACACAACAGGATGCATCCTGTAGAGGGACAAGAAGAACCTGTGGAAATTCTGAAACAAAACAATCTGTTTCTGAGGCAAAAGGCTGTTCTCCACAAACTGGTAGCTGGGCTCCATTGCTGGGAACAACACCCACATATCTCATTGAACCTGAAGAAGTCAAGGGGTGCCTACACAGAACCCTCACACCAACATTCTAGTCTCTCTGGTGTTGGGAGGTACTTTGTAGGCTTCAGAAAAAGAAATGTGGGCACCAACCTGTAACCTAGAAACACTGTCTTACCTGAAAAGAATGCTAAAGCAATGGTGGCAGAGAATTTATGGGAATAACCAACCAATGTCCTACTCCAGGAGAAGCAATCCATAATTAACATCACTTTCCTAACCAAGAACCAGACACTAGATGGACCAGGGATCTAGGAAAAAAATAAATTAACACTAATGCTCTTTAAAAAAAGATTCCCAATGTCCTAATGATATCCTATACACTCATAAATCAGTGTCTTATGTCAGGAGCCATTTAGGAAAGACTGAGTAAAACAGTAAGTAGTATAATGATTCCTAGGAGTTAGCCCATGCCGTTGGGTAGATTTTTTTGCAGATTAACAAATCTGTACTCTATTGTAGTAATGCTATATTAGACAAATTGATGATTTCATAATTCCTAATA
Organism: Mastomys coucha; assembly: GCF_008632895.1. Taxonomy (NCBI): domain Eukaryota; kingdom Metazoa; phylum Chordata; class Mammalia; order Rodentia; family Muridae; genus Mastomys; species Mastomys coucha. Next base: position 180,392,106 of record NW_022196905.1, on the reverse strand, counting down.
ATGATTCTATAGAATTCATAAATTTATACAAGTAATTTCGAGCCCTCTATAGTATAAAAACTGCAGTTAGAATTCAGTAAACCTTTATGTTTCATGGGCTAATTGTACTTGGATAGAAAGCAGATTTGGAGCAAATTTACAATCAGGGAAAACATTCCTTTTAGGTCAGCCGTGAAACCATTATCTGGTAACTAAAGGTCATAAACTGGGAATGGACAATTTACTGTAGGTACAAGGACAGAAAGTAAAATATTGACTGGATTTATCTATAGAAAACTTCAAAACTAATGAGACACGAGGCAGATGATTTGTCTTTTGAAAAAAAAAGTGCTAACTTATGACATAAGAATGCTTTAAATTCATAATGAACTTGTGGATCTAGTGACAGATAATAAATGTTTTTTTTTTTAGTTATTAGTCTTAATAGAAACACATGCAAATATTCCTGCTGAAACTCCTTATTTGACTTATGATGAATTTTTGTAATGTAAACATCCTTGGAAATCCATGTGATCTATTCTCCTGAGAAAGCATGAGAACTAACAATGATGGCAGTAGAGATAGAGGGCTTCTCTCATTCACCAATAAAACAACAACAACAAAAAGGTATTTTCTTTCACCAATAGAGAGATGAGTCTTTTTCCTTACTTAGGAGCCTTTCTTTATGTTCAGCAATAAAATACTTTTTTTTTCCTCTGAACAATAAAGCTTGGAACTTCTTCTTTATCTAAAATGAATGAGTTCTTTCTGGAGGGGACTTGCTCAATAAAATCTGTTCCTGGTGGCTGTTGCTCCATCTACCAAATATATATGCATATGTGAGTATAGGTATATGTATGTAAATGTGCATGAATACTCGTAAAGTTGATGAGACAGGTGGTCAGGCCCAACCAGAAAGTATGTGTGTATGAGTGTGTGTGTCTCTGTGCATATTGCCGCTGGAAGAGTTTTCTTTCTGCCAGTGTGAACTTTCTTTTCCTGGCTTTCAGGGAGTTAAGGAACTGAGAGCCTCCGGGATCAGCTAGGAGGCAGAGAGAAAAGAACAAAGAGGCAGATTAATCACTTTCTCCACCCCCCCCCTCCACCCCAGCTAAGCAGCAGGTGTTACTCACCAGGGATCAGCGCTTTCTTTTCTTTTTCTTCCTCTTTTTAAAAAATTATTTTATGTGTATTTCAGACATTGTCCCCACCCACCACTCCAGGTCCCCCCTCCCACAGTTCTTCCCATTCCCCCTCCCCTTTGCCTCTGAGAGCTTGCACCCTATCCTGCATCCCCCTTTCTTGGGACCTACAAGTCTCTGTAGAACTGGGTTCATTCTCTCCAACTGAGGCCAGATAAGGCAGTCCTCAGCTGCATATGTAATGGTTTGTATATGCTGTGTCCTGAGGAGTGGCACTAATGGGAGGTGTGGCCTTGTTGGAGTAGTTGTGTCACTGTGGATGTGGGCTTTAAGAGCCTCATCCTAGCTGCCTGGAAGTCAGTCTTCTGCTAGCAGCCTTCAGATGAAGATGTAGAACTCACATATCCTCCCGCACCGTGCCTGCCTGGATGCTGCCATGATCTTGCCTTGACAGTAATGGACTGCACATCTGAACCTGTATGCCAGCCCCAATTAAATGTTGTCCTCACAAGAGTTACCTTGGTCACAGTGTGTGTTTACAGCAGCAAAACCCCAACTATGACAGGGGCCTAGGATCAGTCCCTGTATGAAGGATCAGCCCCTGTATGATCTTTGGTTGGTGGCTCAGTCTCTGGGAGTTACTGATATTGCTGGCCTTCCTATGGGGTCACCCTCCTCTTCACTGTCTTCAATCCTTCCCCTAATTTAACCATAGCAGTCCCTGACTTCAGTCTAGTGGATGGCTGTATTTATCTGCATCTGTCTCAGTCAGCTGCTGGTAGAGCCTCTCAAAGGACAGCTCTTGTCTCCAAGCACAACATAGTATCAGTAACAGTCAGGCTTTGATGCCCATCCATGAGACAGATCCCAAATTGGGCGGGTCACTAGACAGTTTTTCCTTCAGTCTTTGCTCAAGTTTTGTTCCTGAATTTCTTTTAGACAGGAACAATTCTGGGTCAGAAACTTTGACTGTGGTTTGGTAACCCTATTCCCCACTTGGGGCCCTGTCTGTCTACTGTGGATGGTCTCTGCAGGTTCTACTCCCCACTGTTGGGTATTTTGGCTAAGATCACCCACATTGAGTCCTGGGAGTCTCTCACATTCCAGGGTTCTGGGACTTTCTAGAGGTCCACCCTCCCCCCCCCACAGAAGCTGCATATATACATCGGGTCTCCTGAACCTCTGGACTTCTATTTCCTCCATACCTTATCCTGACCACTTTATGCCTCCCCCTTCCCTCTCCCACCCAGGTCCCTCCCTCCCTCTGCCTCCTTGGATTACTTTGTTCCCCCTTCTAAGTGAGATTGAAGCATCCTTACTTGGGTCTTCCATCTTGTTAAACTTCCTATGATCTGTGAGTTGCATCATGGGTATTCTGTATTTTTGGCTACTGTCCACTTATCAGTGACAATAAATGGTGCTGGTCTAACTGATGGTCTACATATAGAATGAAAATAGATCCATATTTATCACCTTGCACAAATCTCAAGTCCAAATGGATCGAGGACCTCAACATAAAACCAGATATACTGAATCTAACAGAAGAGAAATTGGCAAAGAGCCTCAAAAGCATTGGCTCAGGGAAAAATTTCCTGAGTGAACACCACTGGCTCAGGCTCTAAGATCAAGAATTGGTAAATGGGACCTCATGAAACTGAAAAGCTTCTGTAAGGCGAAGGATACTTTCAATAAGACAAAATTGCAACCTACAGATTGGGAAAAGATCTTCACTAACTCTACATCTAATAGAGGGCTAATATCCAAAATATATAAACTCCTCAAGAAGTTAACCACCAAAAATGTCAAATAATCCAATTGAAAATGGGGTACAGAACTAAATAGAGAATTCTTAACAGAGAAATCTCAAATAGCTGAGAAGCACTTAAATAAATACTCAATATCCTTAGTCATCAGGGAAATACAAACCAAAATGACACTGAGATTGCACCACATACCAATCAGAATGGCTAAGATCAAACACTCAGGTGACAGCACATGCTGGTGAGGATGTAGAGGAAAAGGAACACTCCTTCATTACTGGTGGGATGACAACCTGGTACAAACACTCTGGAAATCAATCTGGTGGTTCCTCAGAAAATTTGAAATAGTTCTATCTGAAGACCCAGCTATACCACTCATAAACATATACCCAAAGGATCCTCTACCATACCACAAGGATATGTGCTTCACTATGTTCATATAACAGCCTTATTTATAATAAACAGAAGCTGAAAACAACCCAAATGCTGTCAATGGAAGAATGGATGCAGAAAATGTGGTTTATTTACACAATGGAATACTATTCAGCTATTTAAAAAGATGATATCATGAATTTTGGAGGCAAGTGGATGGAACTAGGAAAGGTTATTCTGAGTGAGGTAACTCAGACTCAAAAGGGTCATCACTTTCTAAAGTACAGAGAGTTACAGAGTAAAAGATCAGTGTTTACTAAAGCACAGAACAATAGAAATTAATTTTCCAGATGCCACCAGTCTCCAGCACCCAGAACAGTAAGAAAGAGTTCCAAGGCCAGAGATCTTCAGTCTTTAGCCTTTATCTGACTCCTTGTTCAGCTCAGCTCATTCCCCTAAAGACCAGGTAGGCCCCTAATGCCTTATCCAGTCATTATCAGAGAGGCTTCCCGTGGCAGAGACCCATAGCCAGGCATTATTCCATGAGAGTCTAAATTGGAGATTTCATCAAATCCCTCCCCACAGAGCTCAAGAAATCTTGCTGAAGAGGAGACACAAAGAGTGTAAGAACTAAAGGGAGTGGAGGACACCAAGAGAGCAAGTCCCTCTGAATCAATTAAGCAATGCGATCACAGAGACTGAAGCAGCAAGCCCAGAGCCTAGCCAGGTTTGCATTGGGTTCTCTAAGTACATACTATAGCCATCAGGTTCATATTGACATGGGACCCCTGATTGTTAGAACAAGTGAATCTCTGAATCTTGCATTTGTTCTTGGAACTCTTTTTTCTTCTGTTGGGTTGCTGTGTCCCACTCTGATATGAAAGTTTCTGCTTCACCCCATTATATCTTATTTTGTCATGCTTGTCTGTTATCTTGGAAGCCTATTCTTTTCTAATGAGAGACAGAAAGGGGGTAGATCTGGAGGAGAGGGGAGATAGGGAGATACTGGGAATAGTAGAGGGATAGGAAACTATAATCAGGGTATATTGTATGATAAAGGAATCTATTTTTAATAAAAAAAAATAGATACAGACTACCCTAATGATAATACCAGTTGACATGAAAACTTGGATAGAGAAAAATCTTTCCGGGCTTATGAATGAAGTGCTACAGTTAATTACTGGGTAGGGAGATAGGGAGAACTGGTTTTCTTAAGGAAGGAACTCCCTGATAGATTATCCAATTCCCAAATAATCAGCCCTAAAGTTATATATCTACAAGCAACAGTAAATGAACTTAGCAGTTATACACACACATACACACAACCCCCACAGAGAGAGAGAGAGAGAGAGAGAGAGAAAGAGAGAGAAAGAGAGAGAGAAAGAGAGAGAGAGAAAGAGAGAGAGAGAGAAAGAGAGAGAGAGAGAGAGAGAGAGAAAGAGAGAGAGAGAAAGAGAGAGAGAAAGAGAGAGAGAGAAAGAGACAGAGAAAGAGAGAGGCCATAATAAATAAAAAGATCATTCTTTTGAAAGGGAGTTAAGGTATATGAGAAGCATTAAAGGGGAGGACGATGTGTATAAATTATGTGTCTACAATCAATTATCATGTACAATGTTATCGAAAGTTAAATAATGAAAATATATATCACTAATATATTAGTTTGAATTCTAAAATAAATAAATATTTATAAATAGTAAAATCAGGGGTGCCAAATGATTAAAGGAGTCATCCTCAGATCTGGAAGAAGAGCAGTTCATACAGAGAGAACAGAAAGTTCAAAGAATTGTGAAGTGTATGCATGACTATGGCAGGCTTAACAGCAACAGTCTAAGCAAGGAAGGAACAAAGAGACTAGGACATATAGGTTTATGGATGTATATGTAAATGCACATTTCAGTTGCAACAGGATACTGGCATAATTTGATTCTGAAATGTCCCTCAAATTCCCTTGTATTTAAAATCTTCCTAAGAGCCTCTGGCACCCCTGGAATGTGGTGAACCCTTAAGAATTAACAAGAACCAGAATGAAGTTAGCTAATTTACTATAGTGCCGCAGACCAGGATTTCTTACGGGGTCCCTTGTTCCGCTGGACGAGGGGTTCTGGCCAGGTGTGCATGGGATTCGGCTTTGACAAACAGACTAGACACGAATGGTGTAAGGTCTGAGTGTATTTTTCAAATATGGAGTCAGGTTTATATAGTAGATACAGAAGGATTCGAAAAAAGTCAGGTGGTACACCGGTCAAGATACATCAAAACAATGTGCAGGTACATCGCCCTTCGTTAGGAACACAAAGAGTCAGCAGCAAAGTAAATACATGTTAATTTAGCAGGAACTAAACAGGGATTACAATTTGAAAGAAAGCTAGCTCTGACTAAGGTGACCTGGCTTCTAAAAGCCAGGTGCAGATAGTTCCTCTTCAGTTTGTTGCTATGGTTACAAGACTGGGTGGGCCTAAGTAAGTTCCTCACCTATGTTGCCTTTCTGGGCCAGCAGAGGTTAGCCCCAGGGAACACCTGCTAAGCTAGTTCCTAGGAGTGATTCAGCTGCAAATCTAATATGGCCTGCCTTATGTTGACTAAGAATGGGGATTTCACCTGATCTTGCCCTGGGATAGTGCTCTCATTCTGTAAGCTATAATGCCCTACCCACAATGCTGGAGGCTAATAGTTTGAATGGCTTAACATTCCAAGCCAGGGTTAGACTAGGACATTGGAACATTGGTGAAGGTCAGAAAGCAATGTCCGAATTTTCTTTTGCTAACTGTAAATAAATGATATCTTGGTGAGTTCCTAGCACACAAGTACGAAGACATATCTGGGCTACCTCTGAGCCTGGGGTGCCAGGCGACAATGCGGAGGCAGGAGACTGACTTTCCTTGAAGTTTACGCCTCAAATACTGCCTTCATGCAAAGTGTGCATGGCACTATAGGTATGCCAGGGCAGTATTTTCTTCCTGTCTCTATGTTTTTTTTCCCTGACCACTATCAGAAGAGAAGCATTATGCCAGTATGTGTTCCCAAATATACCCAGCATAGGCTACGAAACAATAAATTCAACCGCTTATGCATTGATGCTTCTGGAACCACCAGTCAAAACAAAGACTATTTTTCTCTGTAGGTTGAGTACATCAGGTACTTCATTCCGGGGATGAAAACTGACTAACACTGATGACATTGAAGAATTCTGAATAGGCAAATGTGTGCAGAAGGCAATAGTGGGACACACTAGGGAAACATTACTATTGTGATATATTTGAAAGAAAGAAATCAATGACAGTGACAACTCTTGTTTTGTTTCAGTTTGCTGTCACTTTGCATGTTGCTCCCAAAATGTTTTACTTGCCAGATAATCAATTTTCTAGTCTTGCTGGTATTCATGCAAAACTTTTTAAAATATTTCTTGAAACACTACATATAAAACATTTTCCTTTCACTGTATTTTTGAAAAGGAGAGTGATCTTCATTAGAAGGATTTAGGGATCTCCTCACCTGGATCTAAAAGAGGGCTTTGCATGGGTCCTTCTTTTAATTTCACTACAGTGCTAGAAGTTTGAGAATTATATTATTTCACATTAAGATGAGACACATGAGATGATTCTCAGCCTGCTGCAAGAAATTATCCAAATGGATTATAAATCATCTTTTTATTATCCCCACAGTTGCTACTGAATTGTTTAGATAGAAACAAAGTATCCTAGTCTTTTATTAGGTTGGACAAAAGTGGAAAAACAATAAAATGCCCAGAAAATGTGTCACACAGGAACAATAAAGAGGTGATAAAAATGACTTGGGTTTTGTTATTCATTTTTGATGTTTGGCATCCAGCACTTAGGAAGCATGCAAGAGGATCTTCTATAGTAGACAATAAATTATTCAACACTGTTGAGTTGTTGGAGTTAAGCACTGAAGTCTTGAGCTCTCTCTCTCTCTCTCTCTCTCTCTCTCTCTCTCTCTCTCTCCTTCTGTCCCTGCCTCCCTCCTTCCCTCTATTTCTCCCTAGCTCTCCTTCTATACTCTGTAACAAGGCCCTTTGTTGGTGTGTAATAAAATGGAACTGGAAAAGGAGAAGCAAAACCTAAAACCACCCCAGCAGGGAACACAGTGCAAATGCAGGCACTAAAATCTGGAGCATTTAAAAATCCCAGAAAAGCAGTCTAAAAGGCCATCTCTAGGAAACAGCCTCTGCATTTGCTCTTGGCAAGTTTAGACATTGCACACTATTGTTCTATTTACATATCTGCTGTAGCTACAGCAACATAACTTTTCTTCTGAGTGTTGAATATTTTATTGAGAAGAGTTTAAAATATTAAACTTGTTGATGTAGGACCTAAGACAAAAGTTATATGGAAGTATATTCTGAACTTAACAATAAGTAAGAGAAAAAATGTAAATATGACACTCAACTATATGCCCCACAAATTACGTTTGTATTTGACTTGGATAGAGTATTCTAGTCCCATTCCAATGCATCAGAACCATTGTGGTTTCTAATGGGAGGTGGCATTTATACCTTTCATTTAATTTCTCTGTTAGCTTTACAATGACTAATGCTAAATGATGCTCATTTGGGATAAATCACCAGAGATGAGAATTATATTTCATATAAAGTATTGCCGTTTGTCACTTTTACCATTTATTTTATAAAACACCAACTCAAATATGGCCAGAAACATCTGTAAACCCAGAACCAAGAGACTGAGGGAAGAATGTGCTGTCTGCCAGTCGATTCTATGCTACATGGTAAAATCCTTCCCCCATTCCTAATTCAGAAACTTTAATATCCCCAAGTCAAAGTTCAGCCTGTTATAGAAATACCATTTCAAGTCAAACATGGTGGTTCACATCTCCAATCTCAGTCCTAGGGAGGTAGAGGCAGGTGGATTTCTGTGAGTCTGAGGCCAGCAAGGGATACATTGTAACAGCACCTTTGCCTCCCCCCAACCACCAAGACACACACACACACACACACACACACACACACACACACACACACATACATTTGCACGTGATTCCACAGGCAACTTATTTTCTACACAAATCAAACAAAGCAATCAACACAAAGCTCAGTTATGAATGCGGCTTTCTTATTTTTTTCTAATTTTTTTAATGATTGTTTTAAATGCCCTTTTTTCTTTAAGGATTCCTTGCCTTTGAATCCCAGGGCAAAACACCTCTGTTGCCTGCAATTGGCCCACTCCTACATTAGGAAAACAGCACAATGTGCTGGGAGCTAGGGGTTATGTTGGTGGTGATGCCAACAATTTTTAAATCTGATGCTGATTACCATACAAAACTAAAGGCACTATGGCGTAAAAGTCTGCCAGCACACAGGATGTTAAACACAGAGTGGAGATTTGTCAGTTTCCTTTAAACAACTCCGCGTTGTCAGATATTACTGTGGTTATTTTTCAAAATACGTAGATTTCTTTGGGTCTTTTAATCACAAATAATGTTTGGAAACCTCCACTGTCCAGACAAGATTAAACCCAGGCGCCTGAAATAAGAGCAGGTGGCATCATTCTTTCCAGACCAGGACTAAACATGACTGGGTGGTGTTCTCTCATCCTCAGCCTCCCTGCAGCCCTGCAATGTGTGACTTCTGTGATGCTCATTAGCCGTAGGTGCCAGGATAGCAAAGGGTAGATCTGGACTCAATCTGAACTTTTCCCAAACTGAGATGATATCAGAGGGCTGAGGATCTGTCATTCCTTAAAAACACCTTTTAGGGGGCTGGAGAGATGGCTCAGTACTTAAGAGCACCGACTGCTCTTCCAAAGGTCCTGAGTTCAAATCCCAGCAACCACATGGTGGCTCACAACCATCCGTAATGAGATCTGATGCCCTCTTCTGGGATGTCTTAAGACAGCTACAGTGTGCTTACATATAATAAATAAATAAATCTTTTTAAAAAAACACCTTTTAATGTAAAATTGTCCACAAAATTCTAAAACTTTCCCCCAAATCCTCTCATCTAGGAAGTATGGGAGGTGTGAACAGGATAGTCCTCTGATAGTTGATTATACCCTGCATTGGATAATTAGGGATGCACTACGGTAAGGAGAAAGGCGTGACCATGCTTTTTATGGTCACTGGTCATACCATACAGCCTTATCTTCCTCACCCAGTCCCTTAATCTTTGTTTTGCAGAGGCACATTGCTCTCCCATTCTCTTAGATCAATCAGCGGCTCATCAGATATATGACTTCCTCGGAATACTCAATTTCAAAAGTAATAAGGGAAGAGAAGAGGATAAGGAAGAAGGTCAGAGAAGGATAGCGATGAGAGAGATGGTGTGGAGAAAAGAAGAGCCAACAAGAAAATAATGCTGTGCATACAAATGTTGGCAAAGAGTGAGGGACCTGTAGCTGGTTCTAGCCGCTTCTGCTGGAGTCATTGCACCCAGCTACTTACTGGACTGGGTTTTCTTTATCTTTTTATAGTCACAAAGAAAGTAGAGGCTGAGTGGTTATTAAATGAATGTTAATGATGTGAAATATGTTTTCTATGTTAATCATCATTACTGGAGAAATTCTGTTATCCTAGGGGACACATCGACAGTAAATGTATAATTTCAGAGAAGTATCGGAGCCAATTAAAATGTCACATGCTGATATCTCGTGAGTTAGTGGTATGTGCTGGTCTTTTTTTTCCTTCTCTTTTTTCATTTTACATTTTATTATTATGAACATAAATTGTCCTTGTTCGAATTGCCATCCTGTAGTTCCAAAGATATTCTCTTACTTACAAAGGCCAGAGAGATACACAAGGTGCATACATTGTTAAAATGCCATTCGTTCTAAATACAACTTTTACAACCCCTTAATCCGGGCCAGGTGCAACCCGGGACTTCGTTTAGCATAGTGGGCATTACTGTATGCTAAGCCCTGAGCATATGGCAAGGAGGGAGTCTGTTTGGGCTATGCTCTGCCATCATTACATTTTCCTCCATATGGCTTTTACTTCTAACATGCTGTTGAGAAGATAAAACTCAAGAGAACCACCATTCCTATGTTTAAATTCAGGCTCTCGGATTAGGATCCCTTCATGGCTTGTCATCCCAGGGGAAGCTCTGTAGCACACATTCCTCTTTCCTCCACCTTGAGAAATCTGGTTTCTCTGCCCTGGTGACGGGCTTGTTCCTCCCTCCATGTGTTAGGTAACACTAATGCTGCTGGATTTCTTCCTAAGCTGCCCCAGATGTCCAAGTCTCAACTCTAAAAACATCTTCTGAACACCTTATGTGATCTATCTGTAAAAATTATTCTGTCTGAATATCTTTGTTCCTTCAGTCACTTGGTACTTCCTATGCCTATGTCCTGCATGGCCATCATCAATGTCATTTTTAAATGACTTTATGTGGGTAACTTCTCTGTTTTATTTCTAATTCCGCACAAAGAAATCTGCCATTGCATTTATTATTATTAAATAAAAGTTGAGGTGAAGTCAAAACATTGAGATGAGATTAAGCATGATTTTTCTAAAAGTAATATGACTACACTCCCATTATTTCTGAAAAAAGGAACACTGCTTAGATAAACTATTTCAACTCTAATTTTTCATTTACTTTAATTGAACTTGATTCCTTTTAAGCTCTTTTAGTTTCCATTTTTATGTTGTTTTTGTTTTCTTGGCTTGAGATGTAAATAATTAGTTATTATTATTCTTGAATATATATACATATTACATATGTAAAATGATTCTAAAAATATACTGCAACTCAATGTATGTTTCAGTCCATAAAATTTCAATGCAGTTTGCTGAGAATCCTCAATATACATTAAATGTTCCTGTTATGGTTGGTTAAGGAGATATATCCTGAGGAAAGGCAATAGAAAGACTCAAAGGCCTGTACTGTTCTGTGACTATAAAAGCAAAAATAGCTGCACTGCTTCCCTCAGAAGGATGCTACATTTTAGATCATTGCCCTTGGTTGTGTTCTTTTTTCTCTATTTTTCTAATCATACACTTAAGGAATATTGTATTGTTTCTTAAAATGTTTTTTTTCCCATTTGTAAGGAACGAGCTTTGTATAACTCGCATCTTCCTAATTAATCAAACATCTGAATTCATTTCTGAAGAGTGGCCTTATATTTTGGCAAATTAAAATAAATATGTTCCAAAAGTCTTAGGTTCTGTTTGTCCATTTAACTTATTCTAACTGTGGGTTATTTTTCTCCACTATTGTCGTCATCATCATTATCATCATCATCACCACCATCATTATGAGAAAGGGCCTCATGTATCCCAGCCTAACACACACTCTCTAAGTAGCCAAAGATGACTTTGAACTTCCAATACTTGTGCCTCAATCTTCAAGTGGTGGATTTCAGTCTTGCACCCTATGCCTAGGTTATGTAAGGCTGTGGATTAAACCCAGGACATGTGCATGCTAGAAAATTTTAACAACTGTGGTACATCCCTAGATGTCTTCCCACTTTAAACTCATGGTGACTTTGTTCTCTTGGATTTTAAAATCTAAATAAATTATTATATTTAAAAATGCATCAAAATATTTGGAATCTCCTTCTTTGAAAATAATTTATGCCTGAGAAGAGATGAAAAATGTAACCCCAAAACCTTAATGTCTTAATACTGGCATATATTAATATTGGCTAATATTGTGGACTACTACAACAAAGAACGAGAAGCTGAGCATCACTTAAGTATCTACCTCATGCTTCTTTCTAAGAAATATGCAATAAGTGATTCTTTAAGAAATATAAAATAACAATCATGTTAAATTGAATTAAGTTGAGTGAGGTTATTTGGTGTAGAGCATTAGATCTTATATTAAATATAAGTTTGGAGTAGATTACATAAGCTTAACTACACACACACACACACACACACACACACACACACACAAATTCTGTGCTTGCTTAAAAGCCAATAGACCAGTGATATCTTAGAGTCTATTGCCCTCACTAATGTCCTTGAAGAAAACAGGTTGTTGCAAATGTGGCTGGTGATAAATTTATAGGTGTCTTTCCGCTTAGGAGCAGTCATGTTTCTCTAGTATTACCTTAACGGGCAGGGCAATCTCGTTTATATGCTGAAGAAATTTGACCCTATGGGACAACAGACTTGCTCTGTCCATCCTGCTCGGTTCCCCCCAACTGACAAATACACAAGACACAAGAAATGCTTCAAGATGCTTATGACCCAGCAACTGTATTTTGTCCTCTGAGGGCTCGTTAATCTCTTGTCTACAGCCTATTATCAGCAACCAAATGTGTAATCTGTAAGCCTGGAAGCCTTCCTATGTTGTTGGAATCCTATCTCACTCACTACATGAATGAGTCTACACTGTTGGGCCTTGCCCTTAAAAGGAACAATCTCTCTTTTTTTTTTTCATGTTTGACTTACTGCCAGCTTATTAAAGATATAATGACTTGAGGGAAAAATAAAAAAGAAAAGAAAACAGGTTGTTTTACAAGCCATAGTCCCCATTAGAGGTAGAATTTTGGCTTTTAATTTACTATTCTATTCATCTTTTGTAGTTAGGACCAAATATTTGTTTCCTCATCCTCAAATGAAACCAATAATAGACCAAATAAAAACAGTATAATTATACTCAGGAAGAGACATTTCCTGTACTCTATTACTGTTTACCATTGGGCCAGTGAGAAAAATGTAACAAAGTCAGGAGAATTTGACTGCTTTCTGCTCTGGCTTCAAGTAGAGGAGTGGTGGCTCCTCTTCTTAAAATAGATCCCTTTACCATTTGTTTTTGTTTACATTGCCTTTACTATTCTTCATTGGGTAATTCTGATTAATCATGGTACAACTGACTCCTGCAGATTCATGGAGTCCATTTTTATGTGGTCTTGCTTTTTGTAATTTCTCTTTCCCAAGTCTCACTGTTCACTCCCACAACAATGGGGGATGTATTTATGGTTTCTTTGGACATGTGTATCTGGGTTTTGTGAAGGCATATCAAGATCTGGTGTTCAAACATGTAAGAGAAATTCATACATGATACTGAATGTTCATAAGGATGAGACATATCATGGAGATAGCTTCCCTCAGGAAACACAAGAGTCCATGTCACAGCTGAATGTGGCTCTGCAGATTCTATCCTCTGTCAATGTCCACCCCTCAGATCATCCCAAATGATTCTGTCCTTAATCTTTACTTCTGGATCATTTCTAAATTTCAGAAATCCACCATCTTCACCGATACTCACCTGTGACCTTACAGTCTTCCTCTACAGGCCGGTGATCTTTTGATCTGATCCTTTGGATCTGTAATCACACATACATATTGTTCGCAAGTCATCAACAAATGTGGCTCAATATGTGTCTGGCTCTTTCCAGGTAGCATGGCAAATTCTTGACCTTTAGCTAGGGGTCCTCATTCTTTTGCTTTCTCTCTTCCTTTGCCTCACACAGTAGTGACATTTTTCTTTGATTCATTATCGTCTTGGCATAGGAAAGAGAAGAATACTGTTGAGAACATTTGTTTTGTCTGACCATCACTATAAGAGAACCTTGACGAAATTTCTGAAAATGTGGACCAGAAGCAACTGACATTAGCTGGAATATGGTGGAGGTTCTGACCAGTTCAGACTTGCACTTAATATCTCAAATGGATTTCTCTGTAGTTTTGCTGGCTCTGCTTGCTACACAGGAAGAGAACTTTAATCTTTCATTGAGTTTTACAAACAGGATGTGAAAGTAAAGGAAGCTTAGGGAAGTTCCCACAGCAATTCAGAAGTAAGAGATTTGCACCACAGGTCTGGAGCCAAGTTTCCTGTTCTCCAAGCTGAGCTGTTGTCTGCTAAGTGCATCTAGGACTCCAGAGATTCACAACAAAGCCAAGGAAGATTGACTCTGAAAGAGCCTGTTGTACAAGATCTTTGTCATGAGTCCAAGGAAAAAAGTTCTGGGAGCTGTCCCTGTAGCCCACAAGCAAGATGAAATTAACTCACATTTTCTGTGATAGTAAAATGTATTGAGTTATTAATGCTAGCTTCCTTTGCTGATCATTTTATCACCCCAAAGAATATTTATAAATGCTTATTCTACTCATGAAGTATATTAATACCAGTTTGAACAGGAGGCATGTGGCGAGACTATAGCCACAACTCACTAAATGCCTTCTGCATGCATCTGCTGATTACAATATTACAGGACAAATAAAAGACAGCTCCCTATTTTTCCAAACTTTTATATTTTTGGTTAGATTTTCCCTCTCTTACTCCATTTTATAGTATTATTTTACTTTAAATAGTATATTATGCTATATTTACTCCTCTAATGTTTAATCTAATTTTATTTGCACATTTCCTATTAGATTATAATCTCTTAATGTTAATAAATCTCAAAAAATTAAATCTCTTGTTTTGTACTTATTCATCACAAAGTCAGTTTTATTTTGTATCTACCCTTGTAACATAAAGTTACATAAAGATGCACAAAGTTGCCACAACCCAGAATTACCTGGGAAAATTTTGAATTGAGAAATTATTTTATACTGGGTTGGCCTATGGGGATGTCTCTGAGTAACTCTTCATTGTTGGTGTATGTACAAAGAACTAGTCAACTGTGAGCAACACCATTCCCTAGTCAGAGGCTCCTGATCAATGTAGGATAGAATAAAGCTAGATGATGTGGGCAGGTACCACATGGGTGCATTCAGTATAGTCTGTTCATGGCTATGGATGTGATGTGTCCCTCACTCTTCCTGACTTCTCCCCAGGATGGACTGTAATCAGAGCCTGTAAGCCAGATGAACATTTTCCTCCCTTGTTTTTGTTGGTTTATTTGTTTTATTTCTTTTTGTTTTGTTTTAATTTGGTCAGACTTTCTCATTAAAGCAACAGAAATAAACTAGAATGATGTTACTTCTATTTTTTAACTTTTCTCATTCCATCCTTTATTTCCATTCATATTTTTGCCTTAGCCAACTTTTAATTTCATACTTTATTCTATATTTTAGCTATTTTTTCTAGATTTTTATTCATTTTATTTTTACCTTTTCATAGTTGTTTTTCCTTTAATACTTCAAATCATATATATTTTTAGACCCCAGAACCTTGTATATATGAAGTCTTGGGTTCAGGACTTCAATTCTATTGTCTCATTGATCAAAGGGTGTAGTTTCTCTAAATGGTGTTGTTTGTTTTAGCAGTGAAAGTCATTTCTTGATCCACCTATCATGTTTGCATGTCTATATTGTGAAGACTCATGTACATTTCCTGAACCACTTTTAATGTCTTTCATGGACTGTTTTTCTTTGAATTCATACTTTATGACTGATTAAAAACAAAGAGAAACAAGAAAGCTTAAGGTTAAAGAGTTGAATCAGTAGCTTAGAGCATTTGCTGCTCTTGTAGAAGACCCAGGTTCAGTTGCCAGAACCCGCATGTCAGCTCACCACCATCTGAACTTTTATTTCAAGGAAATACAACATTATTTGCTGGCTTTTACAGGCACCAAGCATGTACATGATGCACATACATACATACATACATACATACATGCATACATACAGGCAAATTTTCATAAACATAAAACAAGAATAAATCTTTAAAAGCAAATGAAGTGTGAAAGCTACAGTTTCAATGTTTTGATCTCATAACATTTTCCCAACACATAAATTAGTCCAATATTGTTGAGTTCAGCAACATTCAAACTTGTCAGAAATTTATGGAGATGAGTTACAAAGTGCATCATGAATGGCTTACAATTTATTACATATTCCTGTCTAAAACTTCATATCTAAAACTCTTGCAATGCCCACTAATCTAAGACAGCTTAGGCACATCTGTAGCCTGAAGTTCCAAACTCTTCTACAATATCACTGCCTGTGAGTCTCCCGATTCCTATGAACCACAAGCTTAATAGTAATTTTCTGCATTAACTACATTTGCCATTACCTTAACAGAATATTTGACATAGACAAGTTAAAGGAGGAAGTTTATTTTAGCTCACAATTTAATAATAAGGCATGCAGAGTGATTGAAGCAGTTCATTTGGTGGACAGAATTAGAAGTCCTGTTTGCTTTAGTTTTCCTTTATAAATACACACACACACACACACACACACACACACACACACACACAAAATAAAAACTAGAAAATAATTAAATTTGCATCTTGTTTGTATTCGGAGTGAAGCCTTGCAATGCATGTTGTATCAGGAATCATCTTTAGATAAAATTCTAAACTTTTAATGCAGAAGGGTTGGCAATCACAGTTTTCCTTTTTGTATAATAAAAATAAACTGCTACCTCTAATGGATCAAATATGGAGTCACTACCTCTAACAGATCAAATCAAGAGTCACATTAACTAATCCTAACAAGTAAGTGTTCTACAATTTTATAAAGCAAACCACTTGTTAAATTCTGTTCAGATAATTAAACCAAGATAATAAAAAGAAAATTGTTGGGTTTCAGGTTAAGAAAAGTGTGAACTGTTCATCAGCCACATTAAGACAAAAATAGCAATGAAAAAATTAAATGTGAGATTTAAAAAACAAATTTAAATTATTGAGCATTATGTAGTATAAATTTACATTTCTGGCTAAAAAATAAAAACCACATAGCTTTATAGTCATCTCTGTATTTGTGATACTCACTAAAAATATTTTGGAGCCTTGATAAATGAGACTGCTTTACAATCCAGTTAAAAGATGAATATGATAGAGTACAAAGGTAGACACATACAAAAGGTAGTCATTTGATTAGTGGTCCAACTCACATACAATATAAGTTCACATATTTATGGTTCAGGTACACAAAAGTAAATATGTGTATCACAGGGTCATAGTTTAATTATTCATCATGTAAATTAAAGCCTCATCTATCACAGAATGGTAAAATGAAAGGAAAAAGGAATATCAGACATGCAATAGCAAGGAGAACCTGAAAGATGGATTGCCTGCTAGTGTGTGAATTAGGACAAAAATCTTTGGAAGATAACTCTTTTGATAAGTTTGAACAAATTGCATACCCTATTCTTCACATATTCGTGACCCTTAGAGTTTAATCGATTTAGCTAAAATGTGACCACTGGTAAATAATTTATATAATAGTAATATGCCAAACAGAATTCCAGGAATGTTTATCAACCATGTATTTCAAATTAGCACCAAACAAAAGCAGTTTAACATCAGTTAATAGTAAAACCAGTCAGTATTCATTGGAATTCTAACTGAAATGAGTGAGCTGTAACTGAAAACTTCAATGCTAAGACCCAAATACTGTACAAAGGAATGGGAGTCCAACATAGGTTGTATGATGCCACTCATGATCTATGTCAAAGAAGCAAACAGAAAATAGTCTTAGATGCCAGTGTTCTGAAATCATTTTCAGTCTAATAACTGATAAATCCATTACATAAAAACTGACATTTTTTGATGAGAAATAAGGAAATGCAAACATTCCATCAGTAGATGCTGCATATAATTAAAAATATTCAAGTGATTCATGAACAACTCTTTTGTAGAGATTTCAATTGTATCATCAGTAAACTTCAGTATAAGACCAAGACAAAGCATCTACAACTGAAATGCACAATAGAAACCATTAACCTTGAGTTCTACCACCCGTTAGCATCTTTTCCTTATTAATTTTGCTGTTTTCTTTATGAGCTGAGGAGACATTTGTAGTATCTGTCCTAATAATGAAGCAGAATATGTAGGCACCATTTCAAAAATAGTTTTAAAAACAACTATGTCTGATCCAGCTGATTTCTTACTGTTCTACATGGACCAGTAAAAAGGCCAAACCCAAGATTACTACAGTTCTAAGGGCAATAAATCAATATCCATGTACAGCATGAACAGAGCTCATCTAGATACTTGCATGTGATTTTTGTTCTATTTTTCTGGTGAAAATACTATGTACAAATACAGAAATTCTAACATTTATTCAGACTCCAGATGTTTGTTGTTTGTGACATAATCTGTATGGTAGATACTAGTATATGACATTTGGAAGAAAAGTATAGAATGAAAATTGAAGTCCATGCATTTTCAACTTAGTATTGAAAACAAGCTTCTCTATAAACTACCAATTAGAATTCTTTTATGGATATAGATGAAAAGGAAGTGTTACCAAACAAGGGTATCAGGGCATGCTGGAACTGAAAAATGTTTTTTGCTACATGTAATCATGAAACAAAATGTTTTAAGAGAAATAATTATCTAAAAATATTATAAACACATTAATTAACATAGACATAGTATATGAAGGGAACAAAATTTGTTAATTTTCAAAAATGTAAATTATTTAATTTGCCAGAGACAAAGAAATACAATAATCTTACTACGATTTCTCTGATATTTTCACATAAAAAATAAGTATCCTCTAATGGCTGAGAAGCACCTAAAGAAATGTTCAAAGTCCTTAGTGATCAGAAAAATAAAAATCAAAACGACTCTGAGATTCTACCTTACACCAATCAGAATGGCTAAGATCAAAACCTCAGGTGACAATACATGTTTGAGAGGATGTGGAGAAAGAGGAACACTCCTCCATTGTTGGTGGAATGGCAAACTGGTACAACCACTCTGGAAATCAATCTGAAGGCTCCTCAGAAAATTGGAAATAGATCTACCTGAAAACCCAGCCATACCACTCTTGGGCATATACCCAAAAAATGCTCCAACATGTAATAAGGACACATGCCCCACTATGTTTATAACGATCTTATTTCTGATAGACAGAAGCTGGAAACAACCTAGATGTTCCACAACAGAAGAATGGATACAGAATATGTGGTTCATTTACACAATGGAATACTTGTTGGCTATTAAAAATGAGGACATCCTAAGTTTTGCAGGCAAATGGACGGAACTAGAAAATATCATCCTCAGTGAGGTAACTCAGACCCAAAAGGATGTGCATGGTATGTACTCACTAATAAGTGGATACTAGTCAAAAAAAAAAAAAGTACGGAATACCCAAGATACAGTTCACAGAATTCAAAAAGGTCAACAAGCTGAAGTGCCCAAGTGAGGACACCTCAGTCCCACTTGGGAGAGAGAAGAAGCAAATCACAAGTGGGGAGGGAGGGAGGGATCTGGGAGAGAAAGTAGATGGGGGAGGGAGTAGGTAGGAGAGGGGAATGTGATCTGGTATTGGGTAAGGGAAAAGGACTGAAGCTCTGAGGGCCAGCGGAAAGAATGGAAACAGGAAACCTCAGGAAATAGGAGGTTAGGGAGACCCTCCAGAATGTACCAGAGACCTGGGAGATGAGACTCTCAGGAATCAAAGGGAAGGACCTTAAATGAAATGCCTGACAGTAGGGAGAGGGAACTTATAGAGAGCCTACCACCAGCAGGAAGACAAGGCATCAACTTGAGGGATGGAGTTGCCAACCCTCAGTTACATCTCTGACCCATAATTGTTCTTACTATTTTTAAAGGTAAAAATATTTTTATTTATATCTTATAGTGTCCATATATGACTTATAACATTTAATACTAAAATTCACCTATCTAGGAATATCCAAGGTATGGTTTTATTAATTATCCTATTAATTCTATAGAATACTGTCCTCAAGTTATTGTGTTGATTAGATCTTTAATTGGTATGGCCATTTCAAAGTATAAGCCTATGAACCTCGTACAGCAACCTTAAATAAAAAAGAAGTAATTAGAAGAGAAACACATTTGGGTTCTCTCTTCTCACTAATTTCCTCCTGTCTGGACTACCATTCAGTAAAAGTCAATTTACCTCCCAGCTGTCTGGTAACTGTCAAAAATTGAGTATAATTAATTGTGCATTTATTTATCCAATCCTTCAAACACTTGTCCTTGACAACTGCTCTGGATTATGCTTTAAATCGTGGTGAACAACTAGACCAACACATGAGAAAGAACCTCTTTCTCTGCTGAAGACAGACATGTGTATGTGTATGAAAACTAAATTTTTCCCTGCTCCACAAGTGAAGACCTAGTTAAAGTCAGCCAGAAAATGGCTTTCAGGAGATTCAAAACAGGGCATAGTAAATGGGAAATAACTTCATAAATGGCTTGTTATCATTCCTAATCATTTACTAGTTTCAACTGTCTTTGCCTTATACTTCTAGATTACAAATCTGTCTTTCTTATTTACTAGCAGAATACTGACTTCCCGGCAGCTAGGATGAGAATCTTAAAGCCCACACCCACAATGACACACCTACTCCATCAACACCAAACCTACTTTAACAGGTCCACACCTTCTAATAGTGCCACCCTCTGGGCCAAACATATACAAAGCATCACACTGTCATTGAGGAATGTTATAGCAGGAATTCAGTTTTTCAAACTAGAAAACTGGAGGCTGGAATGATGGAGAATGAATCCTTGATGCTTGTTTGCTCTTTGGCTCATTTACTAGTCCATGCCCAGCTTATTTTCTTAATCTACCTAGAGTGATGCCACCTGGGCCCTCCGACATCAATTAATAGTCAATAAAGTTCCCCATAGCCACACCCACAGGCCAATAGTATCTATAAAATTCCTTAGGGAAAGCTTCTCCCCTCAGTGACTCAGGCTCTTGTGGTTCTACTCCTGTCTTTTCTCACAAACCATTCGCTAATGTATTTTTGATGTGGTGTCTTGGTGTCTGCTTCTTTTTAAAATAGGCATTTTTATAAGTAGATGTGTGTGTTTATGATCACAAATATATATTTTGCTTGTGAGGGTGACCTCAGAGGCCATAAAAGGAAAAGTAAATTCCCTGGATCTAGAGTTATAGGCAATTACAAGGTCTCCATGTGTGTGTTGGAAACCATGTTGTGCTTCTCTGCAAAATTAGCAAATGCCCTTAAGTGTTGGTGCATCTCTCCAGCCTCTCATGTCTACATTTAAAGAACCTGGACTAACACAAGAGAAAATTATTGTAAATATATAGTGACATACATACATATATTTATATACAAATATTTTGGTCACTGTTTCATAATATGAGAGAAATCTAATGTGGGACTTAGAAATCTATAGGGCTCTGTTATCAGATACACGTTGAACCAGATAATAATCAGCAGTAACAGATTCTTACAAATGCAGTGGACACGAAGGCCAGGCCTCTTTACCACTTGAACTAGGATAGGACTCCTCCTTTCTGTCTCTCTGCTGTACTTTTGGGGGGATGACCACATGCAGGTGATGAGAAAGCCAAAGAGGCACATCATACTGTAGCTAAGTAACACACATCCTGGCTACACACATAAAACTTTGTTCAATGTCTTAAGGAACTCATGACTATAAGTAATATATCCTAATTTAGAATTGACCCTGGTGTTCTTTTAGGGGAGTCAGGTGTGGAGAGAGGCCCAGGGGACAAGGAGAATGAGTGTAAATCTGCAGCTGCCACCAGTGGGAGTTGGGGAAAATCTCAGGAAGTACCAGAAACCTAGAATGGACGAGGCTTCCAGAAGTCAGTGCAGGAGACATTAGCCTAGATGTCTAACAGTGGGGACATGAAACCTGAAAAGGCCACTCCTGTACTCAAGAAGGACCCCTGGTGGAAAGATAAGGACACTAACCCACCCACAAAACTATTGACCCAAAATTTGTCCTGTATAATAGAAATGCCGTGACAAAGATGAAGCAGAGACTGAAGAAATGGCCAATCAGTAAACACTTCAACTTAAAATCAATCCCATGGGCAAGCACCAATCCCTGACACTATTAATGATGCTCTGTTATCCTTACAGACAGAAACCTAGCATAAATGTCCTCCGAAAGGCTCCACACAGTAGCTGACTGAAACAGATGCAGATACCCATGGCCAAACATTGGACAGAGACTGGAGAGACTAAGGGACAAGTTGGGGAAAGATTGACTGTCCTGAAGGGGATAGGAACTCCACAGGAAGACCAACAGTGTCAACTAAACTGGACTCCTGGAAGCTCTGAGAGACTGGGCCACAGACCAAAGTGTATACATGGGCCCTACCAAGACCGCTCCCCTCCACACACACACACACACCCACATATGTAGCAGAAGGCTGCCTTGTCTGGCCTCAGTGGGAAAGGATGCACCTAATCCTACAGAGACTTAAACACAGGGTTGGAGGATACCCAGGGAGTGTATCCTCTCAGAGGCGAATGGGACTGAAGTAGGGGGAAGGGCCGGTGTGTGTGTGTGTGTGTGTGTGTGTGTGTGTGTGAGAGAGAGAGAGAGAGAGAGAGAGAGAGAGAGAGAGAGAACTGGAAGGGGAGTAGCACTTGGGATGTAAATAAGTAAATTAAATAATTTAAAAAAGGAAAATTAAAGAAAGCCTACTAAAGGAACAGCATGCATTAAGAAAAAGGAGGAGAGGGAAAGTGGAGGAGGCCTACTGGATGAAGAAGCTTACTGAGGAGCCTTACAACCTGAGTTTGAACTCAGAGGACCACACAGTAGCCTGCTGACTCTTCCACATACACACAATGATGTGTGTATGCATACTTACACACACACACATTAATACATGTAAAATAAAGTAATGGCACTAATTGTCACAATAAGAAGAAATTTTACATTGTTAATATGCAAACTTTGAGTCCAGTTTGAACTCTTATGCAGAAATAAATCTTATTAATAAAGGAAGAAATATGGATGCAAATGATCCTCAAATATAAAAGAGAGGCCTGGCAAACACTAATATCTGAACAGAATACAACGAGGCCTGACAATTTCATAGTATAAAGGGTGGGTGGACTGGGGCAAAAAGTAAGAACAAGAGCCAGGGGATTAGCACCCTGCTCTTGTTTTTTAATCCATGTGTATGCATCTGCAAAATGTTGAGCAAATGGTAGAGTGGTGCTGTGGGAATCTGTCAATATTGATAATGCTTACAGATTGACAGAACTTACAAAGGGAAAACCAACCGGGCTGAGTCTAAGAATTCTGATTGTCGTGATCTTTTAGAGCTGTTCTATTTGGCACATGTTTCACTGTTTATCGTTAAATTCAAGTCACATTCTCATAATCACAATTTGTTTGATATGAAAATGACATGCTCTGTTTTAGTTTCTTAAGTGTGGTTTCTCACCCCATGAGTTGTTCACTGATTCCATTTTGCTGACAGTGACCAATCAATCAGAGAAGCATGTTTAATTAGAGCTTCCTTTCTGCCCATCTCTGAGATGACTGAGAAGGAAATTACTACAAGCAGTTTTACTCGAGGAGATCGTCTTTGTTCTAATGCCATTGCTATTGTGGGTTTACAAACTGTTCAGATTCCCAACAGGAATTCTGAAAAATATTTGCTGTCTTATGGAATCTTCGCTTTAGAAGCAGGCAGTAGACTCAGAATAGCAGTGGGGTACCCTGTGAACAAACAATCAGTGTGTAAAGTGATAAAAATGCACACTGTATGCAGGCAAATGAAATTAGCCATTAAGTCTTGAATGTTCTGTACTAATCCTAAGAAAGTATTTACGGTTGTGTCCAGAAAAACAAGAGTAATATTTTAAGATGTAGTATAATATAAAATATTAGAAACATTAATAGTTAAGCAATTTATCTCCTTGTAAAAATAACTTCATGCCTTTTCTCCATTGTAAAGAGTAAACATCAAGTTGGCTTTACCAATTCACTATAATCCATTCAATGCTTCCCTTAAACATTTAATTCTACCTTTCAAGTGGTCAATAGTCTCTAGAGTTTCTTTGACATGAAATCATTTATAGGTTCGATTCCTCTAGAATTATTTTTATTGGGACTTTGGTAATGTTTGTAAAATTTGTCTTTGTTGCATTCTTGTTGCTGTATAAGAACACTCACAGATGGTGGCTGCTTCAATGTCCCTAATCTAACTGTTCCTTGTGTAACTTTGATATAATTTTAAATTCACTTCTAGGACTAGCATTTATTGTTCTTCATTGAACTTTCATTTTTCTTGCATTACCTCTTTCATATAATCATTTCTTTTTAATTGTTGTGTGAACTTTCACTGATTAACAAGAAAAAAAAGAATGCATGAAAGTCAAATCACAACCATACTCATTTTCTCTACACATGAAATTAGAGAATGCACAATGAGCTGGACACCCACTGCTGAGTCAGGCATGATGAATTATAGCTATAATCCCTGCTGAGAAAAGCTGAGGCAGGAGGATCACAAGGTAAGGCCAATTTAGATTATAAAGATCGTGTCTCAAAACAAAACCAACCAGGTGAGGGTTGTGATTATTCATGCCTGATATTTATTGTAGCTATGAACTCAAGAACTAGAAAAGTTTTACATTTTCAGGGTAATCATGAGGAAACCATCTGGTGGCTGAAAGCTAGACCACTCTATTGGTGAATCAAAAGTAGTTTCAATCAGAATAATTCATATGGACAATTGTCTGTATAAAAACATTAATAGGTTAAGGTCCAAGACTAAAAAGGATTTACCATATTAGTTCCCAGATTCACAGTGGCTATATTAAAACCTTAAAAGTGAATGTCAAGAAATATCATTGATATGTCAGCTTTTTCATAATGTGATCATGATGCAATTATGACATAAAAACTATAAAAAGAAGATATATAAAGTACATGAAAAAACCTCTTTACTTTTCAAAGAAAAAATAGGAAATATAAAGATTTCAATATATATAGAAGTGGTGAAGAAGCGTGACTGCTTTATTAAGAATTATCCACGTGATCACCCACTGACTATGCCACTCAATGGTGACAGCAGAAGACACATTCTTTTAAAAACCATAAGAGCATCTTGCCACTATCTTTTTTGTTTGTTTTGCAATTGAGAAGGCATCTTCCTAAAATAACGAGAGAAAATAAACCTAGCATCCATTTGCTTCTACCAAATATTTATTCAGTTAAATGAAGAGTAAAGAATATACTTTGAACAAGAACGAAAGAGACAGAGAAGAAAGAGAGAAACAGATAGACAAAGAAAGAAAGAAAGAAAGGAAGAAAGAAAGGAAGGAAGGAAGAAAGAAAGAAAGAAAGAAAGAAAGAAAGAAAGAAAGAAAGAAAGAAAGAGCAAGCATATATGGGCCAGCAAGATGTCTCAGCACATAAAGCCCTTGTCATGTAAGTTTGGCAGTTACAGTTCATGCCCTTTAACTGTAATCACATTAGGGTCTCTTTATTTAAGTTCGAGCTTGGGCCTCATCACCTTCTCTGACACAGGAGAACAGGAGAGGATCTCGAGCCCAGTTTCAGGCAAACATTTATAGAGGCAAGAAGGGGGTATCTAGCTTGGCACACATCTGATTGGAGGGGCATTATGACCTTTCACATAATTGGCTGGTTCTGGGAGCCAAACCATAAACTTAACTTCAATTCTTTTTCCTGACTGGTGATTGTTAGGAAGTGGAAGTGTCAGGGGTGACTTGAAACCTGGAGGTGCCAAATTGTTGGGGAATTACCTGGAAACTGGTGCTACTCACAGGTTTTGTTGGGGGGTAACCTGGAAACTGGTGCTAGGTACTGGCCTGTTAGTGAGTTCAACCTTAGGTCAGGTTCTCAAAGATGGAGTTGGAACCCACAACATCTGCTCTCTCATAACTAGAAACTGATTTCACAAAGTTGTTCTCTGACCTCCAAATACATGACATGGCATACACCTTTAAATACAAATCTTGCGTGCGTGCACATGTGCAAAACACACACATACAGAGAGGTGAAAGATATAAAGACAGACAGAAACAGACATAGAGAGACAGAGTGAGAGGGGAAATGGAAGAAGAGAGAAGATAGGGAGAATAACAAATTTAATAGTTTAAAAGCATACAAATAATAAATGAAGATAGATTGTACTTGGGTCCATAGAATATGTTTAACAAATTTGAAAATATTGAAATCATCATTTGTCTTTGATAGCAATGCAATTAAAGAAATCTCAAGAAAAATTATTAAATTCACCATTACAATGCACACCTTTTCCTAACTTATAACTCAAAAGATACACCTGACAAGAATTCAGAAAATATTTTGCATTTTATTCAAAGATGAAGAAACAATAAGCAAGAAATTGTAGAAGTCCTTTGAATTGGAATTTAATCTTAGGCTTTGTGTACGCTAGACAAAAGCAAACACTTCCCCAAAAGCCCGGCCCTGAATGCAGTGGTATTAAAGGCAGAAAAAACTGAGAGAAAAATAATATACAATAAAACACTACATCTGATACATATTACCAATGATAAAGCAAACATCTAATGATATTCTAAAGACTTCAAGGACAGCATATATTATATACATTCACTTTTATTAAATATAGAATTTGTTCTCTTGTACTATAGCCCACTTACAGTTTTCCTTTCCCCTCTACTCTTCCAGTTTCTCCTTACTGCCCCTCCCATCTGGAGTCACGCCATCTTTTTCTCTTATCAGAAAATGAACAGACCTCTAAGGGAATGATAATAAAATAAAATATAAGCTAAAACATCAGAATGGGACAAAGCAAAAAAAAAAAAAAAAAAAAAAAAAAAAAAAAAAAAAAAAAAAAAAAAGAACCCAAGGAAAAGCACAAGAAACAGATATAGATTCAGATTCCCAATCATTTGTACAGTCAGGAATCCCATAGAAACACTAAATTGAAGCCATAATATGTACACAAAATACTTGTAGGGTAAAATGCAATATATATATACATATATATGTATATATATATGTATATCATTTTGATAAATATATTTATCATTTTGATATATATATATATATACATATATATCATCAGGATGTTAATATTACTACCAAACAAGAAGCTTGCAGGCTTAGATTAGATCTCAAGTTCACACAGAGTTCTCAAGAGTAAATATATAGATAGATATGAAAGATAAATAAATAAAAATCTGATATGACATGACCAGATAAGGAAGCCCTAAAGAGGCCTTTGATTTCATTTTCTGTTGGCCATTGACTGCTGGGAATGCAATTCACCCTTATGAGTATATTTTGAAACCTAGAAAAATAAATTTTGTGAAAGACAAAACAGTCATTGTGGAAAAATAAACAGTTTAAAAGTCTCTGTATCTTTTAAAGATGCTTAGTATATAATGAAATGCTTCTTCATAGAGGAAACCATTAATAATAACTTATTTTGTCAATCCTCAAAATATTTTAGGAATCAGTCTACAAGTAGTACATACAATTTCCCAGTTTATATGAAAAAAGAGAACAATCATACTAGGATATTTACAATACTCTAATAAAAAAATCTAGTTAGGCTTGGATTAGATCCCAGGTTTACCCCAGAGCTCTCAAAAGTAACAAAATATGATGTAATTCTCACAAATAAAATCTGTTTTAAGTGATTGTTGTTGTTGTTGTTGTTATTATTATTATTATTATTAGCCTAGGGAGTACTGCAGAGGAGGGGAAAGAAGGGTCAGAGGAAGCAAAGGAGTCAAGAACACCAGGAGAACACAACCCACAGAAAAAACAGATTTCTTACATATTAGATATTTTTACAGAATTAAAAGAAGTCAAAATCTACCTGGAATAGTATACAACCATTAAAAAGGCAGGTAAATGAGCACCGAAAATAAACATAAAATAGGATACCACAAGAATGACATGTTAAGCCGGGCAGTGGTGGCACACGTCTTTAATCCCCGCACTTGGGAGCAAGAGGCAGGCGGATTTCTGAGTTTGAGGCCAGCCTGGTCTACAGAGTGAGTTCCAGAACAGCAAGGGCTATACAGAGAAACCCTGTCTCGAAAAACCAAACAAAAAAAGACATGTTAATACCAACAGTGATGCCTGATAACCATTCTCTTTTTAAAATACGTACAAGATACTTTAAAATTTTTATTTTATTATTGTATTTTTTACTTATTCACTTCTCATCCCTCTTACTGACCCCCCTCCCTGCCATCCCTCCCACAATCCTTCCCCCATTCCTTCTCCCCTTCTCCTCTGAGCTGGTTCGCATCCCTAGATTATGTCCCCCACTAGGGCACTTCAAGTCTCTGGGCGGCTAGGTGCTTCCTTGCCCACTGAGGCCAGACAAGGTAGTAAAACATGTCCCTTGTACAGGCAACAGCTTTTGGGATAACCCCGTTCCAGTTGTTGAGGATCCACACGAAGACCAAGCTGTACATCTGCTACATATGTGCAGGGAGGCCTAGGTCCACTCCTTGTATGTTCTTTGGTTGGTGGTTCAGACTGAGATCCCCCAAAGGGTCCAGGTTAGATGATTCCGTTGGTCTTCCTGTGGAGTTCCTATCCCTGTAGGGTCCCTTAGTCCTTTCTCCTATTCTTCCGTAAGAATCCCCAAGCTCCACCCACTGTTTGGCTGTGGGTGTCTGCATCTGTCTGAGTCAGCTGCTGGGTGGAGCCAATCAGAAGACAGCATGCTCCTGTCTGCAAGCATAACAGAGTATCATTAATGGTGTCAGGGATTGGTGCTTGCCCATGGGCTGGGTTTCAAGTTGCGCCGGTTATTGGTCAGTCATTCCCTCATTCTCTCTCCCTCCCCTGTGCTTACACTACTTTTAGATCTGATAAATTTGGGGTAAAAGGTTTTGTGGGTAAGTTGGTGTCTCTGTTGCTCCACTGGGGTTTCTGTCTGGCTACAGGAGGTTGACACCCATTTCTTTCTTTTTTTCTTTCTTTCTT
>NW_022196905.1:180360895-180363282 GCF_008632895.1 Mastomys coucha | reverse complement strand
ACCAGGCTGGCCTCAAACTCAGAAATCTGCCTGCCTTTGCCTCCCAAGTGCTGGGATTAAAGGCATGCTACACCATTGCTGGGCATTAAAGGCATGCACACCTGACACCCATTCCTAACTACTAGGAAAAGCAGGAGTTTAAGCTCATTTACACGTCTACCATATAGCTTAACTTCATCCTTGTTATCCAACAAGAAAAGGTAGGTGCAGAGTTTAAGTACTTTGCACAAAATGATATATAGTAGGTAAGTACTAAATTCAAGATTTGAAACACAATAGCATGGCTCAGGGTTCAGATTTTTATCCTAAGGCTGTAATAGTAGAGTCTACATGCAGATTAGTAAATTATATAGTATGTGTGATAAAGATCTTTCTGATAATATGTTATATTTAAAAATTGTATTTCCATTGTTGAAATGTCAAAAGAAAATGAATTCTATTGAAAGAGCAATAAGTAAGGGGCTGGGAATTTGCCTCAGTGGTTAACAGCAGTTTTTACTCTGTGGGGGAGCAGAGAGAGTTCTGTTCCCAGCTCCTATATAGTGGCTATAACAATCTTTAACAGGAGCTCGAGGGGAAGCCAAACATCTTCTGAAGAGTGTATATTTATGAATTTGTATTGTCGGTGTGTATTTATGAATTTGGAAAAACAATATAAACATGAATGAAGGTGATTCAATTTTTAATTTTTTTCTTTTCTTTTCCATATTTTTTTCTTATTTTTCTTTGATAGTTTGAGACAGCATTGTACTCTGTAGGCAATGCTGGTGGCATGGAAATCATAAAAGTTGTTCTGCTCAATCTCACAGTGCTAAGTTTAAGGGGAGAATCACTGTGCATGCTCTTATGGTTTTTTTTTTAAATTTTTGTAAACTTAATTTATAGTTTGCTATTTGACAGTAACCCAATGGGATGTGCTGTAGATGTCAAACATCTTATATTTTGAAAACTAAGACGTTAACTCTTGGCTTTAGTTACTGCCTAGAAGAAATTTTAGCTCATATTTCATTTTTATTATCACTTGACTAATAATAATATTAGGCTTAGTAACTCTTTTTTTACCTGATGTTACAAAGTATGTTCTAGAAGTTAGATTCAACACCCAAGCGGCTTTGTAATACCCAGGTACCAGATGGCTATTAGTATCTTTCTACATTTCAAAATGTAAATATAGTAATGTAGGCACCAGTGTTCAAGCAGTTCTCTTTAATTTCTCTCTGTCTTGTAGTTATGCATAAATGTAAAATATAGTGCCTTTGTTCTAAGCTTTAAGATGGAACATTTTGTATGCCACTCTCTAGCTCAGGAAGACAAAATAGAAGAACAAATATACAAACAATTTTTTTCCATATAAAGAAGAACCAGTCATAGAAGACTGCTCCCCTGCGTTATGATAATGCCATGTGAAATGCTTGTATATTTGTTGTAAGCATTATAACAAATGGAGATGAACTCATTTGCATTTTCAAAAGGCTTTTGCATAGTAAAAGGATATTCTTAAGGTAATTTGTATTCATATCTAAATAATAAAAAGCTCATCATCATTCATATTAGTAAAAAATGCAATCTTGAGCAACTTGTTATAGTTTCTAATTTTTTTTCTTCCATTTTTAAATCTTCCTCTTGTTTGAAGTATTATTCAGAGCATGCAGCTGCCTTTGTGTCCTCTGTGAGGTATCCTACACTTTGGCTAATGACAAAATGTGGCTGTGTTCTTTAATCTTTATTGCGATGCTCACTGTTCATAATTAGATACATTTTGAAAATTCTTGTCCTAAAGAAAGCTGTAGGACTTCATCGTATCACTGGAGCCTATTGAATGAAGCTCTAAATATGCATTTGACCATAGACTTTGACAATGGGGATTTTGTCTTCAAATCTCTACAGTTGAAAGACTACTTTAAAATAGATCATTTCTAAGGATGACAAAACATATCCCGAATTCATGCCACATCTGAGGAAGAGGAATAAATATGACAAATGTCTTAAAAGAGCCTGTGTGGTCATACTTTCCATGATTAGGTAGAGATAGCTGTGTGATTTAAATGTAGTTGGTAAAATTTTAAGCTATTAAACTTTGTGTTATAAAAACTGAAATGTCAGGGAGAGTTGGAAAGCTAGACAGAAAAGGGGATGGAGAAGTAATACAGAAGGATAGAGAGAAGGAAAGAGATATGAGACAGAAACATGGAGAAAGAGTCTTAAATAGGATCCAAGAAAGTATTACTGCTGTTCTCATCTACATCAGCTGTTTTATATTTATATCAAGTATCTTTATGTTATAGTAGTAAGAATTCTGATTAATTTAAGCTATAAGAATTGACTGGGTTACCTCACTCAGGATGATATTCTCCAGATCCATCCATTTCCCTAAGAATTTCATAAAT
>NW_022196905.1:180286474-180359799 GCF_008632895.1 Mastomys coucha | reverse complement strand
TCTAAAATAAAAAAAAATTAAAAAAAAAAAAAAGAATTGACTGGGAAGATAGAAAACCTAGAATGTATAAGAATAAAAAGAATGAGGTATCTTTATTCACTTTTCCTTGAGATTTGGGGCTGAGACTACTCCCATAACAATTGTGACAAGTGTAACATACTTGTGTACCATTGCATAAGTCCATCCAGCAGGAAGGTCACTGCTGCAGGTTATAGCGTTCGTAGCTGAGTGATACTGATGATTAGGTTTCTCCTCTGTGATGTGCAAAAATATCTTTTTCACCATCAACAAAATTGGGAACCAGCTCAATTTCTCCATGTTTAATGATAAGTAAGTTGTGTTTTCAACAATAAGACATCACCATTGGGCTATAGATATTAGCCAATACCCTTGAAGATTGCCTGTGGTGTTTTGGCATAGTTTAGGGGAGCCTTTAGGCCAACAACTCTATAAATTGTAACTCATTCCTGGCATTGGAGGTTTTACTTGGTGGCATAAGATACCTAGCATTGTCTTCCCTGTCCTATGGTGACTACATTTATAACCTGCCAGCCCAACCCCACCATTTAATCTGCTGGCTAATAGTTTCTCCTTTATGTCATTATAACACTATATTCTATTTCCTCTTCCTGGGAAAACTGCTTCTTCCTCCTTGGTCTTCACTGCCTACCAAGTGATTATTCATATTAAAACACATGCATACAAAATCTAAAACCTGCCAGGTGGTGGTGGCACACGCCTTTAATCCCAGCACTTGGGAGGCAGAGGCAGGTGAATTTCTGAGTTTGAGGCCAGCCTGGTCTACAGAGTGAGTTCCAGGACAGCCAGGGCTACACAGAGAAATCCTGTCTCAAAGAACAACAACAACAACAACAAAACAAAACAAAACAAAACAAAACAAAACAAACCCTAAAACCTAAATCTATATTTAAGACAAAGCATGCAATATTTGTCTCTTGGGGTCTGGGTTCTCTCTCTCAGGATGGTCATTTCTAACTTTATTCATTTACCTTCATTCAGACTATATTTTTCTTTTTTCTTTTAAAATTTTATTTAATCTCTTTTTTATACACTCCTGATTTTTTCCCCCTCTGGTTTCACCCTCTGACTATTCCACATCCCCTACCTCCTCCCCACCCCTCTCTCCCCGAGGAAGCCACACCTTCCAGATGCCCCACCCCCTGACCCCACCAGACCTCTAAACTCCCTGTGGTCTCCAGTCTCTTGAGGGTTAGGTGCATCTTCTCTGACTGAAGCCAGACCCAGCAGTCCTCTGCTGTATATGTGTTGGAGACCTCATACCCCCTGGTGTATGCTGCCTGGTTGGTGATCGAGTGTCTGTGAGATCTTGGGGGTCCAGGTTAGTTGAGACTGTTGGTCGGTCCTCCTACAGGATCGCCCTCCTCTTTCGCTTCTTCCAGATTTTCCCTAATTCAACCACAGGGGTCAGCAGCTTCTGTCCATTGGTTGGATGTTAACATCTGCATCTGACTCTTTCAGCTGCTTGTTGGGTGTTTCAGAGGACAGTCATCATACATTTTTTAAAGAGCTGAATATTATTGCATTCTGTAATTGTATCACAGTTTCATTTTTTATTAGGTCAGTATTATAGAACATTCTAGTAAGCAGGAGGCCCTGAGGTCCTTTCAAGAGCACATTAAGAATTAAATATTTAAGAGTACATTGTTTATAAAATACATGGTAATAATGATGAGTTATACACTAAAGAATATATAAATATGAGGTATTTTATCAACTTTTTAATTTAAAATATATTAGGAATATGTATGCCCTGATATTTCATCCTATTTGAAAACTTGGACCAAGAAGTAGTATTAAAAAAACAAATCAAGAAATTAAAGAGAGTGAAAAATTAATGGTGATTCATTCCTCTATTACATTTTCCTATTACATCCCTTCATATTTATAAAAATCTACTTTTAAAAGAAAGTATATCTAATGATAATGCCATCACCAGATTTAACCAATTATGATTCCTTAAAATAAAATTAATTTACTTCTGAAACCGTTAAACTTGTACTCATCTATAGTATATATATATATGTGTGTGTATATATTTATATATTTATATATATTTTTATATATTCATACATATATACACACAGCTATATACTCTTTACTAGAAGTAATAGTAATGATGTGCATCCTTGTTTGCATAAGACAGTCCACAGTTCTGTTGCTGTGGCTCCATGTGAAGCTCTGAAAGCATGAAAATCAAGCTGACCTCTTCAATGTTATATTGGTTTATTGTCTAATAAGAATTCACCATACCCCCTGAGAAGAAGTCAGAGATAATCAGTGTATGAGAGGCCATATCAGGAAGCAGGAAGCTTCAGAGTATGGTCTGTTGTTCACATATTAGAAACTCGGCATGAGGGGAACTCTGCATGAGCCTGGACCAGATCAGTTCTATTTAGAGAGAATATTCAGCTTTCTCTTTCAGCCATCGATCCCTTCTTTCTCTGCTTTGTGTGCTTGACGGCTGAAGAAGCTTGTTTCCAGGAGGTAGGTAGCATGACGGATACAATCAAGTATTTCTTGTTCTGATGCTGTGAGTTGGAGGGAATATTTTCTTTAGGAAACTCTAGATGGGCAACAGCATAAAATATGTTCTGCATTCATGCCCACTAGAGGGCACTCACCTGCACCCCAGTGATGCAGCTGACAATCTCAGAAGAAACACTTTATTGTGTACTTGATGTCACTTAACTTTCTGTAGAAGCATCACAGGGCGATTACTATCTTCTGTGCTGGATTCCTCTCCCTAGAGTGAATCCATTGGGCTCTGCAAATGGGAGCATTGTCATCTCATACTTCAAACCTCACAGAGCCGATTTGAATTCTGCCCGTTACAGATTAGCTCTTCTTATCACTCATTTTGATTTTGTGCTTAGGGAAAAGATTCCTAGCATAGGTCCACAGTTCCCAGAGATGAAGATATGAGTCAAAATTTAGCACAAAAAAAATGATGTGAGTTCTGAGATTCAAATGCCATTGCTAATCTTTATAATACACTTATCTATTATTTGAGAAGTTCATACATCTTTTGCTCACATTTCCCCTTAATGTCTCCTTGGATCTAACTTCATCTTCTGTTCCTCTCATCTTTATGTTCTTTGGTTTTTTTAACTCTCTTAGAGTAAAACAAAAGCAAAGTAAATCAAACATGGCATAACAGAAGGCTGGGGTCTGATTTGTGATGTACAACTCCTCCTGAGCGTGGGGTCTGTCTTGGAGTGTAGTTGATATACTTAGTATCACTCCATAATAGAAAAATAATATTGTATCTTCAGGCAGCTATCAATTGCAAATAACCTCTTGGCTAGTGGAGGGATTTTGTCCCCACTTTCCCTTCCCGGACTTGAACCTTTGCAGGTCTTTTACATCCTGCTGTAGTCTCTGTAAGTACATATGTGCCCTGATGTGCCTGGAAAGGCTTTTTATTTCTAGGAGTCATCTACCTCTTCTGGTTCATACAATTTTTCTGCACACTCTTCCACAAAGATGCCTGAATGTTGGAGAGGAGGTATGATGGTATGATGAAGACATCCAATTTAGAGCTGATCTGTCTTTGCCTCTAGACCTGGGAGGTACAAACTTAAGCCACCCACACTTGTATTTTGTTATTAGACTAAAGAAAAAAAAACCTAGTGAAATTGTTGTTCTAATGCTGTTGTGCCCCATCTACACAAACAGTGGAATAAAAAGCAATGATTTATTCTATCAATGTATAGATGAGATGTTCAAAATGAATCTTCCTGAAATAAAATCAAGTTGCTAATGTAGTAGCATTGCTTTCTGGATGCTTAAAAGAAAAATATAATGTGCTCTTACCTTTTCTTATTTTGAGTACCACTCATATTTTTTAGCAATCTTCAAAGCCCGCAATCTTGCATTTCTCCATTTATTCTCTCAGAACTCAATTCCTCTGACTCTCCTTCTCTTTATTTGTTTTCATTTTTTACTTAGAACAGTGGTTCACTGAAATCACTCAGGGGATCTAGAACAATCCATTTCTTGTAATGTCAACTGAGCAGGTTTAATGAAATGTAATTAATTCCACATACAAATGTGGGTCCTCTTTAACCTGATTTGAGTGTTTCTCTTTTGAGAATTAGGATGTGGACATCTTCAAAATGAGGAAGTTATTCTGGCATTTTTTTATGCCTTACCAACTTTCTGGAATTTTCCTCCAATTACTTAACTCATGTGATATAGTAAGTCTTGAACCTGGGAAATTCTAGAACAAAAATTTTTTGAATCCCCACAACAGTGGCAGGTGTTAAAGATGATGCAAATAAAAGAGATATTATTGTTAAAATGTACCCAATAGATCTAGACAATTTTTTGTTCTTTTATTTATAGAGTCATATAATTCTTTAAAACACCATAAGCATTCTAAGACTATACTCATCTGATTCATTTTTGGTACTTTATGTGGAAGTTCATATGGAGATTAACTCTGCTTCCTTTGGGAAATCTGCTGCTTAACTTCCGTTTGACGAAGTGTGGTCAGCAGCCGGATGTCAGACGGCCCCTTGACTCTGACTAATGTGTCAGCCTTCTACAAAAAAGCAGAAAGCTGGGGCAAGGTGGAGAACACATCTGAAGTGAAAAAGGAGAAAAGTTCTATTTTCACTGAGTGCATGAAGCAACATCCTTCCTGAAGAGAACTCTTGAATGAAGTGACTTTCAAAAAGTACTTAAAATATGAGATCTTTACTGTATACTTTATCAACTCATATTAACTTAAACTATGAGAATGAACTATGACCCCACTACTTATCCTATAAGATATGAACATAGTATTTTGTACAATATGTATCCTTTCTTTAATTGATTTTATCCCATTTAATCACATAACAATTAGGTACTTGCCTGTGTTTGCTGTACTGTTACAAATACACAAAAAGTACAAATAAGAGATTCAAAAATTTTAGTTCTTTGTAGTGAATAGTGTAGAAAAATAGACAAAAGAGATAAATAGCAACACCTATTGTCAGCCATGAGCCAGAAAGAAACTAAATCTAGATGGCAGCCCTTAGCTTTCTAGGGAGAAACTCAAAAGAGGGCAAAGTTTCCCAGGAGCAAGGCTTTAGTCAGCTGGGAGCCAGGCAAAGGTTTGATATTCTCATTGCAGAATCCTGGGTATCAAGCAAGAGTTTCTGTGATTCTCATTACCTTCCACACATGGTGGGTCTTTAGAATCTACCAGTGAATCATGAGAAGAGATGTGAGGATCATGAAAAGTCAACCTTTATTGTCCAACTGTAGGTAGGCTAAAGCATAAAAGAAGAACCGTACTTTTACAGATGCTACAGAAAATGAGCAATAGCTGCTGGTAAAATTAAGCTGGGCAAAGATGCATAGAATACACCACTATGGAAGAGCTAGGTGACCCTGGTGACTCAGTGGGGAAAACTTTAAAGAATACACATCCTGTTAACATGCTCTGTCATTGAACAGCTAACCCTAAAAACTATAGGAACTTGGTACATTTTCTAATTTCAAAGTAGTGATAAATAAAATGGAAGGCATGAGATGTTTATAAAATAAATAGTATCCACTTGGATACTACTGATACTAGGATAATAGTGTGCACATGAATGACTGTGCATCTGTATGGAAGCTAGAGGTCAGCATCAGTATCATTAATTCTCCTCTACTTTTTTTTTTTTGTCACTGTTGCCTTTTTTGGAGGACAGAACATTTCACCAATTTATCCCAACTTGGCTAGACTAGCTGGCCGGTGAGCTCTCAGGAGTCATCTGTCTCTGCCTTGTTAGCACTTACAGGATTTCACTGCTGATGTCACCTTTTAAGTGTGTGCTTGTTATCAAATGCAAATCCCAGATCCATGGATCCGGATTCTTTTTGTGAAATCTCTACGTTGGTTTCTCTTGAGTTCTGAGATTCTGCATAAGTGTTTTCTTGGTTCTGTTGGCTTACATTTTATTTAATTGACATTTCCACAATGCTTAAATTCACTTAAACTGCATCTTGCCTTCAATAGGATTCTGTAGCCTTACTTCCCTAAATTTATTTTGAAGTATATTCATCTTTCTAAAACAGCACCCCAAATGGATTCATGTTTACTTTCTTACATTTCTGGTTCTTTTCAGTGAGACATAACCATAAGGAAATGGTGAAATGTGGGTGTTGGTTGGTGTAGATAGATGATTTTGCATGGTAATTAGTCACTATAATTTTGTAAAAGCTTATTTTACTTCCCTAATTGTCCAAGAACTGCATGGACCATGGCATTGAGGATACACTTATATTAGGCTTTATAAGTGTATTAGTGTTGAATTTTGCTAAATGTTCCTGTAGACACAGTCCTCAGAAGCTAAACCTTTGGATTTCCCTACATACTTTCCTTAAAAAATAATTTCTCAAACATACATAGAAGTAATTTATATGGACTTGATAAGCTGCATTTAGAGAGATATATGTATATATAAACACAAATATGCCAACAATAAAAATTAATGAAAAAAAGGTCATGAATTTGAAGAAGGGGACAGGTGTATGGAGGGTTGTTGGGGTTAAAGGGAAGAGGTAAGTGTTATTATTAAACTACAATCTCAAAACAAATGACAAATTAATACAGCAGCTCTTTCTGCTTCAATCCTCTGGTCTTCTCCTGCAACTTTATTCACTGAATGCAAGGTATAGAGTAGGGGGGACATTTAATTTATGATTATGTTCTTTGTGTGGCCCTTTGTCTTCTGACAGTGAGCTTGACAAGTATTTCAGAGCTGAATATTTTTTCTCTGTTAAGTTGAGCTAGAATCAAGTGGTGATCCCTCATTCACATAGCTAGTATGAAACCTTGCTGATGTCTCCTATATGAAGAGTGGATCTTGGTTTTAGAGAATATCTGAAGCATATGATAAGTTGTTAATTCCCTATCTTCCTTGTAGTTCAGGTATTTTAGGTGGTATTTTTCATTTTTATTTATTTTTAAAATTTTTTTATTTATCATTTTATTTGTTTACATTTCAAGTGTGATCCCCCTTCCTGGTCTCCACTAAACTAAGCCCCCACCCCACCCCACCCCTCTCCCCTTTGCCTTTAAGAGGGTGCTCCTATACCCACCCACCCACTCCTGCCTCACCCCTCTAGCATCCCCCTTCCCTGGGGCATCAAACCTCCACAGACCAAGCTCCTCCCCTCCCACTAATGCAAGATTTGAAGTCCTCTTCTACATATATAGAGGAGCCATGGACCAACCCATGTATACTCTTTTGTTGGTAGTTTAGTCCCTGAGAGCTCTGAGTTGTCTGGTTAGTTGATACTGTTTTTCTTCCTATAGGGTTGCAATCCCCTTCAGCTCCTTCAGCCCTTCCCCTAACTCTTCCACTGGGGTCCCCAGGTTCAGTCTAATGGTTGGCTGTGAATATTTGCATCTGTGTCAGTCAGGTGCTGGCAGAGCCTCTCAGAGGACAGCCATACCAGGTCCTGTCTTCAAGCACATGTTGACATCAGCAATAGTGTTGGGGTTTAGTGTCTGTGGGTGGAGTGTATCACACAGTAGGCAGGTCTCTGGATGGCCTTTCCTTCAGTCTCTGTTCCATTTTTGTCCCTGCATTTCCTTTAAACAGGGAAAATCCTTTGTTAAAATTTTTAAGATGGATGCGTAGCCCAATCCCTCCACTGGGGCCATGTTTATCTACTGGAGGTGGTCTCTTCAGGTCAATGTATAGCTATTTTGCCTGCATGTATGTCTGTGACCCAATTGCAGTCCTCATCCAATAAAGGCCAGTAGAGAGTGTTAGCTCCACTGGAACTGGAGTTTCAGACTGTTGTAAGCTGCCAATGGGTGCTGAGAACTTAACCTCACTTATCTGAAAGATTAGCGTATGCTCATAGCCACTGAACCATCTTTTCTGGGAACAGTGTACCTACACATTCATGAGTTTATATTTTTTGGGGGGGGAGGTTGTTTTTATTTGTTTGTTTTTGTTTTGTTTTTAGGTAAAGCCAGGAAAGTTTAATGGCTCCAATGAGCCATAGGTCCTATTAATCTCTCATTTTGCTTGTCTTAGCTATCTGGTATTTGTCAAGAATAATATTGGTGCTTGTTATGATACAAATGTTGAGTTCATCAGCCTCAACAGGCTAGGATTGAGCAGAGACCCTAAATGACCCACCCTGTTGTAGGAGTGATGTTTCTTATTTATGTGACAAAATAACTAACCAAAAGCAAGAAACAGTTCATCTGAGTTGCAATTTCAAAAGAATCAAGTGAACCATGAGGAGGAAGGTGTGGCAATGGGAGCATGAAACATCTGACCACATTGAGGTCTTAGTCAGGAACCAAGAAAGAGAGGGCTACTAGGGTCTTATGATTCATTTCAAGAGCCCAGCTCACTACAAGATGGCTCCCTTCAGTTAGGATGGTTTTTCCTTAGTTAAACCTCTCCAGAAACTCTATCGGAGACATACTCAAAGGCACTTATAGGCTTACAGTGAAGATTAACCATGACACCATCCTTATAATCTGCCAACTAAGGACAAATAATCGTCTAAATCAGAGAAGACAAGCACACAATGAGTGCCAATAGGCAAAACCAAAAGGATCAGTGATCCCAAGTGTGTCATTGGAGACTCACCATTAGCTTTAGATGAAAACATAAAGAAATTATGTATTAAGAAGCACGTATTAAGGAGTTCTGATAAATGTGTGGTCCAGATGATCATCATCTCAGCTCTTAATCAGTAAATTGGCTCTTGAATGTCTTTGCTGCTTCAGGATAGCTCTCTGATTTCCCTAAGATGATTATGAATACTTTGGTACAGAGCTTTGGTTTTGACATTTGCCTTTGTAGATATTTGTCTGCATTTGATGGGTGGCCTGTCCTGTGACACAGTTCCTTGGGGATTTTTCCTTTCCTTTGTCATGAATGTACTTATGGATTCATAATGGTTCCTAGAATCCAATGTGAATTCAGGTTTTAGGTTTCTTTTGTGATCTGAAACAGAATATTGTAAAGGTTGACAGTAAAATGTCTAAAGGAGACAAATACAAAATGTGGGATTTGGAGTTCAAGTGAGGAGTCCATGTTATTAAAAGAAAAAAAAACACTTTCTATGTATCTGTTATATTTCCACAACTTTGAATGTTCTCTGGACTTGCTTATGTTTTTATTGTTTTGATAATTCTAGAGTTAGAGTATTCAGTTGGAAATACATATGCAGTTTAGTATTCTTGAAATATTTAGTAAGTCAGAACTCATTTGTTTGATTTCAGAACACACAAATATTTACTAAAAATCATATTTATGTTATAACTTAAAATATTTTATTTTATTATTTTTAATTCTGTATTAGGGTGTATGTATATGGGTTATTGCATGTAGGTACAATGACTGTGGACAACAGAAGAAATCATAAGATCCCAGGAGCTGGAATTTCATGCGATTCTGTGGCAAGTGACATAGGTGCTGGAAATCAAGCTTGTATCATCTGGACAAGTAGTGTATACTTTAATTGCAAAGCTATCTTTAGAGACCTTTCATGTCATATCTCATCACTTATAACTAATGACTTGTTGCAACTGTAGGCATACATGTAACCCTAGAGGAAAAAATATCAGGTCTTCTGCAAAGTTCAGGATGTCTCTACTACAATCAACCTTGAAGCATTCCATTCAGCTTTCCCAACCCATTTCCCTAATTGATTATGAACTTTTACTGGATGCTAGGCTAATCTTATGCAGCCTTCACTCTCAATACATGTTTAAAGGCAGAAGAGATGTAGTGACTAGACCTATGTCTCATAGCACTGATAATAGGGGAACACCCAAATGACTTGATGCATGCCCATGTTTTTGATTTATTTTTTATGTAATACTTCTGATGAAGAACGCACATGCCCCTCTCTAGGCTTAGATTTTTCCAAAGTTTATTCTAATAAGGGTTCTTAAGTGCTTCAACCTCCCTTCTAGCCAACCAATCAAAGGGAAGGAAGAAGAAAGGTTAATAGGAAAATGGTGATGTGGAACTTTTTAGATGTAGTTCTTTGGGGGTGATTCCAAACCCAAGTCAGTAGCAGGAGTCTAGTCCAATAGACAAACATCAAAAAATAATCAGTAGCAGAGGCGCAACCCAGAAGAAACTACCAAGGCTTTTCCTAATCTACAAGAGTCTTCAGAAATGTAAGAAGCAGCCAGAGTACCACAAGAAGTTCTTTGGCACTTCTCTTTCTATGAAGTCATGAGAAGTGAAGATAAGCAAAGATCAGCAAAG
This sequence comes from Mastomys coucha, assembly GCF_008632895.1. Classification (NCBI taxonomy): domain Eukaryota; kingdom Metazoa; phylum Chordata; class Mammalia; order Rodentia; family Muridae; genus Mastomys; species Mastomys coucha. The sequence continues at coordinate 180,349,528 of NW_022196905.1, read as the reverse complement.
ACAAGCAAAGCATTGCAAGGCAAACCAATGCAAGAGTGTCATTCACTGTCTTTTGGCTTATACTTATACTCCTTCCAATCATCACACATCCTCTCATGTATCTGCTCCATCAAAATATCTTCTCATATGTCTGCTTCAGCAAAACATGAAATTGATACAACTGAATCTCCAAAGAAACCAGAAACTTCCATTTCACCCCTATATGGTACATATGCTGACCCAAGATTAAAAAATAATATATTTTTGGGACATTCTGAAATCAGTACAGACTACCTACTACTTCTGATGACTCACAGCTCAAGGATCTTGAAATTTTACTTAAGTGTTTCTTCAAGACATACTTATTTTAACATTTAAACTTTCAAAGAATGGTTGGGATGCCATTCCACAGTATACATGTGGAACTCAGAGTAGAGCTTGAAGAAATCAGCTCTCTCCTTCCACTAGCTGGATCCCGGGAAACAAACTTAGGTCCTCAAAGATGGTGGCAAACACCTTTATCATTGAACCATCTCCTTCGCCCACACACTTTCTTGATTAGGCCTGAGAGAATAAACAAACAGTATTACACTTCTCATTCTGTCCGTGGTTTTAATTAACCTTTGGTTTAAGTTCAATCTTTTCTCCCTGGCTTCCAGGTAAGAAGTTTCTATATAATATATTATATAATATCTAATAGATAATAATATAAATATAATATACTATAACACATCAAATGTATAAGCAAATATAATTACATAGAAACAAAATGTGTGGATATGGAATATTTTTGTAGGTAGAAGGGATTTTACTTTTACATAAACAATTAGATTAAATAGAGAATGAAGATTAAAGATGAAGGGAAGTGGTTAAGATTGGGGAATATATATATAATATATTGTATATTACACATTATATATGTATACATACATATACATATATATACTGTTACAGATAGACTAAATAAGCAGCTGACCCTAGTCTAGAAAATCCTTATAAAATAAAAATTGGAACATCATCTTATGTTGTGACTTCTTTTTTTTTTTTTTAAGGAAGTTCTTTGGAACCTGGGAAGGGGGTCTGGGGAAAAGAGTAGAGGCAGAGAAGGAAAGAGAGAGGAGAGAGAAAGAAGGGAAAAGACAGGCCTGGAACACATGGGAAGAAGATGGAGGAAGAGGAAGAGGGGAAGGGAGAGAGAATTTATGACTTCTTAACTGTGACTTTTACGAACTTGTAGTATTAACAGGTTATCTACATTTAACAATATAGTTTTTTTCCCCGAAGCAAGATCTCACTAGATGCTTTGTGAACCTCAAACTCCATATCTTGCTCCCTCAGTCTCCTGAGTGCTGTGTTCACAGGCCAGTGTCACTGTGCCTGGGTAGTATGTGATTGTTATAGTACTGATACCATAGACCCCATGCTTCACATTCAAATTTATTAATAAATAAGAATAAAGAAACATGAATAAGATCTCGTGCCAGTTTCCAGTTCCTCTTCCTCTAAAATCTTGAGAAACTTAAAGCCATGTGGTTATGAAATTGTGCAACAACCTTTCACGCTAGTTCAGTGTGGGTAAATTCATGATCCTACTTTTGGTTTAAAGCTTCACAGCTAGAAATTTTATGCTTCTTTTAAATGCTTCTTTTATTATTTTTGTTTTAATTTAAACATTGTGATGCTAGGAATTGAACCAGGACCCCTTGGCTAAAGCTACACATATGCTCTACCACTGAGTTACACCCTTGCCCACATTTAGTCTTTTATTGGTTACCTTAGGGATGGGTTCACCATACCGTTTGTGGACAGTATTACTATTAGATTAGTGCTTGTGTTTCTCAAATGCTGTATTGTTCTTGTGCTCTTTCACACATTTCCTACTCATGGTTGGTGACTTGTGCTTACTGATTTGAGCCACAATTTATTAAGAAGCTCGATTCTACAGTTCTTCCCATTCCTCTTCCTTGGGGTTCCCTAAGTTCTGAGAGGAGGCACCCAATGGAGATCTCTAATTTGGGTTTTCTCTTTGCTTAATGTGTGGCTGTGGGTCTCTCTGCATCTGCTCCCATCTGCTACTGAAGGAAGTCCCTCCGATTACAATTGCTATGTAGCAATCTATTAATATAGCAGAATATCATTATAATCGAGAACACCAGGAAAATGTGATCTACAGAATGAACTAAGCAGGACTCATAGGAGCTCACAGAGACTAAAGCAGCCATTACAGAACCTGCACATGTCTGTACTGGGTTCTTTGCATATATATTATCATTTTATACCTTGGTGTTTTGTGGAACTCCTAACAATGGGAGTGGGGATGTCTCTGACTCTTTTCCTACTTTTGGTACCATTTCCCTATGATGATGATGATGATGGTGATGATGATGATGATGATGATGATGATGATGATGATGATGATAGGAGGAAGAGGAGGAAGAGAAGGAAGAGGCAGAGGAAAAATTCGTTCTGTTTGGAGCACCAATAATTGCCTGTGGAATGTAAGTTATATTCTCCTTCAGAAATATTAGTTGTAAATCTTAATAATGTAATATTGAATTTTGAAGTGGCTTATACTTGAACTAGCAGAATATAACTGAATGAATAAGGAAAATGCACAAACCTCTGACCACGTGTCAGAAGGTAGAGGGTTTTCATTTCCTTTGAGCTGACTCTTCAGCCTCCTTTAGTCCATATAGTCCTTTAAAATGCTGAAATGGTTGTACTAAGCTGAAGTTGCTTACTTTGGTTAGATGCTGCATCCTTTCTGGTGTTTTGCTCTTTGCTATAAAGACAGGAGGGAAGAGTGATAGAAAACAAAACATGGCATCTTTCTCTACACTGTCTGACTGCAAGAAGGGACAGTGTGAAATAATAAATGCTGTAGAAGCCACACATAACTAATTGACCAGAGATGGCTGGTGAGATGTCAATTTTGTACCCTGCTCCAAAATTCTTGCTCTTTTATTTTAACTTCCCCTTTGCATTTTACAATGTCCTTTAAGGAAATGGAATGAGTTATCTGACAAATTTAGATTTTGCTAACTTGTACATTGAGAAGGCTATTGAAACACAATTCAGAGAAAGGTTTTCAACACACAATTGTGTCATTTCCTTTCCTTGTGGGCCAGATGCTGAAATACTATGTGATAAAGATTTTAGGTTTCAATTGTAAAGAGAGGGAAGTGGATAAATCAGTGCTGCCTTCTTTACCAGCAATGACAAAAGAGGTATAGTTTAATTTATTTCTTCTTAATATTATTTGTACTGATGGCATGATCCTACTCTTGTACAAGTGTGTGTGTGTGTGTGTGTGTGTGTGTGTGAGTATGTGTGTCTGTGTGTCTATCTGTCTGTCTGTCTGTCTGTCTGTGTGTTTGTGACACACAGAGAGAGCAACAGACAGATATACAGAGTATCTGATCCATAATTTCTAGTAAACTTTTCTTCTACCACTAATAGTTTAGTTTTGTTGTTTAACAGGTAAAATGATAGATAAAATTCTTGCCAATATCTTCACTATTAAAAACATAATAAATGCAAACAAAATAAGCAACTTCATAGTCAGATCACATAGCAACTTTGTCACTTAACCACATGTGTTTTGTTAAATTGCTGGCTTTGTTTAAAGTATGTTTAATAGGTTAGTGTGTTTCCTTGTCATTTTCTTCAGGTGACATTTTTGACTTTAACCTGATTGCTGTATTAATATTTCCTTGCTCAGAGAATGAATGACAGCTGAATCTCTTCTACTGCAACAGTTTGAATTACATATGAGGAAGAGATACAAAGAAAAAAATACAGTTAATTTTGAAGGAAGTTTTCAATTTAAAGCATATGCCCAGGCAGAACTAATATAATTTGGACTTCTTCCATAGAATAAAATTGATTTATGTAACTACTGTGTGAATGGGAGAAGTTATTGCTTTAAAGGTAAAAGTGTCTTGGTGGAATGTTACAATTTAGGATGATTTGGATGGATGAGTAAGACTTACATAGCATAAAATTGGGCTGGTGTTATCAATGGCCATGTGAAACTGTGGCAGAAAATTCAGAGCTGAAATGATGAATGTTTGGGGCAGTAGCAGGGAGCTCACATTGTATGAGTACACTGTGTGCTTTCAAGCCCAATGACCCTCACTTCCAGCTATATAACACTGAGTAAGTACCTAAGCCATTTATGTCTTAGTCCCCTAAATGCAAGATGAGAGAATCTGTCTATAGAGTTCACAGCACTGCTTTGAAACTAAAATAAGCAAAGCTCATAAAATAGTACAGAATTGTAAAAAATGCTGATGTGGTTTATTGCCAGCTTTCTCTGTATTAGGCAAACTTAAAAATTACTTCAGTCTTCATAGTACTCCTTTACATGGATAGTATATTAGCATTTTACAAATATAAAAATTATTCAAAACTCTTAAAATAATTTCTGCTTTCTTAAAGTCATTTACCTAAAAGAATGTTATATTCATCTTTCCACTTAGGATCAGTTTGCTAAATTTTTATTTTTGCTGTTTTTATTTTTGAGAATTTTATAGAATATATTTTGATCATATTCTTTTTTGTCATGTTTGGTTTTCAATTCAAACATTGATGCTTTTTATATTTTACTAGCAAGGACTACTGTCACTACCATAAGGCATAAGATGGTTCAGTCTTAAACAGGAATCATTATACATTCATTTTTAGCATTGCATACACAAATATACTAACTTTAAAGGTGATATAAGTTATCAGCTATCTATATTAAAAGCAGAGTTTTAATTTAAATGAATAAGTAAGGTTACATTGGAGTAATTTACCCCACTGTTAAGAAAAAAAAAATGACTGTAAGAAGATCATGAAAATTATATGTATACATTTATCTGAGAAAAATGATATGTACAAGCATGAAAAGACAAATGGCCAGTCACATGGCCACTGACCTCTTACCCAGGTGCTTGGAATGCCAAGGTAGTCAGACATCAAGATGAAGATGTTCCTAGACTAGAGAGTAAGTTAAAGGCCAGTCAGTAATTTCAGTGAGATCTTGTCTCGAAATGAAAAGAGAGTACTAGAGGTAGAGTATGCTTACAGCACCTCTACTGAGAAGAGATTTGTTTCTAAGTCCAATGCTAGTACCATGACAACAATAAAAAAGCATCTCAAATAGTTAGTAGGTACTAGACACACATAAATTCCTTACTTAGTTACACATGGGTATAAGAGAGCTTCCCAGGAGTATTCACACAATGGGTATGAACAGGCAAGAGTATTCACACAATGGGTATGAACAGGCAATAGCCAAAAGGTACAGTGAATAACAAATAATTGCAGGGAAGTATCTCTTCCACACTAATCATAAACAGGGAAGCAAAGGTGGCTTAAAATACCACAACTCTTGTTAATATCTAAATAAGTCTATGGTGATGAACTTGTTTTAAAATTTTCACACTCATACATTACTCAAACAAAATGTGTATTATATCCTTTTTCTAAATAACAGTAGATACTAAAGAGTTCAAAATGGTTTTCATTAAATCTAGTACTTCAACAATGGTGCAAAATCAAAAAGAAAAAAATCAAAAAAATAAGTCATAACTATAGCTCTGATGTCATTATTTATGTAAGTAAACTCATGGGCTCCAGAAAAGGGTGATCATATAAAACAATAATTATAGAAATGATCATATTTGATTAAATACCAGAAAGTTCATTATTTTTAAATTTGAAAAGACCATTCAAAGAAAAGGAAAAACATAAGTTTTAAACAAAATGTGTCATGCCTATTAATATGCGCATTGCAGCACCCACTGTGTAAAACCAGACCTATGAACAAAGACTTAAGTGTCCTGTGAGGAATGATGGATTTTATGGTATTAAAGTGGCCGGATGGTAGAAGTTGAATTTTATCGCAGCTTGAATGTCACTACATTGTCTTAATGATAACATGCCTGAAAATGAAGATTCTGGTTAGTGTTAACCTCTGAGTTCCTTCATATGGCTTTCCTGTTGCTCTTTCCATGAACTTTTCACCCTTCATAAAAAGCTGATATGGCAGAGATGCATTTTGATTCTCATGAGAACACATTGTTGATAGATTATACAAGCTCAAAGGATTTCACAATCCTTTATCAGGATAAAGGCCTATGCTAGGAAAAGTCATATTATGTGAAATTCTTTGGCTCTTAACTTGGAAATCACATTTAAGGTCACAGAAAAATGCTGTAAAACTATTCACAGACTGCTAATAACTTGTCTCTGTATGTATTCTTACATTTCCAAAAATTGGTAATAGAATCAGATAAAAAATGAAAAATCTGATAAATTTAATTAAAATGGAATATACCAATAAAATCTATTTTTGGTCAGGTAACTAAGTTCTTGCAAGTTTGAGAGAAGCATTTTCCAGTATATAGCAAGCTCTTTTTTAAAATTCAATATATGTGAAATATGAACATTCCTTGGGATATACATAGATCTATGAAATAGGTTCATCCTTGAAAATATGTTTTTTCCACCTATATAATTTTTTTAATTTTAATTTTTGCTATGTTTTTATTTTATGCCTCTGGGGATCAAACACAGAGCCTTTCACCTGATACATAAACACTGAGATCACTAGGGGAGTAACTGAGGAGAGACTACAGGGCCAGAGCTGGACCAGAGCTGGGCCAGAACTGAGTCCTGGTACACTCACAGTCAAGGCATGGGGCAAGACAGATTAGTACACCTGCAATCATATAGGAGTCTCTGGGAGAAAGACTGAATGTCAAGGCCAGACTGGCTCACTTAGCGATGTGTTATCTCAAAACAGAATCAAAATCCATCAGAAAATAGCCAAAGGTTTGTCTGTGTCTTGAAGTGCTAGACCATTCTTTTCTCAGCCACTAATCCAGTTTGTTCTTGGGTTTATGTTTCTCAGGTTTGTTTTCCTGATAAATTACTGTCCACATACCTGTTTCTCTCTCTTTAACTGTCTCTCCCTCCCTCCCTTTCTTCCCTCCCTTCCTCCCTCCATCCTTTCTTCCTCCCTGCACCCCCCCTCCCCGCCACATACCTTAAGGGCTAAAACTACAGGCAGTAAACTGAGAGAAATCTCCCCACATGGAAAAATCTTTGTTGCTTCTGTAGCTCATGAAGATTTTTTGGTCATGAATTCGAAGGTTTAGTATCCCAGGAGTTCCATTGCTGAAAGCAGATGTTACCTACCGTGATTAAAACTCTACATCTACGTTCAGCAAACACATTCATGATGCACACAAAACAGTGGTTGTCAATGAGAACACTTAGTTTGGAAAAACCCCAGGATGTGAGTCAAGATTGTTATAAAGTGGCTGCACTCCTACCATCTCCATGAGATCAACACTTACCAGAGTATCTGGCCAGTCCTTCCACCCATTCCTATATTGTTATGTCCTAATTGCTCATGGCTTCATGAACTCAGGGAAGCAGGTAAAGCACATAGTAGGAGAAGGAGAGTTCATCTGTGCAAACACAAGGAAGTCCTCATCCATGCTCGCTGAAGACTTTTCAGCAGGGCCTGCACTGAGGTCAGCCATATTTCTATCAATAACCCCTCAGCCATGCTCCTTAAGTAAGGCCAGCACATTTTACTGTTTCCCTGGGTGAGAGGTGCTGTACTGTAATTGTACTTTAGTTTATCAGGGCACAGGCATTTTAATAGTTAAGAATATCACTGAAAGGAAACCAAAAATGCAGTGATTTATGAGCTATTATGGACATTTAGAGGGTGAACAGTAGGTTAGATAAACATCCTCCAAACTAAATAATTGCCCTCCCCCACCAAAAAAAAAAAAATCACTCAGGGAAAAATCTGGTAGAGTGTTCCTGAAAGTGACAGTAGGCCAGTTGAGAGTGACAAAATGCAAAAGAATTCAGAGGGGAACCAGGCAGAGGCATCCATCCATGTTCCTAAGCTCTAAAGAGCAAGCCTGGCTCTGGGTCCAAAAGGATGGAACAGAAAATATGTAAAAAGAGGAAAATCACAGTTTTAGCCAAAATATTCCAGTCAGGCTCAAACTTCTTTATATTAGTGTTCTGACTTCTGAAAAGGCTGAGGCAAAGCTACGAAATACTCATCTTGATTGTGCTGGAAGCTCAGACTGTTAGAGCAAGAAGATAAGCCTTCCTCAGAGTGCCAAGGGAGGGCTTTGGGGTTATACACAGCTTCAAGTCATAGCAACACACGCACGTGCGCGCGCGAGCGCGCACACACACACACACACACACACACACACACACACACACACACGCACACACATGCACACGCTCACATGCACACACACACACACACACACACGCGCACGCACATGCACACGCACACACACGCACATGCTCACATGCACACACACGCTCACACACACACACACACACACACACACACACACACACACACATGTTCAGTACCACGTGAGCTGGAAGTCCCAAGTTTTATCCACTTGGCCGTAGTCGTTTTGAATGTGGCATTGAAGTGATTATAGAGCTGTTTTGTCGTTAACTCCGTTTTGTTTCCTTGCTCATTTGTTTTGCTTGATGGGTAAAATCATTGTCCATATTTCATCGTGGATTAAAAGAGGGGAAACAAGAAAAGCCTGGATCTACAGTCCGGTCCAAGCCTGCTTCCTCCATGGTCAGTCTCCAGGGCTCTCTGTCACTCATTTACTTAATTGTTTAAGGGCTTCTGTTTGCTTGTCTTATGAGAGTCTTACAGTGTGGCCCAGGCTGGTGTTAACTCTGCATTCTTCTTGCCCCTGACTCCCAAGTGCCAGGATTATAAGCAGACGGTGAGGCTGTAGGCACGTGCCATCATGCCTCACAATTGGCCTTTTTAATCTTTTTGTGATGGAGCTGTTTTTCGCTTTTATTTCTGCTACAGGATCTACAGCACCCTGAGTCTTGCAACATGCCTGTTTGGTTTGGGCTTTTCCTTTCTTTTTTCAATGTTGCCTTACCCGAAAAAAAGAAATTTCTGGTCCTCTACTTCCCTTCCCTTATCACCTTTTCCCAGTGGCAAATCCTGGAAAAACCACAGTCCTCAGATTGAACAACTCAAGATTTGTGGAAACTGAGTCTCAGAAATCGTCAACATGCAAAGGTCGTCCGTCTGAGCGGCCAAATAAATAACCTTCTTGGTCAAAGTTTTGCTGGCTGACAGGAGCGTGATATAGCTGTCTCCTGAGAGGCTCTGCCAGAGCCCGGCTAATACAGAGGTGGAGGTTCACAGCCATCCATTGGACTGAGCAGAGGGTTCCCATTGAAGGAGCTAGAGAAAGGACCCAAGAGCTGAAGGGGTTTGCAGCCCCTTACGACAAACAACAATATGAACTAACCAGTACCCCCAAAGCTCCCAGGGACTAAACCACCAACCAAAGAGTACACATGGTGGGACTAATGGCTCCAGCAGCAAGTGTATAGCAGAGGAAGGCCTAGTCAGTCATTAAGGGCAGGAGAGGCCCTTGGCCTTGTGAAGGTTCTATGCCCCAGTGTAGGGGAATGCCAGGGCCAGGAAGCAGGAGAGGGTGGGTTGGTGGGCAGGGGGGAGGGGGGTAAGGGAACAGGGTTTTTTTCAGAGAGGAAAAAAAAAAGAAGTCTATTGACAGGGGTTTAGTCACATCCTTGCTAGTCTATGACTCTCCCAAAGCAGCAACTGCCTTTAGGTATGAGTGATGGTATTCCATCCCCAGCCCAGGCTGGAGGGCTGCTTCCTGACCCTGCTGTGAATTCAGTTAAAACTGCAGCAAACACATCCCTCAGCAATGGAGGCCATAAAGAGAAATTAGATGATGTTGCATTCTTGATAATTGAGTCAACCTGCCTGAACTGGGACCCACAAAATGTTATTCCATTTACCTTCAAGGACAATGTTTGTAAAATGCAGACCATTCGGTCACAATCAGCACCGTTTCTTGAAAATATATTAGAATCTTCAATTATTTTATTCATTTATTTTATTCAATTGCACTTATTTTCAAGTAGAATTTCAAACCCTACAGTGTAGTTTAATAGTTAAAGAGCCCATTGCACAAACTTTTGAGTGAGACCTCTGCTTTAATGCCTAATACCACAAAGAAAAGAATAAAAGAAAAAAGGGAGAAAGAAACTTTATGTTTTAACTAAATTCACTTGTTTCAATATAAAAATTACTTTCCTTTTATTTATTTATTTTTTTAATAATTGGAATTAAACATGGGACCTGGCACATGCTTCATAAATGTTTCACTATTGACCTAATCTTGGTCATAACTAAATTTGAGAAATATAAAACTGTAGCCATGAGTGAGTGTTATATGATATTTTGATGTATCATTCATTGTGTCATATGAAAATTTTTGACAAACTTTTGTTGAAAATTTTTAAGATTCTCTTTGCTACCTTTTGATATGCAATGCAGTGCTGCCATGTGTAGTCACCTGACTGTCCAATACCAGACCAGACTCTTTGCTCCTCTCTTAGATGACTTAGTACTTATCAATCTAGAATTATAAATTACTGATCCTCTCAGTTCACATATCAGGAAGTCTAGCACTGGGGCCCATTGAGCTCTTAATGACGACAGACATTCAAGGCCTTGGTTGCTGTCAATGGAGACAAAGCACAGATTGCTCAGTAGAATGTTGATTGAATTTGAATAACAAAAGAACAGATTATGTTGTGTATTACAACCTTTAAGGAAACAGTAGAAAGAGTAGAAAAGGGAGAAGGAGAAAAAAGGAGGAGGGGAAGAAAGGAGTGAGAAAAGGGATGATGGATGGGAAGGAAACCACAATAACTTTTGCCTGGTTTATGGACCATTTCCTCCTACTGGGTTGCTTGATCCAGCCTCCGTGTGAAGGAATGTGTCTAGTCTTATTGTAACTCAATATCCTGTGTTCAGTCGATCCTCGGAGATGCCTGCTCTTTGCTGAAGGGAAAGGAGGAAATGGCCTGGACGAGGGGGTGGGGGGTCATGTAGGGGACAGGGACTGGGAGAAGAAAAGCAATATATTATATGAAAGAAGAATAAATCATTAATGAAGTAAAAGCAACAACAATCAAAAAGAAAGTTTACTTTTTCCTGTGTATTTAAATCTAGTGACTTGACCATATCTTTCTAAACTGATAAACAAATGCCTTGGCAAGGAAGTCTAGCTCACGAAGCTATGTTTAATAAATTCAGTCCAGAAAGTTAGCGGAAATTTTTGTTCCAAACATGTATAACTATGTGTTCTAAGGGAAGTCATGTTTTCACTCCAGCTAGTTATTTTTTGTCACTTGGGTATCTTTTTTTATTAGAAAAGTAAGACTCCCCCCTTCACAAGCAAAGATCACACATCTGTAAACACAGACACCTCTGTACAGAGAACAACACAACAACGAGTCCTCAAGGATGTGACCTTTCAAATCTGTTTTCCATGGCTTTGCAGTGTATGTCTGAGTGCATGTTTGTGTGCATTTGTGGTTGTTTGTGGAGATCAGAAATCAGTGCTATGTGTTTTCATTGCACCATATATTTTGAGACTGGATCACTCGATGTGTACTGACTGGTACACTCTGGTAGTGTTGGGGATTCTCCTGTCAATATTTCCAAGCTTCAGGGCTACACCTTTCGTAGCTTCTCAGGGAGTGCTTAGCATCCAAGTCCAGGTATTCATTTTTGAGTAACAGGCATCTCATTGGCATCCATCTCCTAGTTCCATAACTCTGATTTTTTTAAAAAAAATTTAAATAGAAAGTCATGAGAAAGATTAATATAGAGGTCTATATGATATGTATATCTAATTAGACATTATTCTTGCTAAAATTGAATCTAAATTATAAAGATTAACTTGCAACACCATGAGAACCAGCCTCAGCCATTTTATGCGGCATTCATGTATTCTACATATGTTTGGTAGGTGACAGAGAAAGAGAGGCTCTGCCCTCTTGAACCAGAGGATGCTTTCTGCTGCTCCGAATCTGTGAAATTTGATGCACGTTCAATGACTGCATCGCTTCCTCCCAGTAAGTACAAAATGACAGGGTGACACAGGTAGCTGTTTGGGTGGCTTAAATCAGTAGAAATTTTTTTCTCTGTTTCCTCACAGTTCTCTGTCCCAGAAGTCTTAAATCAAGGTGTCCAAAGGGTCACAGGTCTCTTCCCAGCTTCCAGTAGTTTCTGACAGTTCCTGTTGGTCCTGGCATTGAACTGCATCGCTTTAGCCTCTGCTTCCTGCTTCAAAGGAATTGATTATTTTCCTGTGTAATTATATGCTCTTTTCTCTTGTTATAAAGATTCAACCATTATATCAGAACCAACCTCACACCACAACACGTTGTTTACACTCAACTAATCTGCACTGACTCTGGTTCCAATTAAAATCACCTTCATAGTTATCGAGGGCCAGCACTTCTTCATATCTTTTTGAGAGGTTAGCATCCCACTTACAACAGATGAATCAGGTTATGACAAGAACACAGAGGAACCAATGCTCAGCAGCATCTGGTCTATTTTAAGGTGGCAGGACAGCCTTGATGCCCATAGCTGAGAAGGTGGGTGGAGAAGGAAGAGTTAGACATTTCAGATGGAAAAAACAGCATGCAAAACTTTCAAGAATCGTGCATGAGTTTACATACATGAGTTCAAATCCCAGCTCAGATGAGATAGTTTATATGTGTAACTCCAGTTTTAGAAAATAAGAGACGGGAAGATCCCTGGAGATTTTGGGGCAGCCAGTGTAATTGAATCTGGGGTTTCCAGGTCCAGTGAGAGAACTTGTCTCAAAAATGAAGTGCGAAGGGACAGTGCCAAGGAAACTTGCTCTTTTGGAAGACCCAGATTTGTTTCCTAGCATGCACATGTCAACTCATAACCATCTGTGACTCCAGGTCCAGGTGATCTGACCCCTGACCTCCATATGCTCCAGACACACAAGTGGTACACAAACAGACAAACAGGCATCACATACACTCACCTTGAAATAGAAACGATTCCAGCTTGTGTGTATTATGGATTGTCCTTCTAATTTTCCGTGAGAGAATCTGTCTCAAAAGTGAGGAGTGGAGAGCAATGGAAGGAGACATCCAAGCACAGACCATGAACCTACACAGAAACCCACATACCACACAATAAATATATAATCCACTATTTTTTTTCTCTGTGTTGTACAGCCCCACTGCAGTAGACATCCCATTATAGGAATACATATTCTATATAAATGCATGTCAAAGGGATAAGGGCAGTTATTACATTCTGATCTATCCACAGGGTCTGTAAATATTTTTTATCCCACTAAAATAATTGTATGTTACATTCAAATCATGTGAGATACACAAATTCAAAATCGTACATAATTATGTTCTCTTACTTGTGTGACAAGCACTTTACCGACTGAATCTTATCTCTAGTACCAATTACAAAACTTCAAATCAAGGTTTTTAATAATATTTTGGGATTTGTTCAATTTTCTTTTGCTTCATTTTAGACACTAAAAATGGCTCCTCCGTTCAGGAAAAAGTGAAGTCCCTCAAGGCTGCCCTCATTGCACTCTACCTCCTCGTGTTTGCAGTACTAATACCTGTTGTTGGAATAGTGACAGGTACTGTGTCCTCTGCTGAGTGTAAAACCAGAGCTAAAGCAGCTGCTATGTGGTAGATCCATAGGGAAACTTGATATGCAAAACTTTCCTCAGTATCAACAAATTCAATGGAAACAGGTTCTATAATGTTAAGTAGAAAGCTTTTCATGTTTTCAAACAGAATGTAAGAGAGTAAATTAAAACTTTTTACATGAAGAAAGTGGGCTAGGTTTATTCTGTCCTTCCTCTCTCTTTCTCTTCCCCCCCCAACTCTTCTCTTGTTCCCTTCTTTTTCTCAAAATCATTATCTATTATTCTTTGTTATATATATATATATATATATATGCACACATATATGAATAAAGATAGAAAAATATCAATTTGTAGACAGCCTCTGGGTTTATTATGTGTTGCTTAAATGTGTATGCATTTAGGTCTGACCTCTTGGGATTAGGTAACATATCAGGAAACTCATCCTTGCCGATGATTAATTCCTTACCAGAGCCATTAACTGCCTATAGCTAGCTCTTCATCCAGGGGTGGGGCCTGGTGAGATTTATACCATCGATACTGAAATGTCAATTGGTGTTATCATTTTCAGGTCTTTTCTTGTTGATCACATTGTTGACATTTCATTAGTGCAGATCCCAGATATACATGGAGTATACCATCTCTCAGTTGATACCCTGGTCCTCTGATTCTTGCAGTCTTTCTGTCCCCCTCTTCTCTAATGGTCACTGAGCCTTAGATGTACCGGCTGCGTAGTCAGTGTATATTTTGGGATAAGTATACCACAGACCCTTGTTCTTTAGATTTTAGTGAGGTTTTGGAGTTCTGCAGTAATCTCAGTCCTTCAGGGAGTGTGTGGGGGAATCTTCTCTAATGAGATGTGAGAGTTACACTTACTGGTGGTCACAGATAACAAGTACTAAGGATGCAGATAGAAATGTTACTGCTGTAGAGAACGGCAGTAGTATGTTCTCTTGGCTAGGTTCACAGTACTAGGCACCTTGAGCAGGAGGGAATATTATCACAAGTGACAAAATTTTATTCAAATTTTCTCCCTCCCTCCCTCCCTCTCTCTCTCTCTCTCTCTCTCTCTCTGTGTGTGTGTGTGTGTGTGTGCACGTCTGTAATTTTAAGCAAACATAAAAGAATGCATAGGATGCATTTTCATTTACTTAGGATGTTGTTAACTTCTTTCAAAGTTTTACATATATCTTCTACATGTACTATCAGACATGACTGAGATTAGATTCCTCTCTTGTTTTTGCAAATGCTAATGCATTTGAATTTTACACTGCAATTGTTCATTGCTGTTACATGTAAATGTAATTGAATTTTTTTATGTTAATCTTTCTCTAATCTATTTTTGTTTTGTTTTGTTTTTGTTTTTAAAAAGTGCTGGTAAAGTTCAGGCTATTTCAAAATTGTATTATACTCTTAGTTTTGTGTACTTCTAGTGATGGGCAACAACACTCCTGAAAGTCCAGTTAGTATATAAAAATTTCCCCTAAAAGAGAATGAACTTATCCATGGTTCTTTAGCATGTCTGCAGCACCTTCTAAAGCATGTGGAGAAAATAATACTCTGCATCTTAATTGCCTGTCAGTATGAAAACAAGTATGGTAATTTATACTAGCAATGTCTATCCCCAAACAAAACATGCCTGTTTTGCAGAAAGCTTTACATGCCGAGTGTGGAAAGCAGAGAGGGATATCACACCGTGACTGTTTCTAGTAAATATGTTTCACATGATGTAATTTAAACTATTTATCAACAGCGACACAGCAATATCTGTTAGAAAACTATAAAGTATGGTCTGCTACTTGGGTTCTATGTGTTGTTCTCTAGAAAAATATTTCTTTAAGAAGTTGGCTTGAACTGGAGATAACAGTTTCAAATATATGCTTTTTGCTTGTTTGTTTGTTTGTTTGTTTTGCTTGTTTGTTTTGGGGAGGTGTTTTTGTTAATTGTTGTTGTCATGGATAGGTTTTGTCCCTTTTCCCAGGCTGGCTTCTAATTTGCTTGTATCTAAGAGTAAATTTGAATATCTGGTCTTCCTGCCCCTGCTTCTGAGTACTGAGGTTAGCCAGCAACAGATTCAGTTTACATGGTGCTACAATTGAACTCAGGGCAACCTGAATGCTAGCAAATCATTCTATTAACTGAGCTACTTGCCCAAACAGACATGTTGGATTTTAATTGATATTCAAATTCCCTGGCCTTGCCATTCTTCTTTTCTCTATACTCACCATTCTCCCAACCCACACACAATACATTTGCTCTATACAAGAGAAAGGCTTAGGAAAATTTCATATAAATGAACAAACGAATCTGCCTAAGAGAATGCTCCTAAATGTAAAACCAAGGTTCTTTTGTTAAGGAAAACTTGAGAGAGTATCTCAAAACACATTAAAAATTCTACTCAGGAAGAAAAGCTAAGGAAATTAACTGCAATTGTAAAAGCAGCTATTGTTTTATCATTTTGCATCATTTACTATGCCCGAGCACCAGGCTATAAACTTTCAACATATCCTCTTAATACATCTTTACAATTACCCTTTCAGCAGACACTATAATTATCTTCATTATCCACACCAAAAGACTGAAACTCCTTGGTAATGGAGCATGCGTTTCCATCTATGACTTTTGTATCTTAACCTCTCTTGTGTACTGTCTCTCAGTGTAATTTGGTTATGATAATAAAACATGATTGTCCAGAAAAAAATCTATGAAAATAGAACTTTCCTAATGTCAACCAAGAGAATATTTCTTTTTTAAAAAAGCTCCTGTTTTACTCATTACAAACAGTGAAAACAAAAAACCAAGCATAGTAACTAAAGCAAACATCGAACAAATGACAGCTATTGAATGAAGGGAATAGAAGTGTCTAACAACATAGAGTCCTCATTTCTCCATAAGCAAGGTTATGTGCATGTTGTCTATGTAGACACATTTATCTGCAGTGTGAAATGCATACTTGAATGATGTGCCCTTGCTTGGTATTAACAAATATACACCAATTAGAATTGGAGTACATTTCATCTCTTTTATGCAAACCACACTCTATAGAACCTACCTCAAGGACTGTGGGCTTTGACAGGTCATGATCAAGTGAAATAGAAGCATGAATAGTATCCAGGCTTGTAATCAAGTTCAAGGTTCTTGGGCTATGAGGGAATATTGCCAAGTCAAACATTTGCTATGGGACTGCCAGTAATTCATCTATCATTTTCTGTTTCCTAACATTATAGTAGGGATCTATTAAGACTGATAGAAATAGAATGTTTCAATCTTATAAACTTATACTTGTTCCAATTTCACCAGAATTTTAAGCAGCATTTTAAGTAGAACAGGTAATTGTTAATCCATTTATAACTCTTATTACCAGATCACAATGTCTTTCAAAGAGTTCTAAAATGTATTGCATATACAGACATGATATCAAAAGATTACAGATGTAATCTGATGAAAGTTATGGCACAACATATGAATTGGTAATTAAAGTAAAATGAACATAAAGCTTTCAATTTAAAGTAGCTAGTTTGTGAAAAGTTGTTTTATTATTCTTGTGGCACTCATTATATGATACTTTTCTCAAAGAATGGGAAGTATTCCTGACAGAAAATAGCATCATAATACTGGACCAGGATGAGAAGATATATTATAGAACTGATGTGTATAAATTATTACTGAAATATAAGACATCTTTGCTCAAAATAATATAAATGTTGGATGGGAAAAGATATTGCTAACATGAAAGGGTAAACATGATATATAGAATCAAATATTACCAGATCCTGAGGTATTTGCATAGGACATAAAAATTTGCCTTCTTTCAGTATAAAATTGAGATATTACTGAATACCACCTCTTCAGGAAAAGATGAAAAAAATGTGAGCTTTTAAAAATATTAACTATGATTTTTAAAATTTTACTTTTAAGATTAAAATATAATTGTACATGTAACAACATTTCCCTTCTGTTTCTCTCCTCTAAACCTTCTTACATACTTTCCCCAGTCTCCTTCAAATTAATGGCCTCATTTTTACTATTATTATTACATGCATATATGTGTGTGTGTGTGTGTATAAACATACATCTTATATGTACATATTTGTACATATATCACACATGTTATATATGTGCATGTAATATATGAACACATACGCCTATAACAGCAATAGTGCCAGCTCAATATGTATAATCTTAGTTGCATGTATCTTTTCAGCATTGGTTGCTGACATTAGAAAAGCAGTTTGTGTGTTTTTCCCTTGGAAAGATCACCTTTCCTACTCCCAGCTTTTATATTGCCTATAGTTCCTTGTGCAAGGTTTAGGTCTTGTGAAGTTTTCGCTGTTCACTTTGATATGTCCATTGCTGGATTAGAGTCCATGACCATCATGGTGAAGAGCAAAGGAGGAAGAAGGCAGGCATGGCTTAGAGAACTCACATCTTGCGACACAATCACGAGGAAGAGAGAGCTAACTGGAATGACCCTAGTCTTTTGAAACTTCAAGTCCCACTCTATTGATATACCTCTGCTACAAGGTCCAACTTTCTAATCCTTTTCAACAGGTATACAAACTGTGGAAACAAAAATTTAAATATGTGAGTGTTTGGAACCTTCTCATTAAACTAACCACAGTTAATTGGTTATTGCTGTAGTTTGGAGCCTAAGGTTCATATATGCATGCCTAGCAATCCATATAGCACTAAGTAGACATTTCTGTTGTCTTATTTAAATTCTTAAAACTCTGTAACACTGGTTGCAACTAAGAAATTCAAGAGATTCATATATGGCTATGTATTTAAATATTTTAGCTGCATGAAAGATGTAGTTTTCCTGCTCTATATTGTCATATGTGGAAAACATTATACCTTGAACCAACAAGAATATAAAAAGAGCATGCAGACAAAAATATACACATAGTTATAATCTGTTAAGTTTCACCAAATATATAATATTATTATAGAATACTGGTAACATATTTTAGTATTTACTTCATCATATATAATTAAAATATGTAATTTTATCTTTAACTTGATGTTTTTGTTTTCCTTCATTTATTTATTTCATTCTACACCATTCTGAAAGGATAATTATCTCTCTTAGAAAACATACACCCATTCGCAAACATGTTTCAGCAGCTCATTATACTCCCCAAATTTCACTGAATAGAACGGTTATTCTTGAAGATCTGATTCATCACAAGACTACTTTTCAAAACATTGAATATGTTACTGAAAGTAGAAGCAAAGTTAATTTGTAGAATTTTTAAGCAAATCTGGCAGGTCTATCATGGGATAGAATGTACTTACCAAATGTTTTTAATTAAAATTATTAAATTAAAAATTAGAAAAAGTACTTATAATATGACACTAAATTAAAAGTTTCCAGATTCTGTGATTCTGAGACTGGGAAGGCTACAGCAGAAGGATCATGAGTCTGAGGTTAGAGTGGTATGACATCGTCAACATCAAGCTAAGTTATACACTGAAGCCCTGACTCATAAACCAATTAATATAACAATAATGTTAATGGAAACAAATATGATTTGATAAATGTACAATCAAACATTAGACTTAGTTCAGACTGATAATACATATGGAAAATTATTTTTTTTGCATATTTGATACACATGCTGTTCATGTATCTTCCCGATTTCATCTCATGAAAATTAACCTGCTTAACCAAGGTGACCGTTTTTCTGGTATCTTCATTGATGAACCAACAGTTTACCAACCTGTGGATGGCATTAGTCTCCTGATTATTTTGTGTATTGATTTTGCAATTGTTATCCTAGTATAAATATGTGCAACAGGATAATTTCGGAAGAGTTGCTTAACATTAACTCATTTTCTATTAACAGTAAGTAGTCCATGAATAGGGTACAGTACATTCCAGTCTGTAGAATTTTCTATAATTGGCAAAGAATGGCCAAGAAGACTAATAATCAACAATCAGAAGGACTGATCTATACTGGATTAAATTCTAACATAAAAATCATAGAGGTTACTACTATGTGATTTATAATAACATACTGAGTCTAATCAATGAAAACTAAATGCTTGATTTAAGCTAGCATTCAACATCCTACGATGGGATGGATTGCAAAGACATAGGGATGATGAGCACAAAATAAAATAAAATAAAATAAAATAAAATAGGCTAAATTTGGTTTATTTTTATTTAAATATTCAGCTCAGCTTGTGAATTGGGAAATGAAGACCTGCTTAGTTGGTTCAGTTAACACAAGTGATACATCTCAAATCCTGATTGGAAAAGAAAACACCAGTAAGACGGAAGTGAGGTTTACAATTGCCATGGAACACATAAAGGACATGGAGGCGAGAATCCAAAGCATTTCAGACTCAAAGGCCGACCTTATAGACATGGAACGCTTCCAGAATTTCAGCACGATAACCGACCAAAGACTTAATGATATTCTTCTGCAGTTAAATTCCTTGATTTCCTCAGTCCAGGAACATGGGAATTCACTAGATGCAATCTCCAAGTCCTTGCAGAGTCTGAATATGACGCTGCTTGATGCCCAGCTCCGTACAGAAACACTGAATCTCAAAGTCCGCGAATCTACAGCGAAACAACAGCAGGTAAGCCTTCAGAATACAATGGGAGGGCTGTATTCTGGAACTAAATTCCATGGATATGTATATACATTTGTGTTCCTAAAAATAACGTGGTTTCTTTTGGTCCTTATAACATGATCTGTATGCATGTTTTCAGTCCGACCATTTAGCATTGGACAACCTATTAGTGTGCGCTTCCCTTGGGAAGACTACCTTTCCTGTCCCCAGCTTTCCTCAGTCACTTATAGTTCTTTGTACAGGTGTGAAGCCTGGTGTCCTTTTCTGTGTCCTCTTTGGCCCACTCACTGTTGTCATCCATGTTCCACCCACATTTGAGCAGTCATGTTGGGCAGACTCTATGGGCATAGCTTTTGATATTTCTCAGAAACATAACCTCACAGCAAACACCTTGATAACTGCTCTTATGATCTTTCTTCCCTTGCTTCCTCGATGTTCGTTTTAGGCACAGAAGTAGTTTGATGATATATCCTTTGGAACTGTACTTCACAACCTTGCATTTTGAGTTGTTGTAGGTTCTGTTGCAAAGAGAAATTTCCTTGATAACAGGTGAAGACTATTTACATCTGTGGGTATAAGGACCTTAAAGATCATATAAGGACTTTATAGATTATTCTTGGTGATTATGTTAGTTTTGAAGTCTGTGGTTGTAGATTTTCCTCCAATAACCATGATTTCCCTAGCAACAAGTTGCTAGCTAGGTTTTCCATACCAGGCACGATCTTTTACAATCTGAAGCCAGGACTGGAGAGGTGGATTAGTAAATTAACACTGATGGACAAGTATGAGGACTGGAGGCCGTATGACTTTCCAGAACCCACATAAGGTCAGATAAAATGGTTTACATCTGTTATCCCAATCCAGTTATAGGTGCAATAGAAAATGGATACATGATAGTTTCCAGAAACTCACAAATTGTCTGTCCTAAAGAGATCATATATCAAACAAGATGGAAGACAATTATCCTCCCTATGTTCAATGTGGCAGATTTCACATCACAGATGAAAATATAAACACACACACATATACCATGTTCACATATGTACATACATACACATTATACACTCAAAACATAAAACATAAAAAAGCATCTTCATAAATACATGCCAAGTGTAGAACAAAAATAAACCCCTAATTTTATTCTACCTAATGAAAATCTATTAAAATTTTGACTAAGTGTAGACTAACAAAAAGAAAAGTTTTGCATATTTATAACTTGTAAGTTTAGTTGTTCCAAAGGTTTGAACTTTTATATGTTACTCTGTTAATATTACAACAACACAATGACATCATCATGGGCAACCTCATCTTAAAGAGTTCAGATATTCTGCTTCACTTTCATGTAACATACAAAAAAATTCTGAATTTCCATGTTTCTCACATTGTTCATAAGTATCTAAACATATGACATATGATTGGGTTATCAAGTATTCACATGAAAGATTTAAGTTTTTAAAAATTGTACTTAAAGAAGCACCTATGGGGATGAAGGATATGAATAAAAGAGAACAGAACAGAACAAAACAGAATGGAACAGAACAGAATAGAAGAAAGGCAAAGATGGAATATCAGCTGTAAGTGTAGACTTTGATTAAGTTGGAGGGAATGAAGGAGAAAGGAGACTCTTATTTTGTTTGGAAACAGAGTCAGAGGTCCATGGAGGTAGAATGAGGAGTGAAGAATGAAATGGAGGAGCAATCCTCATTTGATTTGGTAATGTACTAGTTCCAGCAGATATGTCAAACTGCCTCACAGGTAAAGTATTATATCCAGTAGACATTAAAACCATGTTTGAAGAACTGAGGAGTGGTTTGGGGTTTGTTTGTATAGACTATACTTTTAATTTGGGGTAATTACAAAAGAAGGTACATATACATACACATATACATCATATACATAGACATACACACATACACACACACGCACACACATACACATATACATATACATCATATACATATACATACATGCACACGCACATGCACACATACAAATATACACATACATCATATACATCTATACCTACACCTACACCTACACATATAAATATACATATACACATACACGACAGAAGTTCCAAAACTGCATTGTATGTGTTTCCAAAATTTGGAATTAAAGTCAGTGCTGGTATGTGAGTGAATACGCACTACCTTGGTCAGAAAAGAAAATAAAGTTTTAAGTCACATTGATGAAATTATTGTACTTGCCTTTAAATTGTCCCATCTTAGTGATGGGAGGATTATAATCAAGGCCTCTCCACACAATAGGCAAATACTCTATTTCTGTTGGTCTTCTTCATGCAATGTTTATCCCACTAAAAAAATAAACAAATTTAATGCAAAGCCAAATTGGTAAGTGCTTTCTAAGAAACAGGGGCATCTTATGGAACATCATCATACTACCTGTCAAGGATACACCAAATATGAATTTGAAAGAGATATAGTCTTCTCTCTTGTTCACACATTTTCTATATGAATAATGAATGGCAGTACATATCAGAAATCTCAGCATTGGAAAAGTAGGGGAAGAGGCTGGAGAGATGGCTCAGCCATTAAAGGTTAGGCTCACAACCAAAACTATAAGAGAAAGTAGGGGAAGAATATCAGGAGTTGAAGATTATCCTTAGCTAAATCACAGATTTCAGGCCAAGAGGTACATGATATTCTACATCAAAGAAATATGAAAAGAAAGGAAAAGAAAAGAAAAGAAGATGTACACACTCTTCATATGTACGTGTATGTGTACATTTAGCTATACATAGTATATTTATTATTGATAAAAATAAGAAACATCAAAAGCAGAGGAAGTATTGTTTGAGAGTAAAATATGAAAATTCAAATTGGATATTTTACTGAATTTGAAACTCTTACCATCATTATCACTAAGAACGGCATTGAACTTCAGTTGTTACTATGAAACATTTTCACTAAGAATATTTTACCACAAGTACACAGTAAAGAAATGTCATTTTAGATCAATCAAAACCCCTATGACAAGTTGCTATTTTTAGTTTTGGTATTTAACATGTATTTGAGAATTGAAGCATTCTTAGATGTATTGCCAACTAACTGATTTTGTTTGTTTTCACTAGGAATCTTAATCGATATTTTGCACCCAAAGAACTAGAATTTTGAGTACCCATTTGTTGCAGGACATTTGAGCACACTGTGTCCCCCCAGACTGTGTTGTTTACAGAAACAAAACAAAACAAAAACAAAACAAACAAACAAAAACGGTTTCTATTGTGTTGTACGCTCATCCCTTAGCATATACATCTTTAATCCCAAATGATGAAAGGAACGTTATTTGTAGAAGGAAGCAGCCATAGTTGAAAGCAATGTCCAAATGCATGGCAGGAAAACGATGAACCAGAGAAAGATTTGGCAAAATAGGATATGCCCAACTCTGAGAAGAGAGAGGAAAAGAAAGCTACTTAAGAAGGCAGTGCAGAGAGAGGAGGTGCAGGGGCAGGGGGGATAAAAAGAGGCTCTTACCAGGACAACCAGGACAGTTGTACAGGGACAGGTTTCAGAGAGAATAAGCTAGACACAGGTGAAGAAGGAATGAGCCAGAGAATAAGAAGAAGCCTGTATATTAGAGCATATTTCCATAGTTACTATAAGGCCAAGCAGAGCAATTCAGGAGATGCCAAGAGAGAGAAGCCAGACTGAATCAATCAGCTTAAAAGGAATTTGAGTCAGGAATGCTGAGTTGAATCATCAGCCAGAAATCAGAAAGAGCCAGGAAGGATCAAGCTTATTCAGCAGCAAGTCTCAGAGGCGGAAACTATTTTCCAACCCTATATTAGATTGTACGGGGGGGGGGGGTAGAAGTGTCCAGGACTCGCCCTAGCTTACCAGATAGAGGCAGTAAATCTCAGCAATGACAATTTTATCAGGTGAATGAAAGTTAAGATTTATACTCATTTTCTTACTCTCATTCTATAACACTCCCCCGAGGCTATATGCTTTTAAAAATCACATTTTAAAAACCCTACGCTCATACACAATTCCTAACTGTGTAACGAAAGTTGTGGTGCTGACTGTGTTTTCTAGGACATCAGTAAGTTGGAGGAACGTGTGCACAAAGTATCAGCAGAAGTCCAGTCTGTGAAAGAAGAACAAGCGCACGTGGAACAGGAAGTAAAACAGGAAGTGAAAGTATTGAACAACATCACCAATGACCTCAGACTGAAGGACTGGGAACACTCACAGACACTGAAAAACATCACCTTAATTCAAGGTAATGTATTTTGTCCTAGAAATGAGATGTTAAAAATATTGTCATTATACGCAGGTATTTGGTATTTGACATTCCTTTGTTTACAGTAAATGGTTTCTGAGGGTGCTGTTACTATAAAGCTCACAGAAGAAAGTTTAATGTGAGGTCAAGCATGATAAGGCCACCCATGCCCTAGAATTTCTTAGAGGAAAGGAAAGTCAGACATGATGACTCAGCACTAGGAAACTGAGTCAGGAGGCCACCACAAGTTTGAAGCCAGACAAGGCTTCATAGTGACAGCCTGCTTCAAACAATAAAATAAAATAAAATAAAATAAAATAAAATAAAATAAAATAAGCAGAGATTACTATATCATCATGAAAATTCTCTCTCTCTTTTTATTTTTTATTTATTTATTTTTTTGTTTTTTTGAGACAGGATTTCCCTGTATAGCCCTAGCTGTCCTGGAAAACTCTCTTCTTATCCAACTATACTTTTAATTATAAACACATCTTAAACTCTTAATAATAATCATAGATACATTACTTTCTTCTTCAGTTCCAACGAATCTTACTTTACAAGCATAAGTCATTTATATCTACATATTAGAATATAGTTATTTTCACTTGGTGGATATTTTTTCTACAGTCTTAACTTTCTGGTCTGCATTTTTAAAGTTTATGTCTTGTTAAAATGCTTACTTTTAAAAATACAATCTTACAGCTCTTCTCCCTGTATCTACTACTTAATTTTATGGTGGTGTTTTTTTTTTTCTCTTTTTCAAGCTTGGTTTATATCTCTTACTTTCTTGCTCTGTCTTTTATATAGTTGATCTGGATTGTTTTTATTGAATATATCTGTTCAAAATCACCCAAGACAGTTAGGACACTTTCTGGCTCCCTACTCTAGTCTTGTCTGCTGTTGAAATGTGTTATCTGTTCACTCTGGCGAGCATCTCAAAGACAAGTGAGTGATGTAGGGAACGGAAAGTGGTGTGCCTCGCAGCAACTCCCTGGCCTCCCACGAGCATCTCAAAGCCAACTGAGTGATGTCAGGAACTGAAAGTGGCGTGCCTCTCAGCAACTCCCTGGCCTCCCTTGTGAGAGGGGAGAGGTCATCTCTAAGTTATGAAGTTTTAAAAGCAAGAGTTTAGTATGTATTATTCATCTTACCTTTTTTATTAAAGGAATTGGACTTGCCCATGAGATAGCCAATTTTAGTACTTTAAAATCTGTGTCACTCATCTCTGGATCATGTTCCTTTTGTATAAAAAAAGTTACTGGAAGTTCATTTAGACCAAGTCAATGGCACGATCTTGAGTAATTTTATTTGTTCTTGATTTTTCTGGCTGTCTTACTACATACATATTTTTATGCTCACAGTTATTTTGGTTATTTTATGAGGATAATAATTGATGGTAACTCGGCTTCTGAATACCAGACATCTGTGAATGCCCATCTGTCTTATTAAATAGCCCAGTATTTAGACTCTATTGTGTGGACTTTGAATGACTGTTGAATTAGTTACTATAACAAAAAGAAAATTCTGTGTAACAGTTGATGTATAGTGGTTTATAGGGAATGAAGACAAGAAAATAACAGGCATGTAGACTCAGATGTCATTTTCCCACTTTGGTGCTGGCCTTGTACAGACTGGTTGTCACTCTACAGCTGAACTATATACCCTCTGGTTTTCATATATACACATACACATATGAAGATTGCTTAACCCTGTGTAGAATTGACAATAAGAGGTCTTAGTGTATTTTAGAGAAATTTTTCCTATACATTTTGGTTTTCCTATCCTCAGTCTTCTCTCGGTCTGTGATGTCTGTGAGTTCATTAACCTGAACTTCAGGTGTGGAGTTTTTGAACGTTTGGATTCAAACAGCATTGGTTGTACTTCCAAGAAATTTGATTTAAGATCGCAATCAGTTTCTAAACATTTTTTTCATTTTCATTCTCTCTCTCCTTTCTCTCTCTCTCTCTCATGCTCTCTTTTCCTCTTTCCCTCCATTCATCCTTTTTTCTGAAGATTCAACCCAAATACTTGCTAAACTTTATCTAAATTTCTATTTTAATTTCACTTAATATGAATTCTTCCCAATTCTCCCTTTTTCTGCTCTAATTGTAATGAAAGTACATTGGACTGACCCAATCTATCTCTGAGGTTCATTAAGCTCAACTTCATGATTGTAATATTTCCCTCATTAGTAACTACATTAGAAATTAGAAATTAAATATTAGACAGGCCAGATGAAGCTTATTAAGTCTATACTAGTTTAAGATAATTAAGAAGTAGGGTTGTCCATATCTTAACAACAAAAATAACTTAAAATCATCACCTATGCACTACATAGTATAATTTGATTTATTCATTGCTAATTCATTCTTTCTCTTTTTTATGTATTTATTAGCACTGGAATTGAATCTGAGGACTTATGCAATCTATATACAATGTTCTACCCAAATTTATACTTGTGATTCTCAATTTGATTATATTCACATTTATCAAAGAAAAATTTATATATTACAGACATTCTTGATATGTAATAAATTGGATGTTTTAAAGAAAATAAAAAATGCCAAATTCAAGTTAATGTTTATCTCTAGAAATGAAGTAGCTGAGTGAATGAGTGACCTGGTTGCTGGTATCTGTGCCTGGTCTCAGGTTGTTGCTGGGATATTTTCCTTATTACTGATCTTTTTAGCTCACATGCAGCACATGTGTTATCTGTTTTTACTTTTACTATCACATTAAAACACAGAGCAAAGAAAACTCTGGATTAATCAGTCTTCAAGTAGTTGAATACTTTCTTTGAGCATTTTAATCTTTATCTCATTCTTTTTTTAATTGGATATTTTATTTATTTATATTTCAAATGTTATCCTTTTTCCCAGTTTCCTCTCCAGAAACCTAGCCTATCTCTCTTCCCCCTCCTTCTATGAGAGTACTCTACTACCTACCCACATTGCCTCCTCACCCTGTCATTCCCCTACACAGGGGCATCAGGGCTTTATAGGACTAAGGGCATATCCTCCCATTGATCCCCCACAAAGCCTTCCTCTGCTACACATGTGGATGGAGCCATGGGTCACTACATACTTACTCTTTGATTGATTGTTTAGTCCCTGGGAGCTCTAGGAGGTCTCGTTGGTTGACATTGTTGTTCTTCCTATGGAGTTACAAACCCCTTCAGCTCCTTATACAAAGAACTCAAGAAGTTAGACTCCAGAGAACCAAATAAACCTATTAAAAATGGGGTACAGAGCTAAACAAAGAATTCACAAGTGAGGGATATCGAATGGCTGAGAAGCACCTAAAGAAATGTTCAACATCCTTAGTCATCAGGGAAATGCAAATCAAAACCCTGACAATGCTGGGAGTCTACCTCACACTAGTCAGAAGGCCTAAGATCAAAAACTCAGGTGACAGTAGATGCTGGCAAGTATGTGGAGAAATAGGAACACTCCTCCATTGTTGGTGAAATTGCAAGCTAGGACAGCCACTCTGAAAATCAGTCTGGAGGTTCCTCAGAAAATTGGCCATAGTACTACCTGAGGACCCAATTATACCACTCCTGGGCATATACAATGAAGATGCTCCAACATGTAATAGGAACACATGCTCAACTATGTTCACAGAAGCCTTATTTATAATAGCCAGAAACTGGAAACAACCCAGATGTCCCTCAACAGAAGAATGGATACAGAAATTGTGTTACATCTATATAATGGAGTATTACTCAACTATTAAAAATAATGAATTTATGAAATTCTTAGAGAAATGGATGGACCTGGAGAATATCATCCTGAGTGAGGTAACCCAATTACAAAAGAACACACATAGTATGCACTCATTGATAAATAGATATTAGCCCAAAAACTTGGAATACCCAAGATACAATTCACAGACCACATTAAGCTCAAGAAGAAAGACCAAAGTGTCGATGCTTATCTCACCCTTTTAAAATCCAAAGTCAAAATTTTGAGTCTTAACTAAGTCCTTCTATATTCTTATGTCTGTTGTTTTTCTAGTCCTTTTGTAAATAGCATTGTTCTTTAAATAGTTTCTTGTTGCAAGTTATTTTTCACTTGTCCTTTGTTCTCTTACTATGTAAAGACCTTCCTCAAATCCTCTTAATTTTTCTTATATATAATATTTAAATAAGATATATAAATATCTCTCTTAAAGCGCCAAATAGAAGACACCATTTTCCAATGTTGTATGTTGTATCAACCTTGAAATTGGTCCACTTGACTACATGATCTACAGCTTACTCAATCTGTCTAGAAAAAAAGATAATTTATTAAACACATAGTTTATAGTTTTAAGATTTTTTAATTAAAATTTAATTATATTATATATAAATCTCTGGATTTTCATATAACTGTCTTGATAAATAACAAACTTACCTATGGTTTATAATTATAATCAGTACTTGTTATTTTTCAAAGGGCCTCCTGGACCCCGAGGTGAAAAGGGAGACAGAGGGCTTACTGGAGAACCTGGTATACCTGGTTCTCCAGGCATAAGAGGTAAGGCTATAGTAATCTCTTAATCATATATCATGAAGTTGAGTGATGTGTTTTTATGTTTGTATTTAGAGGAAAATGGCTATTTCATCTATTTAATGGTGTGTGTGTGTGTGTGTGTGTGTGTGTGTGTGTGTGTGTGTGTGTTTAAATACTCTCACATTTTGGGAAATACAATGTGTTATAGCATCCTAATCACATAGCAAATTGAAGAGTAATCATTAATTCATTTAAAAAATGTTTTATTATTTTGTGTTTGGAGTTTTTGGCTACACATATGTCTGTGCATCATGTGCATGCCTGGTATCCTCAGAGACCTGAAGAGATTATCTAATACCAGAGAACTTGAGTCACAGACAATTATAAGTTGCAATATGGAGCTCAGGAATCATGCATAGGTCCTCTTGAAGAAAGTCAGTGCTTTTAGCTATAAAAGTCATCTTTCTAACCTAGGCTGTAATTATTGATTTCGTAGAATATTTAATGTTTTATCCAGAGTTACAACATGAGGTTGTTTATGAACCTGAGAGGTATTGGAGAGATTATATATATATAGATATAGATATAGATATAGATAGATATAGATAGATATAGATAGATAGATAGATACATATATAGTAGGCATAAGGTTGTATGTGAAGAAGAAAATCACATTCATATTAGATTAGTTTACAAGATATTATTTTCAATATATATAGATACATTAATGAGTTGTAAAAGTTAGAATATTATTCTTACATATCCTTTGACTTCACTATATCTCCTTAAACTCACAGAATCATAAGGTAAATAAAGCTGAGAAGATGAATGATTTTTCCCTGGGCTTTCAGCCACTCTCTCTATTGTAGTTACTTAGAGAAAAATTGTTCCAAATTATTTTCCTCTGAGTATGTTGTTCCTCTGAGTATGTTATCTTGAATCCAATGTTTTGAAAGAAGATAATGGGAGACAGAGAAAAGGAGAGAGCTCATGAACTATCTTTACTTAAAAAAAAAAAATGATGCGAACAATAACAACAATGTGACTGTCATGCTATTCAAATACCATGCTTTGCAAACAAATTATCTACACACGGTTTTAAAAGAACATAGCCCAAATGGTCTAAGGATAATTAGAAAGGCTGATTTGCCAAAAATTACCTAACTATCTTGGACTCCATCTTAGTTTTCCTCCTTAGATGAAACAAAATGGTCTTTTGATATTTTGACTAACCAAAGTTACAGGATGAAAAACACCCAAGGATGGAAAATACGAATAACATGTTTGTGAAAAGTATATCATTATGTATTTTATGTTCATGTCTATCATTATCATATATATCATATATAAACATGTGATATATAATACGTAGTGTGTGTGATTGTGTGTGTATGTGTATGTTCATCTTTCTATAAGCCAATTAGTGTGTGGTTTTAACATGATTTGCAGATAGGTGTTTTGTATTGTTTTGTTTTTTTGTTTTATTCAGCGAGGTCCTTCTTGTTGAGGTCTGTATAGACCTAAAGAGAAATACACTTATATCATAAATAGAGGAAGCAGGCCACATTACTGTACCTGCCAAAGCTACTATCATTAAGATCTGTAAGAAACTATCCCTCAATTATGAGGCACAGTTGGTAAAGCCATAGAGTGCAAGGGTAGAAATCAGTGAAGACCATGACTTGCTGTACAAAGCGTCATCTTGAAAACATTATTCCAGGTCTTCCTTCACTGTGCATGTGCGAGATAGGATTTGAGACTTTCAGCTTTTGTTACTAGTATAAACAGACACCATGTTAAACTAATACATCTTGACTCCTACTGAATTAATTAGGGTTATCTAGGGAAACAGACTGATGCATGAATGTCACAAAAATTATTGGGTTGGCTTACACAATAGACGCTGATAATCTAACATTTTCTTCATGCTGGAGAGGCAGAGAACTTGGTTACTCCGTTCCTAATGCCAAACTGCTTCAGCTGGCCTAATCTAGGACTAAAAGCTCGAGATAGTCTTGCAGAGCAACTGTTCTCCAGTTCATCTTGGAGACTCAAGAAACTGGAGTTTGCTGTTCAGAAAGAATGCTGGCTACAGCATCAGCAACAACAACCAGAGCAGTAGCCATAACAGCAGAATAAACACCAGCACAAAACAAACTTACAAAGCATACAGCACTGTTCATTCTTCATTGCTATTTTATGACTGCGCTGTTGCTGGAAGGTACCATCCACTCTAGGAGAGGGTGTCCTCTCAATTAGTTCTTCTTAGAGCTGCTCTCACAGGACCCTCTGCCCCCAACACGCACAGGGGCTTCTATTTTAATAAAATTCCAAATCCAATCAAGTTTGAAGTCAAGATAAATGACAACAACCTTTTCAGGTAGAGGGTTGCAACTTGAGTGGATGCATGACAATAAAAACTATGCAAGCTCCAAAACAGATAGGCTTTATCATCATTTAATATCTGTATTCTGCTCAGTGTTCGGTCTTGTTGCTTCAAGTGTGATACCAAAACCAGGAACTGAAAGATAGATGGTGATCAATTGTAATGGTTCCTCTTTCATAAACCCCATATATACTGTCATTTAACTCATTAAACCACCTTAACAAATACCTACTTCCACAGCCAGGATGGAAATGTCATAGAAATTTCTGTGGTGACTCTAGGGGCCCTAAATAGTTGATGCATTATAAACCATTACACATTCTCTAGCATGCACAAGAGATTAAAATGTGCTTTTTCTTAAGACATTATAATAATAATTCATTTTGTAGTACCAGTCCCTTTGAGAGAATGCTTTATTGCTTTTTACTTTTAAAATATATACTATATATATGTATATATATATATATATGTCTGTATATATGAAGATGTAGTTATTGAGAAATGTGGTTTGCATCTAAAGTGTTCCCATAAAAGGCTCTGAAAGTAAAAGTATGATAGTGTTATTGAGAAGTAAAGGGATCACAGGGTCACCAACCTTATTAATGTATTAATCAACTGATACCATCACAGATGAAGATCGGTAGGGGATAACTTATACTCTGAAATCTCCATGAAAGCAGGCTCTATATAACTGCTTCATTATTCTCCACACATTATTGCATGCTATGAATACCCATTAAGTAATTCAAGGGCATGGTGTTTAAATAAACACTCATGGATACTTCTTATTGTGTTGTATGTTTACTAATATGAATAATAAAAGTTCAAGCTTCAAAAATTTATCATACAGGCTATAGAAATATCCACCACTCAAAATGTTCTGGTTGATCATAGCAGCTTTCTGTATAAAACTGAAAGGTTTTATCTTTAGTTTACTGACAATAAGTGTTTAATTGACTATAACATACTCAACATACTCAATGCAACATGCTCATGTCATTTTTTATATTATCTTTCAAATGAATACATGAATGATAGGAAAATACCATACTTTCCTCAGAGATTCATTTCATTTATTGGGCACTCAAATATATTCAAAAATAAATTGTTAGACATATTTGTTTTCTTTTTTTACCCATGCAGGTATTCCAGGTCAAAAAGGTGACAGGGGACCAACTGGCTTCTCTGGAAATCGAGGATACCCAGGAATACCAGGAAAGGCCGGGAGGTCAGGTAGGTATTGTGATACTATTCCTGTTCTTGTAGAGTTTGCAAATAAATACTGGATCACTAATAGTGTTTCTAAAATACTTGCATAATTAATTTTTTTCATTATGGATAGCAGTTAACTTTATAGTTTAAAATAATTTGAAATTCATTTTTGCTCACCAGAAAAATTCCCATACATTAAAGGAAAATAGTTCTATACGCACATCACATTCAACAGACACACACAGGATCTATGCACTTCACATAGTCATAGCTTGCTATAAAGGATGTTGTCTACCATACAGTAAGTAGAATAGTAAGAATACCAAGAAAAAAGTAGCAGTGTAAATACCCTTTTAAACATAACTGACCAAATTTTGGTAAGTTCCAGGTTAAAAAAATATTCATTAAAAATATATGGATTTCTCTTATTAGCACATAATAATCAACACTGAATTCATTTCAACTTTTACATAGATAATGATTATTATTACCACTGATTATTAGATATTGAATTGTGTTCTTCATATTGCAGCAGTAGTAGAGAATAATTTTATTATTTCCATTCTCAAAGTTATACCAAGAGAATACAGTACATATTGTTAAGGTAATTTTAATAGATATTAGTCTTAGATACTTCTAGTTTTATATGAACATGTCAAAGACAGCATACAGTTCCCATACACCTCTCTTTAAATTCACAACTTATAACACCTTGTCTGGAGGTATCATTTGACACAAGTATTAAGCCATATTGACAAAAATCCACTGAGTACTTTAGGGTTCTAGTACTCTTTGTGTTCCATGTATATCTCTATGAGTGTTACAAAATAGTGTCTCAGTCCTAAAAATACCCTGTGATATAACTAAACACCATAAACTCTCCATCCAACCTCTACCAACTTATAGCATGTGAATGGATAAATAAACTGCGAAGAAGGCAGAAACCAGAATCATAGGGACAAAGAATCAGGCCACACCATGATACGGCAAGATCTTAAATGCATATTGCCAAGGCAAAGAAGCTGGTCTGAGAGCATATAGACTCAAAGATTTGAACTGCATGCACTTCTGACAAAGGAAAAATATAGAGACAGGAAATACATGCATGATTGGCAGGAGTCTGGGGGAGAGGCCATGATGGTTAGGAGATCACAAGGTGTCCTCAGGGCTGGGGTTCTCTTTTTTGTAACACACTGGTGTAGACATCATTGCATAGACACACAGCCAACAGTTGTTCATTGTTTTCTCCATACCTGAGTATAAAGTTCAAGCTGAATGTTTTATATTTATATTGTGAAGACCTTCTCTGTGAAGAATAAAATCAATGAACCACACATATCTTTAACCCTTCCTTCTCCTTTATAGTTTTAGATTTTTAATCCTTTCTTTTTGAACAATGTGAAAATTTGGTTATAGTCTTCATTATAGAGTACTCTTAAAAAATTAAAACATTGGGTTCTTTTTTTATGTTACTTCATTATTTTGCCTATTTAATGGTACTTGAAATAATTTACTCAGAACTACAGACCACATTTAATGATATAAAAAAACTGCAGTTGAAACTTGAGAATTAGCAGTTGCCGTCATAGGCATTGGATACATAACATTTAGCATTTAACTAATGCTAAATTAATTTAAAATAACATCCCAAATCATTTCAATTGGTATAATTTATGCAGTTGAAGTGGTTCAAGTCTCAATCTATTTTATACAGATTACATTTTTTAAAACTTTGGTGAATTAGGGAGCAAAAATCTTTAAGAGGGACATACAAATATTCCAATCAGAGATAAAGACAAAACATGAAAGTACAAAATGAACGAAATAATTCATATTAAAACACTAAAAATCAACCCTGAAGTAATTGTGCTATTAAGAAGGTTGTCTGTACAAGGTCAAGACAGCAAAAATCTGAATATTAGGGTAGATGGGTACAAAGTCTCATCATCAATAGCTAAGTCACTGTTGGCAATTGCTATCTTTTGGGAAAGGGGTAGTGGATTTTCTTTAAGGGTATGAATCTTGATATATCAAAATGTGTCTACTTCAGGCCCATAGCCAAGAATAATTGGGCAATATAAATGAGACTTTATGGATTTTTAAAAGTGGACATGAAGTTGTGTGGGTTGGGAGTTGAGGGTGGATCTAAGAGGAGTTGGAGAAAGGAGGTAAATATGATCAAAATACATAATATGAAATTGTCAAAAAATAAGTCTCATAAAAGAAAATGAGCTCAGGTATAAAAGTCCATTTCTTTCATTTATTGAGTATAAATTCATAGAAAGTGGAGTCTAGTTAAGTTGTCAGAGATGACAAACTGAGAGGATAGTAGGAGACGTTGCAGAAACTGCCATCTCTTAAGAAAAACACATTAACATTGTGAGTAACTTTCAAAGCAACTGTGTGATAGAGGGGGTTATTTTCACTTCATGGAAGAATAAACTTCAGCTTTAAAAGGCTTAAAGGCCATGATCTGTCCTAACCTCTGTATGGAGTAAAGCCAAACAACTGAAGATAATATTTTTGAAATCATTGAGACTTTTCCATACTCGAGATTCTTAAGCCACATCTCCAGATGTAGGTCAGATGAAAAGTTAAAGGGAAATCAAAACATTAATAATGATTTTGACTTTGAATCAATTAGCACTGAAGTCAGTCCTGTACCGATGCTAAAATGGTAGTACCTGTAAGATGGGAATCTGGTACTTCTTGGAAGAAGAGCTAATAGTCAGACAGAACCACTTTCAGGAAATAGAGTTATCACAATGGACATCTTGTGTTGGTACTGGTTCATCCTCTCCTGAATACCAACATTTAAAGTGGAACATAGGACCAAGTAGAAAACCATTCAGCAAGCAGAACTGTCAACATTCCTCTATTTACTTATAAGTTTGAGTCACTGACCTTCATATGGCACTTGGACTTTATATCCATGTGAATGGATCAGGGTTCTCATAGCCAGATATGACTAGACTAGAGGTTGGAGGAGCCAGTGAACATTTAGGAACAGTTATCAGAATTCTACAAATCCTTGAACTTTATAGTCTAATCTGTAGGATGGTCTTTTACCAAGAAATAAATAATGATACCAAAAATAAGGTTACAGTGGGAAAAATGCAAAACTTAGGATAAATTGGAAGATGCTGGAATCATAGCGATGGGGAAAGACAGAGAAAGAGAAAAATGAGAATGAATATGCAAAAGTCATCCTACACTCCAGTGTTGTCTCTTTGGGAACATTTCACATCCTTATAAACAACTTTAGATGGTATCATATCAAACTCACATGGGGCTTCCAAAAATGATCATCTTTATTAGCATTATGGCATGATTATTATATTTCACTAACTCTAAATTGCTATAAATTTTTTATCTTATTCTGCCGTGTCCTATTGCCATTTAAAGCAAGTTTTATGGAGTTTGAAACCATTGATAAGTGATACAGTGTGTGATTACTATACACAGGCCTTGGGTACAGTCTCCAGTATCTCTAAAATGAAAAAGAATCAAGATAGAAGGAAAGAGAACATCATTTTGAGTTGGGCTAATTTACTTTCTACTGTTTTTTTTTTTCCTCCTAAGGAAGCCCTGGACCTAAAGGACAAAAGGGAGAAAAGGGGAGTGGAGGCATAGCAAGTAAGTTTATGATTCCTTGTTTCCTGGGTCAGTTTTTGTAATAACATAAGACTGTGAGATTAGTGGCTTAGGCTTGAAACAAAGGGTGAGAATTTTAACACTGATCCACAGAGCTTCTGTAGAAGCCATTGTTTCCTCCAAATAAAGCAAGCTAACTGAAATAAAACAAATAGATTAGATTATTCAACCCTTTCACACTCATTACCCACTTGTACTTTTTTTGATAAACACTGTTTTCTAAAGGAAAAAAATCACATAGAAAATTGTTCAATTTTCAAGTCAGTTTCTAACCACTGGAGGAAAATCAAGCCCATGAATAGAAACAATTACAGGCCCCTTACATACTATGTGTGCTTAACAAAAACTCACATATAGACATTAGGACAACCTGAAGACCTTAACCTGGCTATTCTCTGGCAGCTATGGCATTTGTTTGTTTGTTTGTTTGTTTGTTTTTCTAAAACCTTGAAAATGACATATTACATATCCAAGACTTTCCAACCTTCAGAGGAATAGCTTTCACATCAGAGAGCTTCCTTAATGGAATGCAGGCTTCTTGTTGAATTGTACAAAACCAGGGCATCAAACATTAAATAGTAAATATCAGCTGACATGGCTACTGTTCTTTAGAACATCAGTAATTTTTATGTGTATAAGATGAATATACTTTAGTGTAATAATTTTGAAGAGAATGTACCTCCCCCCTCAGACACACACATACACATTTAGATTCTTCAAATCAAAAAGCACTTCTTCTGTCTTCCCAGGAGAATTTACATGTGAAATGCATGTTATGAGCATGTGTGGTGTGAACAACAGTCATATTCTGCTCATTCGGTTAGACAGATCATGGTAAAGTCCTTTTAAAAAAGAACTTTGCTATTGTGATCATTTTTTAAATATAAAATCAACATATCTTGGTTATCTAAAAATATTATCTTAATACTACATACAGATGCCATAAAGTTACTATTGTGATGAGCCATTGGAGTCTAAGACCACCAAGATGATTTTTAAAGTTAAACAATATATTGGAGTAGTGGATTTCTCAGAACTTCAGTATTTAAGGCGACATCAACACATTCCTTTGCTCATATATTTTTTTCAAGTGGCCAATTTTCAGTTAGATGCTTGCTAGCCACCTTTATCTCCTTTCCTTCCATCCCATTTAAATTCAGTTGATCTCTTAGCCCCTAGTCCTTTAGTTTCTGTGTACCTTCATTTCTATTTTTATTTTCCCCTACTTTTATATAAAGTGTTTTGATCTCATCTCCTTTCCTTGGGGCTTTCCCTGAGCTTTGAAACACGATTGTAGTTGAGTTTGGCATGTAAGGAGCTTCTCTACTTTTAGTCTATATATCGAAAAGTCATGCTGCTTTCTGTTTCCCACAGTCGCCAAGTACTTTTAATAATTTTTTAACTATGGCTAGAAATTTAGATTAAAAATTTCTGTGGCTATTTTGGAGTGAATACTTTCTTTGTGAAGGCAATAAGCTATTTTTGTGCATGAGCATATACAGCATCTTGGTTCTTTTACATGTGTCCCCAAAGAGAATGTAAAGGTAATTCCAAAGTATTCCAAAAGAAGAAATAATATGCCTATACATCTAACATAATAGGTCCTGGTTTTCTGTTTAATATGTAATCACATGTGCTTTGACCTTTTTCTCTCAGAGTAGACATCCCAAATTAGAAAGATACCACAATTGCCACAAATTAGCTGTTTATTTTCCTATTCTTGAACAGTCAATAATTTTTGCTTGCTTTTATTTGGCTTTAATAAGCAATGCTACATTCTACACTTCCCTATGCCATTTTATGAAAATAATATTAAATAGAGGATTTACT
Organism: Mastomys coucha; assembly: GCF_008632895.1. Classification (NCBI taxonomy): domain Eukaryota; kingdom Metazoa; phylum Chordata; class Mammalia; order Rodentia; family Muridae; genus Mastomys; species Mastomys coucha. The sequence continues at coordinate 180,311,588 of NW_022196905.1, read as the reverse complement.
AGAAGTACAATCAAAGGTCATATGCATTTTACAATGAAGTCTGGCAAGTGCCTCAAAAATGGTGCAATAGCTTATTCTGTAGAGAATTGTCCAATTCTTCACATTTCAATTATAATCTTTAAATTTTGTATTAAATGAACTCAATGTATTTTTCATACTTTAGACGTGATTTAAATATAATAAAAATAACCATGATTTCCTCTTTCATACGCATGTCAGGATCAGTATAACTCCCTGATCATACTGGGGCAAGACCCTTTTAAGATCAGCTGGTCTGAGCTGACCTTTATCATCTCCTTAAAAGACCTTTCACCTCTGGACATGTCATCAGCACACGTGACTTCTGGCATCCTTTTGCAACTCCTTCAGATGACATTGGTTCCTGTGTCACATCATGCCTGGCTTCTCCATGACTTCTTCTGATCCTGGGTGCTGTTTGGGCCTCCATTGCTATATGTACATTATTACGCACTCTACTACAATGACTCCCAGCCCCTGAAACCCTTTACCTAGATGCCTCACATGCCCTTCAGAGCCTCTGCTGTTCCTCTCACATAGCTGTGCAGAATCCCATTAGACTCTAAGGAAAACTTAATTGAATATTGTTTGATTAAATATCGGTTCTTGAAATGTAAGGTATTTTCCTCAGATACAAATAGGGGTGGGAATAGAGATTTGTCCAACCATTCACTCACTAAGTTCATTGTGTACCAATTGGAGCCAGACTTAACAGCTCTAATATGTTTGTTTCAAACTTTATAAGACTAATTACCTATAGGAGACACAAATATACTAGTTATAAACAAACCAGAGAGAACTCTTCCAGGAAAAGAATAGAGCTATAGGCCTATATAGATATTGAGAGGAGATAAATAACTTTAGTACTCTAGTATATTTAAAAATAGCTTTATTTTTATTGTTTGCTTTATTTTCTTACCTTTTTATTCGCCAAATTGAAGCACATATATATATGTATATATATATATTTCACATATATATACAATTATATACTATGTATAAATCTATATATGAAAGAGAAAGATAAAAGTTAAACTTCTATAATTTCATATTTGAATGAGAACAAAACTTTACCTCAATAATTGCTTATCAATTTCAAACAAAAACATTTTGATCATAAAGAAAAAGCAATGCTTATTTTTAATTCTAGAAAGCTCTTTACATTTGTTTTCCTTTTATATTTTAAATACATATAGTGGAATCTAAATACTGCAGTAGAAATAGAGAATTTTTATACATTATAATAAGGAAGAAAATAGGAAACAAGAGAAAATGAAAGAAAACAAAATGCAGGAATAATTAAGATATAATACCTCATGTTGTTTCTATGTTGTTGCCTTTCTGTGAGTAAACAGAGCATATTTTTTCAGAATTTTTCTTTGTGCTTTAACATTAAACCCAAAGATCCACAGCATTAAGTGGTAGCAGATTACTAATTGTATGCCTGTGTATATCTCACTTTTCCTATTTTATGCTCTGCTTATGATCATGTCAATTCCTACCTCACAGGGTTGTTGTGGGGACCAAAATATGTGTGGAGATGCCTGTAAAACCATAAAGACCTTTAAAGTCCTAAGAGTAGTTCACAGCAGTCCTTTTATTTTTTTAACAGAATAGCTGTTTGCTCTTAGTTTTATGCAGACATGTTAAATCGCTAATCATATCGGGACTGAAAGAAAAACAGAAATGCCAGGAGCCAAATGTATATTTTGAATTAAAAAAAGAGAAGTGATGTTGAATAAGACATGACTTCTACATTATATGGAGCAATGCATATGTGCCCAGAACACAAGTCAGTGAGTTTGTCTTTGCAAAGCAGAAGGGGTGTGAGTTATAAGGAAGAGAAGCAGCTAAACCAGAGGCCAGATGTGTTGACAGAGGTCAGAACAAAATGTCAAACTAATTAAACAAGTCTGGGCTACAGGACAGAACCTGAGCCCAAGATATTTCTCTCAAGCATGTTCTAAGAAGGGTAGCAACAACATTGGTATTGTTAGTTGTACAAGGTAATGTCTCTGCCTTCGTGCCACCAAGATATAATGAAATATGGCCCCGAGGAAAAAGAAAGATGGAATTATCCAGTATTAACAGACTAGTTATTCTGTGCAAGCATCTAGAGAAACCTGGATTTGTGCCTGCGGCTTAATTGGTCTGTGCTATGGAGTGTGGATGACTCTTTTCTTGTGCCAGAGGCATTGCTGTAGACAATTTTGGCCTCATACAGAATGATCCCCAATCCCAGATGTGTTGGCAGACAAATTCTAGGAATCCAGTTAAGTCGTTTTACATCCAAAGCTACACATATGTGGTTAAGTGTGGCATATTAACCTGAACTTTCTAAATTAGTGAAGAAATCTCTGTTTTTCTCTTTAGATAAAACATAGATGCTGAATGCCCTGTTCAGAACCATCAATTATTCCATCTTTTATAGTGTATAATGAAAAGTGAAAATACTATGTTCTGCTGCCATGCTAACTATAAAGGGTGTTTCAATCAAGCAAGGGAACCATGTAAGTGAACACCGTGAGGCGCCATTCCCAAGAGTCCTGTTGCCTAATCTGTGTGACAGCATGCTTTGCTCGGGATCAAGAAGAGAAATAGGATGTAAATTTTGGGCAACTTCTTTTGAACCTCATACAATGATCTGAGAAAAAAATGCATTTGCTTTGATTTTTACTGAAAACTCAACTCAATCTTAAATAAACTTCTGGCTTTTTTAAAAAAACATTCCATTGATTAAAGTTAAACACTTCCCCCATCACTAACAAATTATAATAATGGATATTCAGAGGACACTTGTTGTGTACCAGGTGCTTTTTGTGCATTTTTAAGTCTAATACTCAGAAAGGAAGTGGGGCAAATTCTATTACTATCAACATTTAATGAACTAGAACCTAAGGTTAACTGCTAATAAAGGAAAACAGCACAGATTCAAAGCTATGCCTCTCAGTTTCCAAATTCTCATGACTCTGTGAAAATGATTCTCAACCAGTCATAAGTATTTTATGCATATAAACCCTAAAGATATTGAATATGGAGATGAAGAGAGAGTAGACTTGTAATTAGCAGTTCTATTTTCCAGAATGAGCCTTACAATTTGAAGATCTCAAGGAGTTAAAAATTGTACATATTAGGTCAAATTCCAGAAGTAACTTGAATCATCTGTGTTTATGTTTCCACCTGTGTAACTACAGTGTGCATTGCCTGCGTTCCCCACTTTGAGTCTATTACTCAGACATATCATCATCTTCCTGGAAGTGCTCTCAAGACTTCCATTATCACTAATGAGAGTTACTTACATGCACCTTGGGAAGAGCAACCTGCTAATAGTCTACTTTTATTTCAGTAACTGACTCAGTTTTCACACTTTCTCATTTAAGTAGCTGCTTTGATGCCTCTTTGCACTTACTGTGTCTTCTTTTTCTTAATTTCAGAATGTGCTTTTCATAGTAGTAGCACTAGTTATGAGCCAGCAAATCAGGGTCCAATATACCTGAGCAGGAACAGCTCTCAGTAAATTAGGCAAAGGCTACCAACTTATGGCATTTGTGTTTTGTATATCACCTCCTGGATTACTAATAAAACCATACAGCATTCTCCTAACACAATAAATATAGCTTAATACTATATAGCTTAATATAGCCTTAAGCTAATCACTCTTAATCGTTGCCTAGGTTACTAAAGTTACTTTGATTTTATTCCTCCCACCTCCCACCTTGAATAATACACATCAGAGTAAAATAGGTGAACTCTAGAAATTTTGCAAAGCTATTTAAATATCTCTAATGTGAATTGTGTAAATAGAGATATAAATCAGCAACTGATACATAGTTAGCTTGTCCTGTTCAATTCCTCTTCTCACTGACTGTCAGGGCCTGAACTCTACCAGATCCAATCAAAAGAGAGAAAAGTCAATATAATTCTATCCAGGATTTATACAAGCAAATTTGAAATTTATCCAGTATGAACAGAGGATTGGATAGAGAAAAGATATCCAGAATGCCATGTCACGTCCTTTCATAACCTCTGAGGAACCGAGTATCTCTCAACACCCATCTCTAGTTATGAACCACTGCCTTCTGTGCTACAATGAGAAATTCTGCTTTATAAGAACACAGTATCACATATTTTGTTCACATTAAAGCACTTTATAAGTGTAGGCTGGCAACCTATTATTTGGTTTCCTCAACCAGTCTTGTCTTCAAGCATGCAACTGTTAAGACCTGAATCTCAAGATAAGTTCCCTAGAAAAAACAATTAGCTTGACTACAAAGGACAAGTCCAAGGCATCTATGTACACTTGCATTAGAGTTTAAGCTAATCACTCTTAATCATGGCCTAGGTTACTAAAGCTACTCTGATTTTATTCCTCCCACTTCACACCCTGAATAATACACATCAGAGTAAAATAGGTGAACTCCAGAAAATTTGCAAAGCTATTTAAATGTCTCTAATGTGAATTGTGTAGCAAAATGGCTATATTTCCTAATGATATTTTTGGGAGTCTGAAGTTTCACTTCTACTGGAATGGTGTCAAGTGTGACTAAACACAATGTTCAGTTTTCTATGCAAAAATATTTTCATAAAACTCCATATGGTTTACAGCATGACTCATTAATCTCTAGTAAAATAGTTAAACATTCTATTATAAACTATCATCTAAGTGGAACTCTCTCCTGTAATATTAACATTTATTTTTAATATTCATTTTTAAATTATTTTATTAGTTCTTTGAGATTCTCATATGCTGTGTTTGGATCATATTTATTCTCTTCCCAGCTCTTCCCAGATCTACTCCTGCTTCCTTACCCACCCCAACTTTGTGTCTTTCTAAGTAAATCAAGACCAATTTGTGTTACCCACATGTTTGTGGATATGACCACTGGAGCATGGTCAACTTACCAGGCAATATTGTCTTTCATTCTTTCAGCAGCTGTCAATTGTCTGCAACTTGGGACTGAGTGTCTCACAAAATTCTTTCTCTTTGTGGCATGGTTAGGTCTGGCTTGAGCATGAACCAGTATTGTGCATGCTGTCACAACTACTGTGACTTACATTCAGAAATGGAGGGATCAGGGATCATTGTGGGAGAAGAGGTCATCTACCACCTTGTACTCTTTACACTTCTACTTCCACAATATTCCCTGATCCCTCCATTTCTGATAACCACACTGTCACCTACAGGAATACAACCTGTGCATCCAAAGAACATGGGTGTTCCGATCACAAGAAGTAACCAGTTGAATAATGTTTATTAATATTTACTGAGGAATCTAATAGGTTCTTTTTGTTAGATATTTTCTTTATTTACATGTCATATCTCCTTTCCCTGTTTCCCCTCCGAAAAAAAAGAAAAAAAAAAACTCTGTTCTCTCCCCACTCCCCCTACTCACCAACCCACTCTCTCTCGCTTCCTGGCCATGGAATTCCCCTAATGAATATTTTGAAAATTTAAAACCAAACATTTTGTTTTCAGGTGGCAGCAAACCAGAGGCCTTGTACAGTTAAGTAAAGGCTGTGACACTGAGTTGCACTATGTATTAACTTTCTCAGTGTTCTGATAACTGCACTTTAGAGAAGGGCTTGCTTTAACCCACAGTTTGGAGGTGTCTTATACCATAGCATGAAGTTACAGAGTTTGAGCATGTGACATCTGGAAGCACAGGGAGAAACACATTGATGCTCAGCTTCTTTTCTCCTTTGTATTCACTCCTGGAAACCCAGAATATGGAAAGTGCCTCCCACAATCATGGTTTGTCTTCTTACCTAATTTAATGTACTCTGGAGTCTCCTAGACAGACATTCCCAAAGGTTTGTCTCCCAAGTGACTCTACTTCCCATCAAATTGACAATATTAACCATCATCTCAAACCCTTAAATAAGCAATTTATTTATTTATTCGTTTATTTATTTATTTACTTATTTACTTATGAGATTAGTCTCACTACATAGCTCAGTCGGGCCTCAAAGTCGTGATCCTCCTGTCTTGGCTTCCTAAGTGCTGGGATTACTGGTATACCCTGCTATGGCAAGCTAAAAAGATGATCTTTTTGAATGTTTTCGATGTATTCAAGTCATAACCTAGCAGGTCTGGTTAAACGACTCTTATTTCCCATTTAAAAAGTAAAGAAAATCTTACTTTTTCAGTTTCTGTCTATGGGATTATATATTTGCGCTCTTATTTATGGATACTCAAACAAAAAACCCAAGTGAAAGGGGAAAAGCAAAACAAGCTGGTCTTCTCGCACTGTCCAAATAAGCTGATTTGTCTTATGTCTAGACATTAGAGTCAAAATCTGAAGTGCCAGCAGGATCACTTTCTCTATGACCTCTCTGAGTAGTAATGTTGATATTAAAACTTACAAGAATAATTTCATTTGCATTTGCTCTGTACTGATTTTGTAACTTTAAATCTCAGTAATGTTCTTTAATAGTATGCCATTTCATGAAATAATAACTGTTACCCAGGAAGTTTTACCTGAATATACAATGACCAATTTTTTAAAAAATTAATGTCAAATAGAATGACCTTGACTATCACTTATATTCTTCCTCAAATAATTAACACCAATATATTTGTGAGAGCAGTTAAGTAGGGCTGAGAACGGTGGTACAATGTAATTTCAGCATTTTAGAAGCTGGGGCAGGAAGACTGCAAATTTGAGGTCAGCTTAGGTTATATGGTGGGGCTCTTTGGCTTAAAAAAAAAGCAATAAACAACAAAACAAATAAAAAACTGAACTAAAAAGTAACAAAACTTGCTCATTAAAGAAATAAATATATTGTCTCATGCAAAAATTCTACAAGATGAGTTTTACTTTATGAATGGCATGACACAGGATATATTAGGGTTCTCTAAAGAAATAAAATTAATGGGATATGTGTTTGTGTGTGTGTGTGTGTGTGTGTGTGTGTGTTTGTGTGTGTGTATGTGTGTGTACAGAGGCATTAAAATAATAACACCAAGAACGGCATCAGTGAGCTGAAAACCTGGTAATTCCTCTGACCTAGAGGCTGAGTGAGTCCCTTATCCTCTGAAACAGTCTCACAATGGCTTCCCCTCACTGGGGAAGAGATAGACAACCAGTAGCTGCTCATTCTACAAGACTATGTGCCTCCGTAGTCCCAATCTGGCCCTAAAAGCCTGGAAGTTTCCATGATCCAGAACAAAAGCTGGGAAACTGGTTCTGCTGGTATTGAAGGAAGCAGCAGCAGCAGCAGCAGCAACAGAGCAGATGAACTACAGCATGAGGAAGGATGAACTTTCTTCTGCCACATTCGTTTTGTCCATGCTGGTACCAGAAGGTACTGCCCACATCCAGGGCAAGTCTTCTCACAGCAATCAAGGCAATCAAGATTCTTCTTCAGATGAAGCTACTACTTAGGCAATTTTAATTTGGGGCAAGTTGACATCAAAACCAAATATGATACAGGAGTTGAACAAACTCTTCTGGACTCAGTCTGTCTACACGTGTCTCTTAGAGTTCATATCCATCACCTCAGTTGACAATAACTTCATGCTGAGCTGTATTATATTTACATCTTTACTTCTTCTCCCTTCAATCATCCTCTGACTCATGTCTGCTTAGGGGCTGAGTTTATTCTTGGCTACTGTGTTCACTGATGGGTGTACTCATTCCCTAACAATGCTCTAAATGCCTGGTAATTAGGAAGACATGATTTCCTTTTCACAATCTCCAGGGTACAAGGACACAACAGGACACTGAACAACCCCACGGTGTGTATCAATAACATTTAGGAACAATCTTGCTGATTACTCATTGGATGGCTATTTTAGCAGTTCGATTCTCTCACAGTGGGAAGGAGTTACAATCAAGTAACCACATTGCACCCCAGTAGCGACTGGTTTAGAAGTTACTCATGGGCCTGTGGTATGTAGAGGAAAAAAACCTCTGGGGATTCTGTTTTGTGCCTGTAGCATACTTCATGTCTAGATCCCCTTTCATGGTGTTTATCCCATAAGCAAGGATGGATGCTTCCTAAGAGCTGTTTGGGGAATTAGCGAGAGGAAAGTGGTCAAAGGCTTTTTTATTATGTAGTACATTGCTGCTGCCATCACCGTTTACTAAGCACTAAGCCAGGTATCAGAACTCTTAAGAAGCAATGTAATGAATAATATCCTACTCCATCTGGCACTTTGCAATGCATTTCTTTTTTAATTGAAAATAGATTTCTCTCTTGTACAATACATTCCAGACAGTTTCTTCTCCCTCCACTCCACTCCCCACAATTCTGTTAGTTCCCCTCTTCCTATGTACACTCCACTTCCATTTCACTTTAGAAAAAAAGATCAGGCTTCAAAGAGACTACAACCAAACACAATAAGAAAAGACAAAAGCCCTCCTATCGAGGCTGGACAAGACAACCAAATAGGACAAAAAGAGTCATAAGAATAAGCAAAATGGTCATTATTGGTAAGGGTCTCACAAAATACTAAGCTAACAGCCATAATATATCCACAGAAGACCTGGTACAGACCCTTACACACCTCGAGCTTGCTGCTTTATTCTTAGTTGATTCAGTGGGTTATACTTCTGGTGTCCCCTATTGCTTCTAACTCCTAGTCATTCTTCCCCCTGTTCTACAGGATTCCCTGGGGCTTTGAGGGGAGATATCAGCAATAACCTCACTTGATTCTTATAATCTGTCCCTGCACTTTCCTCACAAGTGGTCAGAATCTTTCAAAACTTCTGCAAAACATGCCAGAGATGTAGTTTGTCTATGCACTTGGGAACTTGGCTCACTTAATATTCAACTCAGACAACATTATAGTCAACCTGGATCCAACTTTCCCCCTCAGACCTCATTGGAACACATTGTGTTTTAAGTTAGGCCTCATCAGAGTTCCATACTGAGATGGTTGTCATAGTAAAAGCAATTAGAACAAAAATTGTAGAATCACATGCCCATAGTTGTAAGTCCAGTTTGTAACACAGTAGGAACTAGAAACTGCTCTCTTCAGCTTCCAAGATGGATAAGTATCTCCTTTCAAGACACTGGGTCATCTATCCCTAAACAGACACTTGGGGTATTCTTAAGATCGAGTGTTTAGTAATTCCATCTAACTTAGAGGCCATTTATTGAGATCTACCATTCAGTAGATGTATTTTTCTGCTCTTATTATTATCCAAACAAAACAAGGCTAACCAAATTTTTTCATATCTTTAGTGAGTTTCTACTTTGACAACAAAACAAAGGTCAAACAAATGGAAGCAACTATATTCTGGATAAGAAGAGTATATTCTCTGTTGACTTTTTGAGGCTTCAAATACTCTCTCTAAATACTTTGATGTGTAGCAGTGGTCCGTAGTACATTATAGCCACTCCAATTAGGAATCAATGAAATAAAGAACACACACACACACAATTGTCTTCTACCAGTTCCATTAAGTAAGCCTGATTACAGCTTACATAGACAAAAACATTTGTAAACATAAACAAAATATATCAAATAATGTCACTAGAACTGTAAATTGTCTCTCAATTGCCTCCAAATCTAATCCAAGGTATAAACACTCAGTAGATTGTGAGAATTTTATTTTCATGTAAGTAAGAAAAGTATATTAACTTGTTAGAGCTGACAGCAACTAAGCAGATTAAACTCTAGTGGGTCAAAATTTGGAATACATTTTCTCCCTAAGTCTCTTTACAATCCATGGCTTTGCAGGATAATTTTCAACATAAATAATGACTAATTTCATTCTATTGTACTTTCATACTGTTTATAATACTTCATACTATATTTAAGCCAAAAGTACTTTAATGGGATTAAGGTGCACTCTAAATTGGTGAGCCCATCTATGAAAATGGTAGCACACCCACAGAAGATCAGAAATACTGGAGCTACAGCAAAAGCACCAAGAATTGTTGGAGAGACAAGAAGCTGGGAAGAAGAAAGCACAGATTCTACCCAGATTTGAAAAAGAGATGGCTCTGTAGCTCCCTGCTTTCAGTCTTATGGCTCCGTAATCTGTGAATTTCTATCTTAAGCTACATACCCATACATTTGTTATGGCAATCCTTGGAAAGACATCTTTGGATCCACCTTCTCCCAAACTTTATTCTAATACTAAGTCTCTCTCTCTCTCTCTCTCTCTCTCTCTCTCTCTCTCTCTCTCTCTCTCTCTCTCTCTCTCTCTCTCTCTTTCCACCTGAGGATGTGTATCAGCTCTACCTAGGCATCTAACAGAATAAATGTGATATCTGTACATAAAGAGGAAATTATACACACAACCTCATATATCTTCCTTCACTCTGAACTCAAGGCTGGCTGCGTACTGTGTCCCATTTCTGCTCATCTGCATATCTAAAGGGGATGAGATTTCATGTCACTGTCACAGAAGAAAAAACAAACTCAAAGGTCAAACACCCAAGTTCATTTTCTACTGAGTATGTATCACTTTTGTAGAACTGTAAAGTTAAAGGCCATCAAGACAAAGTACTGTAAATTGAGAGCTGTCTGCAACTGGAAGTATTCATCTTTCATTAGTCATTTATAAATTTAAGGAAAGATTTGTACATGAAGCACTTTTATCAGTTATGGATCTGATGAAGCTTTATCACAATTGTTGTGAATATGCCATTTTCTTCTTTAAGTGAAATATAGTTCAAACAAAGAAAACAAAGAAGACAATTTACAGAAAACAAGTGCTAAATAGCCACAGATGCTCCAACACCTGGGTTTGTAAATCCTAACATTTACCACATTGAATGCCTAACATAGTTGCATATATTAACATACACAAGAGCAAATGGGAGGTGTTTTCAAAGACGATGGTATAAATTCCCTTATTAATTAATTAATTAATTAAACAAATAAGCCCCTGTGTTTTATTTGGCTTCACCTGCAGTTTTCCCATGAAGGAATAGGTCCTTGCATTGCGTATTCAAATCTCCTTGTGTTTGAGGTGGCAAAGTTGACATTTAGTCAGATCTTGGCTCTCATGACTCAGCAGCTAGGCAATAGATCCTTGCTCTGAGTTGGAGAAAATTGTGTTTTAGAAAATGTCCAGTTGGTGACCAGAGACTCCACCTGAGCTCCATGTCCTGCTACCTTCCAGCAGTCAACACAGAAAGTTACTCCCATAATAGGACACAAAATTATGTGAATTAAATCAATATTTTTGTCATAGTTACCTTACTTTTCCTACACATAAAAACTATCTCCTGTAGAGAGTTTAAAAATAGTACAATCCATTCTTCTATTGTTTCTATCTTAATATTTTAACAATTTGACTCACACATCTTCTGAAGCCCTTTATTCAAGAGGGTCTCATTGTTTATCCACATATATAACATATTGCTTATGATGTTAGCCCTGGGTTACCTCATGCATTCTGCTGTGTGCTGGAAAGTTAACAAGGCTCTAAATAAGGAAGAGAAACTAATTGAGTTCATAGTGCTTCCATATGGTCCAGTAATGATAACAGAAACTAGAAGAGAAAAATCTGTGCACACCTGGAATTGAGGGTGGAGAATTGAGAGAGAAGGCAGAGAGGGAAGCAAGGAACATGTCAGATGAGGTCTCAGAAACAATGGGCATGGAGGCTTATTTGGAACATTGGAGAGTTACATGATTGGAGAAAAGGATGAGGAGAGAGAGATGAGGGGGAGGAAGAGAGGAGGAGGGAAGGGAGAAGGGAAGGAGGAGGAGCAGGAGAAGAGGAGGAAGAGGAAGAGGAAGAAGAAGATGACGACATGATCATTTCTTGATAGATCAAGAAGAGAGTGGTCAGGGTTTAAATTGGCCGCCTTAGTTACTCTAGGAGTCACTGGACAGATATATCTCTGCTGGAACCCTCTATTGTCTTACAGCATTGTATTTTAACTATTTATTAAATATTAAAAATAATCAAACTGCCGCTGTGACCAGAAAACACATTTGTTTCACATGTTCTGTGGTGTCTGTCCCTCATCACTTATGCTGTTGGAGACTGAATGTAGCTGCAGACAACCTATAAACTAATAGTTCTGGATTCATTCCAATAAAACTTTACCTAAAATCAGGTGGGAAATGCCCACAGGCCAGAGACATTTAGCAGTTTTAGAGGAATATCAGTAAAATAGTAGAAGAAAATTACTGGGGAAATAGTGAAGGCTAGATAAACTCTTTTTTTTAATTAGAAGTTTTCTTTATTTACAATATCTCCTTTCCTAGGTTTCCCTCCCAAAAAATAAATAAAATAAAGTAAAATAAAACCCAAAACCTAAAACAAACCCCTGTTCCCTCCCCCCTCCCCCTGCTCCCTCCTGCTTACTGGCCCTGGCATTCCCCTACACCGGGGCCTAGAACCTTCACAGGGCCAAGGGCCTCTCCTCTCATTGATGACTGACTTGGCCATCCTCTGCTATACATATGCTGCTAGAGCCATTAGTCCCACCATGTATGTCCCTCTTTGGTTGGAGTTTTAGTTCCTGGGAGCTCTGAGGGTACTAGTTAGGTGAAACTATACATCAGAATTTTTCTGCCTGCAGAAAGTCTTCAGAATAGACAAATAATTCCTGTTTGACAACAACAAATGTTACATGTGAATGTGTTGAAATATATATGCCTATTCATGCACAACGATAGAAAGGAAGTTATTATAATGTGTTGATTTCACCTCAAGTAAAATATTTAAACCTTGAAAAATAAAAAATAATTTTAAAGAATATATTGTTTATTTTACACATCATAAAAATCTTACTAACTTGGAGGGCATGACATATGTTTTAGTAACATTTTTCACAAATTCCAGAAAAGAGAATTGTTTTCAGTTAGCTGTATTTAATTAATATTGGGTAATATTTTCTTCCCTCTAACAGTTGAAACATTAGGTTCCACAGAGTTCAAAATACTTGACAATGCCCCTCAACACTGTCCAAATCAAATCCAAATCCAAAATCATCTCTCTCTCTCTCTCTCTCTCTCTCTCTCTCTCTCTCTCTCTCTCTCTATCTATCTATCTATCTATTTATCTCTCTCTCTATCTCTCTCTCCCTCTCTCTTTCCTCTGCATGTGTGGGGGGGGCAGTATGTGTGTATGTGTATGTGTGTGCATATATGTGATGTGTGTGTGTGAATGTGTGCACCAGCAGAGTACAGGTAGTCACAGATTCTGTGTTGATATTTGCCTTAGTCATATCATATCCAGATGATAGCAGCCTTTCCCATCCTCCACCTCTTACATCCTGCCGCCTGATACTCTAGGATGTCCCTTGGACTTTGGAGTGGGTGATATAAATGTCCTAAGAGCTGTTTCCGATATGGCATGCCTCCTTTCGTAATTACAGTATTATCTTTTAGTTCATGTTTCTCAAAATGTGGTTGTTAGGCCAGCAACATAAGCAAGCATTCAGGCCATACTAAATGCAAAGCCAGCAATTTGAAATTTTGCTGCTTACCAAATATTGAGAGCCACTTCTCCAGGGCAAACAAGGCTTATCAATGATATCTGTGGAGAAGCAAATACTTACACACACAACTTTGGGGACAACCTAGCTTGCATAGTCAAATGTATTGATTTGTCCATAGAATGAATGATAAATATATTATGACTGGATATGCTGGACCTTGAAAAAATAAACTCTAGGGCATAACAGTACTGAGCACAATGCAGTATAGAAAGCTTTAGACAATCATCCTTGGAATCTTTTCTGATTTTCTTAGACACTTGCTATAAATGATTGGGTCACGGATGGAGTTTTCTCAGTAGATGAGAGTTTAAATTCTGTCATAATACTTTATTTATATTTCAAAAAATGTTTAAAGTTTAGATTTTGCTTGAGCAAGGAATAGATGTGTGCTTTGGCATGGCTCCATTAATTCTGTAGACCCACAACATAATTATAATAATGTCTATCTACCTGCCACATCACCTGTTATACTCCTGGGTGGCTCAGTAAATTAGTCATGGTTTAGGAAAGTGTCAACTTTCTTGATAGGCTGTTGAATTACTATTTCAACAAAATTTACTTGAATGAGATTGTTCTGGCAGCATGTGTATAGTAGAGGATTGCAAAGTCGATCATCAATGGGAGGAGAGGCCCTTGGCCCTGTGAAGATTCTGTGCCCCAGTGTAGGGGAATGCCAGGGCCAATAAGTGGGAGAGGGTGGGGTGGCAAGCAGGGAGGTAGGAGGCAACAGGGGTTTGTTGTTGTTGTTTGTTGTTGTTTGTTTTGTTTTGTTTTTTTTGTGGGGAAACTGGGAAAGGAGAAATCATATGACATGTAAATAAAGAAAATATGTAATTAAAAAAAAAGAATGGATCATGGATCTCACTGGTTCTCTGGAAAAAAAACAAGTGCTCTTAACCATGAAGCCATCTCTCCAGTACTCTCTAGCTTGACTTATAATTTAGTATTAGTCAGATAATGAATTGAAATGATACATTTGAATTGAGTTACTCATTGGCTACGATTATGAGAAAGGATGATGTCATTGCTTATCATAGGTATATTTATCTGTGTTATTCTTTGAAAGTTTGTTTATATATATGATGAGTTGTGGTCATGTATCACACCCCCACCATGCCCTCCCACCATCCACTTTCCCAGTCTTAATCTCTCTTACTTTCCTATTTTGTGTGAGTACAATTCACTGAGTTTATTTAGAATTGTTTCCATATACTTATGTGGAAAGTCATTTACTGTTACATGGACAACATTTCAGAGGCTAACCACTGAAGACTTTGATACTTGTTACTCAGGGGAATGAGAAATTGTAAGCATTTTGGGGAAAATATCTATAACTCATATAGCTAGAAATGTTCTTACTATTTCTAAATATAACTACTTGCTTTTCTTTGCATAAGATACATAGTTTGGCAATCTACTTTCTCTTTTATGGTGTACAGAATCTACTCTTAACCACCCAAACTGTCATTGGATTGCAGGAAAATAATGACACTCTATGACACATTTACAAATAACATGAAAAAAAAATATATATATATAATTGCAATAAATTTGTGTCTCAAAAGTCCAAGTCATTGGAAGAATTTGTGAAGTGTTCTAATATATTTAAATGTAACTTCCGCTTTGCATTGAAAAAAAATGCTTGCAGTTAAACTCTTTGCCAATAGGTGGCGGAAAAAGTTTAATATTTATTTCCATCGTTTACCTTATTGAAGAAATAAATGTATCAAAACGTTTTCAAGAAAGAGAGACAGAGATAAAGAGAGATAAAGAGAGAGATAGAGGAAGGAAGAAAGAAAGGAAAGAAGGAAGTAAAAAGGAAGGGAGGGAGGGAAGAAAGAACGAAGTGAAATAAAAATATCAGGGTTCGACCATGACCCTTGCAAAAAAATTAACAAAAGAATGTGAATGTAATCAGTCTTTGTTTCCTATTTTATAGCCCCTCTTAAGACAGTTCGACTGGTTGGTGGTACTGGACCCCAGGAGGGCCGAGTGGAGATCTTGCACCAAGGCCAGTGGGGCACAATCTGTGATGATCGCTGGGACATACGAGCTGGACAAGTTGTCTGCCGGAGTCTAGGATACCAAAGCGTTCTAGCTGTGTACAAGAGAGCTCACTTTGGACAAGGTAATATGAACTCTAGTTATTTCTTTAAAAATCAAAATAGTCCCTGGGAGCTCTGAGCGTATTGGGTAGTTCATATTGTTGTTACTCATATGGGGCTGCAAACCCCTTTAGATCCTTGAGTCCTTTCTCTAGCTCCTTCATTAGAGACCCTGTGCTCAGTCCAATGGTAGGACTCATGGCTCCAGCTGCATCTGTAGCAGAGGATGGCTAAGTTGGTCATCAATGGGAGGAGAGGCTCTTGGTCCGGTGAAGGTTCTATGCTCCAGTGTAGGGGAATGCCAGGGGCAGGAAGCAGGAGAGGGTGGGTTGGTAAGCAGGTGAAGAGGGGAGGCAATAGGGTTTTGTTTTTTCCGAGGGGAAACCGGGAAAGGGGATATCATTTGAAATGTAAATAAAGAAAATATCTAATAAAAAATAAATAAGTCTTTGAAAGGAAAATATCAAAATAGGCAGTTTTTAAAATAGTTTGTTTTGAGAACTTCATACATGAGCCCTGCATGCACATCACTCTCTCTCCTCCCTCTGTCCTCGAACTCCTCCTGCCTTATCATCCAAATTATTCAAAGTAGGCAATTTTTGACCATTTGGAAATCAACTAGGTACAGAAGCATGTGGGGAGGAAGAGGGGGAGGAATTCAGCCTAAAAGTTTTGAATCATTCTATCCTAGAAAGTTGATATAAAAAGAAAATACTGTATGACATGCTTCCTGATAACATAATATTTAAATTTCACTTAAGCTCATTTGGTTTCTTAACAAATCAAGAGGTGCCATTGACCAGTAAGATAATGAGGAATAAGGATGAGAGAGTCATTGATAAAACATGGTTCATCCTCAGCAGATGAATTTGCACAACGGTTTCTGAAGATATCAGTTCAACTTTTGTGTTGAGCTCCGTTCTATCCTTGGAGGGCTAAGAGCAGGGCCCCAGCCTTGTGTGAATCAATAGGCGTGAGGTTTATTATTTCTGTCATTTAGATTGGAAAACATTGGATGATTCTTTGGCTACAAATACTTTAATATATCTCGCCTGGATAGCAGCAACCAGTAGTATGACTGCATTAAAAGATTAGGGAAAGAACTTGCATTGGAAAATATATTTAAATGTTTGTCGTGAAATGCTCATTGTCAGTTGTTTCTTCTACATCAGCACCTTATATCAGGTTTTGTGTGTAATTAAACATCTACAAAGGCTTTGTTTGAATCTGAATAACAAGAGATTAGGAGAGCATGTGCACAGTTGTATTTTCTCAATGTTTTCTGTTTATTCTAGTCTTCAAATCTTATAATCAGTTTCTCTGCAGCTGAAGTTTCCAAAAAAAAAAAATAATAATAAGTTCTAGCCTTCATGATTTTATAACTTTATTTTTCTAGATGCACATGGTCAATCAGAAAAAAATGGAGATGAAGCTGTATTGAGATTATAAAGATAAAATAGCATTTTATCTCATCTAAAATTTTAGTATGGGACATATGTCAAATTATCATATCTAAATACTAGAATAAAATTAGATGTTTTATAGCCCTATAAGGGGTATGACTGATAAAAACACCACAATTTATTGATAACTGTGAGCCTGACTTTATGCTAAACACACACATTAATAACACTGACAACCACAATTACATCCTTTTCTAAAATGAACTTCCATAAAAGCAAAGAAAAGATGGATCTGAGCAGAGATGACAATTTCTAAGTCTTCAAATGCATGTTCTAATGTGGTGATGAAATTTTCCATAATTAACATAAGTGTCTTGATGTGCAGAGTTTGTGTACACAAACTCAGTCCCTCATTATCTATTTTCATTTAACTTATGCTGTGCAAATATGAATTGAAGAAAAAAAGGAAATCGAAAAAAATCTATATTTAACATTTTTATATACAATGAATTGACATGGATACAAACTTCTCACCCCTACAACACCTTCATGACTTTTATTCTCCCTGAATATTTGTGAGTTTAGCTAGTATGGATTCCTGAGCATATACTCAGAGCACTAGAGATGCTGAGGCAGGAGAATAATGAAGTCGAGGCCAGGCTAGGCCACCTACCAAGACTTCTCATACAAATAAAACAAACAGAAATGGCAACAACAATATTTGCAGATGTTAATCATCCTTTTGCATTTAATATACTTTTCCAAGGAATACTTTTCCAAGGAATCTCTACAACATATAGAAACTGACAGTGCCAATCCAGAGGGTTGTGCTAGCAAGCAGTACATACTCAATAGAAGCACATTTGCTTGAAAATAGAGTCAGAATGACATTAAGTCACACAGTGGCAACAGTCGTCCTCTGTGAGTCACAAAGGGAAATGTGACTTTTTATTGTAAGAAGATGTGAAAAGAGATCTCAGACAACACTGCTCACTGTCAGCCCAAGTCTTCCTTCAGCTCTTTGGGACCACACCACCAACCCACTGAAAAATGATTAGGAAAAAATTTAAATAATGAAGCAAGATGAGCTGGGAAGGATAGACACACAGAACCAAGATGATTAGTTCTGAAGAGAACACATTTTAAAATGTAAGTGTTATGGTCTTCATATCAAAGAATATTAGAGGGGGTAGGCTTGCCCTGTTAGCTGCTGTGGGATTAGACACAGTGAACAACTATTCTTGTGAGATATTTGGACTCTTTGTTCTATTATACAGCTGGAAAAATCTCTTCACATTTAGTTTATAGTTGTATCCAAGGGATGGGGCAAAGGCCACTCTGAAAACTGAATAGAGACAGAAAAGGAAACCTAGAGGTAGGAATGAGTTGTAGGGAGCAAAAGGCAAGCACGCATGTAAGTTTTAATTATTTATTATTTGCTTGGGAAAATAAGAAGGATCCAGTTAATTTTAATATTGTCAACAACTACCAAACTTTAAAAAAAAAGAGTAAAGTTGAAATTCATCCACTTTGTATAATCCCCATTTCAGACAGAATGTAGTGTTCTGGCTGTGGTTGTCTCCAAGCCACATACTTTTTTCTTCTCTCTCTCTTTTTTTTTTTTCCTGGTTTCAAAATAGCAAACCTGGCTTACCAGAGATAATCCTTGTTAGCTTTAAGAACAATTAGTTTTGCAGCTGCAAGCAAAATGATTTATTGGAATAAAGCTTAAAGCATGCTCCTTTAAATAGGTTCTTTTATTTGCACGTGCTGTTTGCAAAAAGTGGAATGGTCTTTCTTTTCCTGAGAAGACAAAACCAGTGAATTTCAGGCGGTGCAGAGAGTCATCTGGTGTTTGTCACTGTAGGAGGGAAACCTGCTCCTTCTCCAGGCTTCACACCCCAGCTTCAGAGTCCACTCTGTAGCAAACAAAGATGGACTTTATCAGGCTATGGTGTTAGCACCTGTAATCTCCTCAGGAAAGCAAGCTCAGAAACCAAAGTAGCTATGTAACTTTCCCTAATTAGGGGTGCTAGGCTTCCAACTGTAGAACAGCAACAAACCTCTTCATAGTACTGTCTCCTGCTCAGTCGTAGCTGCCTATTCTGTGCCTTGATATCAAATGCTATCACTTTCCATATTTAATTTCCATATTTAATTAAAGTGAAACTTTCAAAAGGAAAATTCAAAAGGAAAGAAATGGCAACCATAATTTAACTCTGCATCTTTGACCTGTCTTTTAATGAATGCTTATAAAAACAATCCCAAAGATAAATGAAATGTAACTCAATTATTAGACTATTGTCCTTCTGCATGAAAGGTTTGTAAATGTAGGGCCTGGAACTATGGCCCCCCCTTTGGTCAAGCACTTCCCCAGGAACCATCCTCTTTGTTTTTTCTAATAGCTATCAATTCCCAGGAAAACAAATGTATGTATGAATGGATATGTAAGAGTGGTGAAAACATAAGATATTGGCAATTAGGTAGGTGGGTGACAGATATATAGACAGGCAGTTGGTAGATAACTGTAGTTAGATCAGTTGAGCAATAATTTGGTCAGAGCATAAATCTACTAAATTCCACACAATTTATGACCTTCACAATGATTAAAAAAATACATCAGAGACAAAGACCCAGCAGTGACCACAACAACAGCAGAACTCCTGGAATAACTTTAGTGTCTAAAAAACAAAATCAAATATACATTTTTATTCTTTTAGGTTTGCATGAAGATCTAATTTTATGAATTCTATACTACCTTCACATTAATTTTTAAAGGCAAAAAACAATCTGGAATAAGCTGGAAGATACATATTAGATAAAATTTCCACTGAGGCTCAGTAGTTCTGAATATACTAATGTAAAAATAAAACAAATATGTATAAATGCTTTTCCTACCTCTACTTAGCTTCTGTGTAGTAGGTAAATATTACTGCATTTTGGTGTCTTTATGTTCTCACTTGGCTTTTTGCTGCTATTGTGAAGTAGCAATTTGTTCTCTTAGTCTCTGTTTTTAGCTCTGAAATGGTGGTATTGCCATTATTTTAAAGATAGAGCAGCATTTCTCAACCTTTTTAATACTGAGATCCTTTAATACAGTTCCTCATGTTATGGCCAATCCCAACAATAAAATTATTTTTGTTGCTACTTCATAACTGTAATTTTGCTACTGATGTGAATTGTAATATAAATACCTGTGTCTTCAGATGGTCTGAGGCAATGCCTGTGAAGGGGTTAATGACAGCTCCCAAGGGAGTTGGAAACCACAGGTTGTGAACTAGTGGTTTAGAGGGTAAACAGAATTATATGAAGGAATACCTAGGATAGCATCTTCAAGCACTCAAAATGTTCCCATGGTTACTGAATTCTTTTTCAACTAGTAAAGATGATAGTCACTGAAGATATCTTATATTTTATCACCTATATCTGTCCTAAGTGTAGGATCTAAAATAATAATCAGAAGTTGTGGATAAAAATATAAACAACAGATTTATAAATAGCATAGTTCTCAGCTATTACATTGGTGACGTCAAGTGTTTTACCTACCCAGGTCAGAAGCCTCCAGGTAGAAGCCATTCTAAAAGAGTATGGATTTGCTTTCTTTGCACTTGAAGCAGATTCATGGGATGATTAAATCTAAGAATGCAGAGGAACACAGTGAATATCGATTGGCTCTAGGCAGATGTAACATAAGGATTCTGTGTGGATTTGAGTGAAGTTTTGTTTTGTCAAGAAGAATAGAACAAAAATGGATTTAACTTTTTGAATACTAGTGAAAGATTCAGTGAGGCACCAAATCAAATGAACCACGAGTATGTCCTGTTTCACCAAAAAAGTATGTGAAGGGTAAGGCTGAGTTTTCATTGTCACCTTCGAGCCTCAGAGTACTTGCACCCATGAATTGCTTGGTCACAGTTTCTAAAACCTTGTGTGCTCACATAACAGCACATTGAATATGTGATTTCTTTTTTTTTTTTTCATGGAACAGATACAACCAATGAGATTCTTCTCACTCTCAATTTTCTTTCCCTGAATGACAAAAACTGTAGTGTTAAGATCTGGACCAAATGAATATAGCTATAAAATAATTCAGAGGAAACTTACCAAGATAGCCCTGGGAGAGAGGCCAAGAGCGTCTCCATTCTCCTGTCTCCAGAAAGATAACAAAATCATGGTTTCTCCAGAGTTTCAAGTCTTTTTTACATTTACATGCAATGAATATGAATGATATATTTCCCTCTGTTTTGTCTTCTTTCTATGATAGCATGGGAATGACCATACATTCTTATTATTTGCCTGCATTTTTTGAGTATCCTTTGGGGGCTTTCTAGAACTTTCTGTAAGATTTGATGTACCATAAAGATAATGCACACACAAACAAATACCTACATATCCAGAAAGGATTGTGCCACAGCTGATAATGTATTTGAGAAATAATAAGTATTTGCCAACTTTTCTGCTTTTGATGTTGTATTTCCTTATATTATTTATGTCTTAATATTCAAGTCACAAAAATACAATGCTAGATAGACACTCCCTAAATGTTTAAATTATCCACCTAATTAATGATACATTTGTATCTGAGAATCTCCAAAATTCTTTGCTCCTTTTTAATAGAAGCATTGTAAACTGTGTGTGTGTGTACCTCAAGAGAAGGTCGCTTGCCTTGAGCATGCCTGAGGCTCTGGATTCAATCCCTCTGACTACCAAATGAAACAAAACAAGAAAACAGATAAATCAAAGCATGAAGGAAATATCTTAATTACTGTTACATAAAATATATAATATTTATGATTACATCATCACTTAAATCTTAAATTAACACAGCAATTTATGTTATATGTTGGGTGTGTGGGGGGGTTCTTGTTCTGTTCTAGGAACAAAGGAAAAATGAGTCCTTAAAGAAAATTTCCACAATAAATCTTATGAAGTCTCTTATTCCTTTGTAGATTTTTTCCATTAAATATCCACCCTGACACATAACCCTAAAATATAGATCTGATGATGTGTGTATTTTCAGAGCTCATAATGTATAACTAAAGAGTTTTCAAAATGCAGCCCAACTTTCAATGTAACCTGTCAAGGACATCTCCTTCAGTCATTAACATTGATTGTATTTGGGATGCTCAGAGATGATTCTAAAATATCAAGGATTTCCATGCTACCATTGTCACATGGAATAAGTGTTTTTGTTTATAATGAGAAAGCTTTATCCATGCTTAAGAGCTCATGTTATCCACACTATTCATTATAACATTACCAATAGCTGCTGGTTTATGCATGCACACATTCTCATACAATTATGTTGGTGATTCACCATCTATATATTGTTCTTGAAAACTCATTTGGAGATTTGCAATTTGGTACAGCCAATCAAAGCTGATATAAGCACATGTTTATAAGTTTCCTAAAGTTTCTGTTTTCAAATGTCTTGATAAAAGGGATGAGAAATTCAGTGAGACATTGAACAAAATTCTTCAGGGAACATCAGAAACATATTTCTGAGCACTTATTTTTAAATTTATCCTTTTTTATAATCCAACTTCCTTTTAAAAAATTGTTTTCTTATTGATAAAATATAGTTTTTAGTTAATACTTTAGTCTGTTTATTAAATTAAATATTTGATAGGTAGTCTATAAGTAATTCTTTTACTTTTTTTATTGAGAGATATTTTTACTAGATGTTTTCTTTATTTACAATATCTCCTTTCCCAGGTTCCCCTCCAAAAATAAAATAAAATAAAATAAAATAAAAAACTAAAACAAACCCCTGTTCCCTCCCCCTTCCCCCGCTCACCAACCAAAGAATTCTTTTTCATTTTAAAGAATCTGTGAATGACCTCAGAGAAAGTTAACGCGTTTTAGACTCACCATTTTCCTACAGATTTGTACTTAAAACCAACTATTTCAACCCAGGGTTTCCTTATAGGATAGTTTTACAAGTGTTTTGCTAAATCAATAATGGTAGTTTCATTTAAAAAGATAGTATATTCTATAAACTAGGCAATGATCAGTGAAATACACTAATAGCTAAAATCTAAGGGAGACGTGAAGTTGCTAATAAACAGTACAGTCCTTTTCCTGCCAGTGTTTTCAACTTCAAGTGTGCATCAAAATTCGAACATCCAGAAACACTTCAATCATCGTATTATTACATAAGCCCACTGTTATCAAGGTTTCCTTATTTTCAGATTGCCAATGAAATCCAGTGCATCCTTAGGTAAACAATCAATTGTCCTGTAATGTGGGCTTTCGCAGAACTATGCAGGGGCTTTTTTATAACTTTTATATTATTTTGGAGTATAGTAATTTATAGGCTTACAGGGTGTGACATTTTCTGAGGCAGGAAGGCCAATTTTATACTCTCAGTACTTTTAACTCAAGAGTAACAAATATCTTGTATTTTAATTAATTAGTGGCTTAATTGCTCTGTCTCATTCAGTCTTAAGCACTCAACAACACTTACTAATGCAGATGTATCTAATTGTTGCAGGTACTGGTCCAATATGGCTGAATGAAGTGATGTGTTTTGGGAGAGAATCATCTATTGAAAATTGTAAAATCAGCCAATGGGGAGTATTAAGCTGTTCACATGAAGAAGATGCCGGGGTCACTTGTGCTTCATAATGTGTCATATTTTCAGCGACATTTATGAATTGCTATTGTAAAACTATTTTTGTTGCCCTGCTCCACAAAATTATTTTAATAGATAGTAAATAGATTGGATTCACAATATTGGTAACAGAAAGGGGATGTTTGAAATGAATGGGCATCATTCTTAAACACATCAAACTTTATGTCTATAGATAAGGGATTCAAACTTCTTTCAGTGGTCAGTGTTGATTGTCAGATTGACAGAATTTACAAATTCCCAGGAAGACAAAAATATGTTTATTTATATGAGAGCATTTCCAGCGAGATTTAATGGAGGTAGAGTCATTGGTGGCATCATTCTGTGGACAGGGGATGCAGGCTGAAATAAAAGGAAAAAGGGAGTAGGGTACCATCATTCATCCCTCTCTGCTTCCTGACTATGAACACAATGTCACTATCTACATCACGCTTCTGTCACCAAGATGGACCACTCGAAGCTACAAATCAAAATAAGCCCTTCTTTCCCAAGTGTCATATATGGCAATGAGGGAAATTTCCCTTCTGAAAATCTCCCTATCCTACCCTGCCTCCCCCTACTTACTAACACACCCATTGAGCCTTCACAGGACCAAGGGCCTCTCCTCTCTCATTGATGTCCCACAATGCCATCCTCTGATACATATGCAGCTGGAGCCTTGAGTCCCTCTATGTGTACTCTTTGGTTGGTGGTTTAGTCCCTGGGAGCTCTGAGAGTACTAGTTACTTCATATTGTTGTTTCTCCTATGGGGCTGCAAACTCCTTCAGCTCCTTGGGTCCTTTCTCTAACTCCTCCATTGGGAACCCTGTGCTCAGTCCAGTGGATGGCTGTGAGCATCCACTTCTGTATTTGTCAGACACTTGCAGAGTCTCTCAGGAGACAGCTATATCAGGCTACTGTCAGCAAGCACTTGTTGGCATCCACAATAGTGTCTGAGTTTGGTGACTGTATATGGGATGTCCCCAGGTGGGACAGTCACTGGATGTCCTTTCCTTCAGTCTCTGCTCCACACTTTGTCTCTGTATCTCCTTCCATGGGTATTTTGATCCCCTTCTAAGAGGGACCAAAGTATGTACACTTTGGTCTTCCTTCTTCTTGAGTTGTGATTTGTGAATTGTGTCTTGGGTGTCACAAGCCGGCCAGTCTGGGCCTCTCTCAACCCCGTGGGAGAAACAGGGTTCCCATATAGGTCGGCAAGGCATTGACTAATTAAAAATAACAGACTCAACACAAGGAAGTGTAGGATCTGATTGTATTTCTCAAAAATGGCATCAGACTTTTACAGTCATTACAAAAGAGAAAAGAAAAATCTGGCAGCTCAGCGTTCGAGGTACATCTGAAGCCACCTGAAACACACTGGGTCTAAAACAGCAACCATCTCCTCTGGACCAGTGCAGCCCACCAGAGCTCTGAGCACATTCGGGCCTCCTTGTGCCTGCTGGAGTCCCAGGGACTCCATCCAGGAGGGTAGAGGCTCGGATCTCGAATACTCTCTGCTGCACACACTCTCTCTCTCTCTCTCTCTCTCTCTCTCTCTCTC
>NW_022196905.1:180247499-180286376 GCF_008632895.1 Mastomys coucha | reverse complement strand
CACACACACACACACACACACACACACACACACTGCTCAAGGCCGGCCAATCGCCAATCCTTAGTAAAGGCCCACTAAGCTAATCTTTTGGGCTAGCCCTACCCCCTCATTGTCTTTCAAACAATGCCAGAGGCAATTAATCTAACTTTGCATGCGAATTCCAAGCCAAGGTTTGGCTAGGATGTTGGAACATGGGTGGAGGTCAGAGAGCAATGTTTAATTTTGTCTAACTATTAGTAAATCATATGTTGGGGGATGCCTAGCACTTGAGACTATAGCAAGGACATATCTGGCCTACCTCTGAGTTAGGGATTTGCAGGAGACGGCTTCCTTGAAGCTTTAGCCTCATAAGCTGCTGTCACGCATAGTGTGCCTGGCACTTGGGTATTCCAAACTTCTGGGCTATATCCACTTATTAGTGAGTGCATACCATATGTGTTCTTTTGTGATTGGGTTACCTCACTCAGGATGATATTTTCTAGTTCCATCCATTTGCCTAAGAACTTCATGAATTTATCATTTTCAATAGTTGAGTAGTACTCCATTGTTTTTTGTTTGTTTGTTTGTTTTGTTTACCAGAGGTGAGACTGTAACTATCATAATCCCGAGGGGCAGTTTGTGAAGCTGTTGAATTAATTTGCTGGAAGAATGGAGAAAAAATATGAGCCATAGGCTATAGGTGACCTAGAATGGTATCAGCAGAACTTAATTGGATAGTCTGATAAAATTTTGGATTTTCAGATTGGCAAACAAATAGATAAATGGGTAAATAAATAAAATTAAAACATGAAAGGTCAGTTTCCAGAGGCTTCAGAATGAAATAAGAATTGTATCAAGAACTGAAAAGAGGCATTCCTGTCACATACTGGCAACGACTCTGACTTCATCCTGTTTGTATTCTGAGATTTGTAATAAGACAAAAACACTAATTTCTTTAATGTTAAAACTTCAAGATATAATAGAATTGGGGTGTGGCATTGTTACAAGTATCTCTTCTTACCCATATCTGCAGTGACAAAGAGCAGCAAGCCCAGTAGGGAGATAGATACACCCACTGTGCCACTTTAGGAAGAAATAAGCATAAACTGGTTTACAGTTGCTGACAAAGAAGTTAAAGAGAACAAAGTTGTGACTGTCAAAGAGATGAGAAAAATTAATGAGAAATTTCACCCTTTGCAGAAGAAAAATATAACGGGCCTTGGTAGCAGAACCATTGAAAGGCTCCAATGTATAAAAATATGCAAATTTATTTGAAAGGATAAAAGTTTAACTGAACATTCTGTTCAAGGGATTCTTTGCTAGAAAACAATTGCTCAGAGAAGGATTTGTCCTAGAATCAGCCACCAGTGCACAGAGACACCTTTATAGCTATGCGAGAAAAAGGCCAGACTATATTTCAAGATAGTAGCAGAACTTATAAACCTAATCCGCATGGTATAAAATAAAAGAGTGATAAATTCACCAAGATTCACAATAGATGCCAGAAAGATACTGAGGGCAGGAAATGTGTTTCAGAGTTGGCTTCCCTATAGAGAGTTCCCTAGAGGACTTTGTGAAGCTGTAAAGGTGAAACTTAAGTTGAAGCAAGGCTGCAAGAACCGAGTAATATTCCCTGAGACAAGTTTCATGTAGAGAGTGGAACTGGTTCAAGTGGAAGTTGAAGTGTTCTGAGATAGCAGAAATAGATTTTCTAGGCGGCTCAGTATTGTAGGAGTTCAAAGGATTCCTTCAGGAACCCATGTGCCCCACACCAGATTATAGGATTTCAGTATTTCTCTAATTGTTCTTCCCTTGCTATGCTTCATTTTGTCCTTCTTGGACTGGGAATGTTCATTCTGTAGGACTCTATACTCTAAGTATGTAACTCGTAGTTTTTAAAAATAGACATTCACAGTTAAGAGACTGTTTGGTTCTCAGAAGGAATTCTCAACTTCTATTTTGGACAATTTTGAAACTCCTATGACTTTGAAGAATCTTTGAAGACACACTTTATGAGATTAGTGTGGGACTTTAGGGACCAGGTGTGCAATATTATAATTTAAAAATGATGGATTTGAACTGGGTGGTGGTGGCACACGCCTATAATCCCAGCACTTGGGAGGCAGAGGCAGACGGATTTCCGAGTTCGAGGCCAGCCTGGTCAACAGAGTGAGTTCCAGAACAGCCAAGGCTACACAGAGAAACTCTGTCTTGGAAAAAAAACTAAAACAAAAAAAAAATGATGTGTTTGGATGTTAACTTGATAAGACTGGATATGTGATGGTTAACATGACTGGTAAAGTTATTGGGATATAGAAAATCTAGGATATACATGTCTAGCCATCTCCTTGAGAACATTTCCAAAGTGATTGAACTGAGAAGGCAAGACCTGAATTTGATAACTACATGTTACTGTTTGGAGTTCCAGCACCAAATGAAAATGGAAAAGAAGGTAGAGAACAGATTTTCACATCTTTGTCTCCTGATGTTACCCATGGGCTCATGCTCCTGCCATCTTGTCTTCCCTGCAGTAATGACCTATACCCCAAATAGTGTGGCAGAAGAAACCCATCACCCTTAAGTTGATCTTATCCATTGTCTTGTACAATAATGAGAATAGGAAGGAAGACACTCTGAGCTTTTAAGTGGAACATTTAAAAATAATGGTGTATTGAAGTGGATACTTTTAAATTTGAAGCTTCTAGAAAAGAGAGTAGAGAAGATAGAAGTCCTAGTGTTCTAGGAACACAGGAAGAGGTTTCTGGATTTTGAAACTTAGACACAAAAGATAGAATGGAGATTTGCAGAATTGTGTGTCTGTGCTGGGCTGGGTTCTCTTCAGCTTACCTTTTACAGTAGGATGACATTTAGGACTTCACTGCTAAACTTTGCTTTATGAGGGAAATACTATGCTGAGATTGAATCATATATTCTCAGGTTTCAAATGAATACTATAAAGCACAAAACTATTGTATTGCTATGTGATTTCTTTTTTCTACAAAAATGTCAGATACCAAAAAATAAAAGGTGCATTATTGTATTCAGTTTTAAAACTGTAGAAGTGAATGTGACTCTTAAAGTTCAATGATGTCCCCTGAAATATATATATATATATATATATATATATATATATATATATATATATATATACATACATACATATATATATATATATACATACTATGAAATATATAGTGGAATAATTTTAGGGAATAAAGCAAAAGACTGAAATACAGTGTTAACCATCTATCAGGAATCTCTCCTGGGCCATACAACTTCAATCAAACTTCCTGGAAAATATTTCTTCTGTTAATCACAGAAGAAGTCTTTGATGCTTCATTGTCATAAAAAGATGGCTACAATTAATGCTGTTGTTTGGTTTGCTTCCTTAAATAGCAAAATAGCCATCCCCACTGTGAACATATAATGCTAGAACATCTCTATTACTCTATAATAGTGACTAGGAATTTCGAGTATGTCCCTGACACCTGGCGTGTCATTCATCCCAGTTGACTGCTGGAGTGATTAGTGGTAGTGGTAGTTTGGGAAAGTTAAGAAGAAAAGAAGAATGAAGGAGGAAAAGTGAATGAGAGTATATGGAGGAAATTTTAAGAAATAACATATTTAATAATCATCACCATTACATGTTAAACATTTTGAGTAAATCAGTTTGTGATACCTTGAAGTAGCTTATGGTAGACCTGGGTATGAGGCAATAAATCAACTGAAGAAGTCCCTGTGTGTCATTAATGATATTAGGTAATTATTTCTATCTTACTACTCAAATTCTATTTTGTGTGTATATGTATTTGTGTGTATGTGTATTTGTGTGTATGTGTTTGTAAAATGTGTATGCATTTGCATAATTGTGAATGTATGTGTGTGCATATATGTTTATGTACATGTATATATATATGTGTGTATGTATATGCACATTTGTCTATATGTGCATGTATGTGTATGCACATGTGTGCCCCCATGTACATGTATGTGCATGTAAGCATCTTTGTGTATGTGCATGTGTGTGCATGTGGGGAAGCCAAATGCTGATAGTGTCTTCTTCAATCTCTATTCACCTTAGTTTTTGAGACAGGATCTCTTAATGAACCTGGACTTTACTGATTCTGATAGACCATCTTGCCAACAAGCCCTAGAGATCTACCCAATGTGGAGTGTGAAGAATGTACATTTGTACGGGTGTGCATGCATGTGTGTGGAGGCCAGAGGTCAACAGTTGGATGTTTTTCTCATTTCTTCTTCATATAAAATCCATTTACATTCCATCTACTCATGATACCTAGAGATAATATCATGTCATTTGTGATTCTGTTCTTTTTGTTTGTTCTCAAAATGTTCAGATGAGGGTGTTTGACATGTATGGGGGCTGGCAGCAAGTTCTATATGGAAGACAGTCAACCTATAATGCTGATCCTTACATCATGGAAAATAGAACTATTCTATGTGACCTGGTTAATTCAGGCTGAATCTCTAAGTGGCCAAGGTGGACATGAATCATGGACAAGGCAAAACCTACTTGTTTGCAAGCACTTCAAATTGTTCCTTTTCCTCCCTCATTTGATGTCCATAAAATTATAATAAGGAATTTTCTTTCAAGTTACTCTTGTTTTCAAAAACTATTCTTTTTATTTTAATCTGTTTTTATTGCAAATAGATTACATTCATGCGATATATTCTGACACAAGTTTCCCTTTCCCAACTCCTCTGGGGTCCTCCTCATGCCCCCTCCCATCTGAATCCCAATACTCATTTTAACATAACATTAGACTACCATGTGATTTTTCTTCATTAAGGGCAAAAGTAAGATATCATTCCGTAAATTAAAATAGGAAATTAATTGTGTGGCTGGAACTTTTAAAGACACCAGATCTTCATGGAGAGGAAATGATGTGGGGCTCAGATTAATGTAATCCAGTGAAGAAAGTATCTTCCGAACTGAGGAAGATGGAAAAAAAAAACCCTATAAGGAAGATATTTCCAAGCCTTCTTGCAAATCCTTGGCAAGGACAACGGAGAGAGCTTAATGTAGGTAGTCCCAGAGTCCCAGGAGTGCAGAAACTAACAGCCAGAAGGGACAATTTTCCCAAAGATGGATCCTACGTGGAACTATCATGCGCCCTTATACCAGAGAGTGCGGGGATAGGAGTGGGGGTAGGAGAGGAAGAGAGTGTTATGTGTAGTGGAAATAGCACCCCAAACCTCCCTTCTTGGGTTTTCTAGAGCACTCATGCCTTCTACTCTTTCTGTGTACTTGCTTTCTTTTCTGTCTTCGTTGTTTGCTTATCTTCCAGTGACTTCATGTAAATGCTACCAGGACTATTGTCTGGACTCATAGAATACTTGGTCAGGAGCTTTTTTCTCAAAGCACGCCCCCAGGAAACCATGACATAGCAAGGTCCCAGCCAAACTGTGGGAAGCTGCAGAGAAGTTGGTGACAGAAAGAAACTAGAAAACAAGTTGGACTTGTCTTTGAAGCTCTTGGGATCTCGAGGAGAAGGCTGTTGGCACCAAGATGCTTATAAGCAGTGCACAACAAGATAAAGCACTAACGGCGTACGACAGAGCCCTTAGTACAGGGGTGGGGACCGCAATCCCGAAGTATTTGAACGTCCAAAGACAGCTATAAATCAAGGCAACTCTGTAGGAAGAGTACTATGTGACGATGCTGCTACTGCAAGAAAAGCTGCATTTCTGCTGGCTTCAGGAGGTGTGTGGGCATATCCCAACTTGAAAGCAGAGCTTGCTTTAGCTGAAATGACGTTCCACAGCCGCTAGAGCTAACACGGATGTGGAATGGAAGCTCAGCCAGAGCCAGCCATGATAAGCAGAGAAACCAATTGGGCTTCCGTTCTATGCTTAACAGATTTTCATCTTCCAGATAAGATACCTGTATCTTGATTCTCCCTCATACATATTTGTGATCAAATTTCTAACAATAGCTAAAGAGAAAAAGGAGAGATTGTGAATCTGAGAAAGAACAAAAGGGGTATATAAGAGGGGTTGGGAAAAGGAAGAGTAAAGGAAAAATACGTAATTGTATTATAACCTCAAAGATATCATTCAAGGAAAAATAGATTATGCTGTGGAAATGTACATAAGCCCTACAGTCTGGTGATATTTAAATTAACTTCATTATTTTTATTATTGCTGTCTAGAACAAATAAATGGAAAGGCAGGGAGAAACTGTTTTACTTTTCAGTAAAACCAACTTGGCCCAATTCTTTACTCAGAATTATAGCTGCGCATGGTGAATTTTTAATATTTGATAACAATACAAGTTTCTATGCAATTCTGATTAGTCATTTGGGTGTAATTATCTTCCCTTGTTTTGTAATTCATGTATGGCGTTGCAGGATATGTTAGCAATGTTAGTAACAGAAACTGCTTTAATTTCTTTGTTTTCTTAAAGAGCTTATGCAACGACCTAATTGTCACATAGAAAGCATAGGGTTGTATGGAAAATATTAGGGCAATTATTTTGGTAATGGCATGGCAGCTGGAATAATCCATCATTCACCAATGTCACCTGCTCCTTCAGTATCATAGCCAGATTTGAGGTTGCACAAGACCATAGTTTCAATTCTGTCACCATCCAGTCACAAGCATCACTTTCTCATGCATACACAGGGGCCATAAAATGAATTACATGCTTGTTAAAAACCAATAAAGTACTCACAGGAGAAATATGGAGATAAAGTGTAGAGCAGAGACTGAAGGAAAGGCCATCCAGAGACTGTCTTACCTTGGAATTTATCCCATATACAGTTACCAAACCCAGACACTATTGTAGATGCCAACAAGTGCCTGCTGAGAGGAGCCTGACATGGCTATCTCCTGAGAGGCCCTGCCAGAACTTTACAAATACAGAAGCAGATGCTCACAGCCAACCATTGAACTGAATGTGGGGTCCCCAATAGAGGAGGTAGAGAAAGGACTGAAGGAGTTGAAGGGGTTTGCAACCCCATAGGAAGAAAAACATTATCAATCAACCAGATCCTCTGGAACTCCCAGGGACTAAGCCATCAACAAAGGAGTACACATGGCTCCATCTACATATGTAGCAGAGGATGGCCTCATCAGGCATCAATGTGAGGAGAGGTCCTTAGTTCTATGAAGGCTCGATAGATGCCCCAGTGTAGGGGAATTGAGAGCGGGAAGGTGGGAGTAGGTAGGTAGGTGGAGGAAGACCCTCATAGAAGCAGAGGGAGGGAGGATGAGATAGGGATGAGGGGTTTCCATGAGGATGGGAAACCAGGAAAGGGGATAACATCTGAAATATAGATAAAGAAAATATCCAATTTAAAAAAACCAATAAAGTAGGATTTGTGAGATGGCTTATTGGGTAAAAGTTCTTTCTAGCCATGCCCAATAACCTGCATTGATCACAGGAACCCACAATGAGAGGGGAGACCTGAGTCCTGAGAGTTGTTCTCTGAATTATACACAGCGTAGACGTCTGGCCTTCAAATCCATCAGTGTGTGAATTTGAGGATTCTTTTCAGTAAATATAGTTTTGATTTTTGTTTGTTCTTATAAAACGGGGTCTTACATTATAGTACAGGTTGATCTCAGACTGAACTGTGTCACTTGTACACATGTATACACACACACAAACACACTTTTAAAAATCAGTAAGAATAATGTAAGGGTGAGGAGATGGCTCAATGAGTAAGATCACTGTATTATTTTTCAAGTGTTTAATATCTAGCACCCACCTGTCATCCCACAACCATCTCTAACTGTAGTACTCGGGGATATAACACACTTTTGTGGTGTCTGTGGGAACCAAGCATGTACTTGGTGCCCATATATATGTACAGGGATAAAATAAAACAAATAATGCAAGAGTAAATTGGGTTGATTTTTAAGGAAGGATGATCTCTATGTGAAGTCATTTAGAAAGAGAAAATTTTCCATAGAAAAAGACACAGGGTGAGGATTGTGTTAGAAGCCTTGGTAATAAGGAGAATGGTCAGACTTTTATGTATTCACATTTACTATTTTATGTTGAAAGTATAGCTCCCACCTCATTTAAAAAATATATTTTTGAGATCACAATATAAATACACCATTTCCTCCTCCCCATTCTCCCTTCCAAACCTCGTATGTAGTCTACCTTGCTCTTTTCCAAATTTGTGGCCTCTTTTTCAGTAACTGTTTTATATATATATATATATATATATATATATATATATATATATATATGTATGTATATATATATATATACATTCATACCTAAATTATGAAGACAACTTGTTCAGTCTGTATAATGAGACTTTTATATATGGTTTCAGGCCTGACCATTTGATATTGGATAGCATGTTAGTGCACTCTTACCTCTGTAAGCCTTTCTCTCACTCTCACCAGTCTTTAGTAGCCTGAAGTCCTTTGTGTAGGGTAAAGGCTTCAGGAGTTTTCTCCCATCTACCTTAGCATGTGTATTGATGTCATCTTTCAGATCATATTTAGTCAGTCATGTTGGTGATGCTTTATGGGTATGTTTTCGAAAGCACATTCCCAGAAGACAAATTTCACAGCAAACTCCTTCTTCCTCTGGCTCCTACAATCTTTTCTTCCATCTCCTGCAGTGATCCCCAAGACTTAGATGCAAGAGTTGTAGTATAGACGTATCAGTTAGAACTAGGTTCTACAATGCATTTACTATTATATATGTATATATGCTTAGATGCATAAATACAACCTTTTTGGTCTGAATAATGTTAAATGCATGCAAATCTTTTCAGGCCTGACCATTCAGTATTGGATAATCAAATACTGTTCTCTTCCCTGGGAAGGACTACTTCATTCGTTCCCTTGGCATGGAATTTTAATTGGTTGTGGCCTGCTGTAATGGCCTCTATCTGTAGCAAGAGATGTTTCCTTGATGAGAGGTGAGAACCACACTTAAGTACAGATATAAGGACAAATATTTAGAAAGTAATTATGAAGTATGCTATTAGTAAAGTGACAGTTGTAGGCTCTTCAAGATCCAAGACTTTATAGGTCCTAGGTAATTGACTTAATTCCCAGTACCAGGCATGATTTCCTTCTTGTTTAGCAGGTCTTATATCCAATTAGAGAGTTGTTGGCTATCAGCATGGTGTGACTGTTGCTCTTACATTTATGACTATCATATGACAGTGGTCCATGTTGTGGTTCATAGACATCATGACTGTGTAGGACTGTTGATCACTTCCTTCCTTTGAATATTTGCTTGGTGCCTACTGGTATCATAAAACCCAGTCAGGGAAGAGGTTTTTATGTCAGTACCAGCTCAGGGGCCTCTGGAAATATGTCTGAAGTGCATGGCATCTTCAGCAACAGGGACTTACCTTTCACCCCTTGAGAGCAATCAATGACAACAGCAATAACCTATAACTTTGGGAAGTCTCTTAAACAGCACTGACATGGAAGAAGGCTGTAAGAATTGGTGTTGGGGTTTTTACTCATTCATCTATGGATCTTGGATGCAGCAATTTCAAGCCAGATAGAAAAATATTTAAACTTTGTATGTATATTTCTATGCTGACTTATATGTATTATAGGTATTATGGATAGAAAAATAGTATTATTCCTTAGGACTTCTTCAGACACTGCTTTGTTTAGGAGTCTTACATTTTTTCTAACTTTCAACAGCTTCAACTACTCAATTCATATGCTTCACTGAGCATTTTGTACCGAGCATCTGATTCCAACTACTCAGAACAATATTTTCCCCCATCCTACCCTCACTTTAACTGATAAGAGAGCAGAGACATTTATTTAACAAGTAAAATCAAGCAAGTATTTATATAGGTACAATGTGAAATATTGACACACCATCTGAAGAATGAACATCTACAAAAATGAGGTAAACCAAAAGATACACTGAGTGTAATATCCAGATTTTTAAGAAAAGAGCAAAATAATAAGAGCTAGTATTTGTCAGTCTCCTCTAGAGAAAAATACTGATAGAATGTGTGTGTGTGTGTGTGTGTGTGTGTGTGTGTGTATGTAGTGAATGTATGTATATATTATGTCTATGTGATGTGTGTATTATATGTGTGTGTGTATGTTAGAATATGTGTGTGTGTCTGTGTGATATTTATGCATATGTATTATACAGGTATGTGTTTTATATGTGTGTGTGTATTTGTGTATGAGAGAGAATATATACTGTGTGAGTATATGTGTGTGTTGTATATGTGTATGTGTATGATGATGTGCATGTGATTTGCATGTGTGATGCAATAAATGTATATAATGCAATTCCTTAAGTTGGCTTACAAGCTATAGTTTCCTTTATCCAACAACAGCTCTCCTCACAGTGGAGCAGCAAGTACTTGGTAGTGTCTCATTCTCTGATGCAGAATGCCTGAGAAGCCTCAATCTGATGCCGAAGATCTAGAAGAAAGTTACTGGTCTTCAGTCTATGTTGGGGCCAATACAATGCTGCCTTTGATATCAGCAAAGGAGTACAGTAGCAGTGACACTGCAACAGGGTAGGCGAATTCACAATAAGAGTAGGTAAGTTTGGCTATTAAGATATGCCAGTAGTGAAGCAAGTAACACAATTTAGTTTTCTAATTCCCCTTTCATCTGAGGCACCACCAGAAGATTCTGCCTACATGTAGGCAGGATCTTCCTACTTCCAGTGGCCTGAGCAAGAGAAATCCCCACAGATATACCCAGAAGCTTATCTCTTATTGATTCCCATCAAGCTGACAGGCAACATTAATCATCATGGTGTTGTTAATTACTAACTCATTCTCCTCAGTTTTTGAAAGAAGTCAACCTCCACCAAAGAAATGCGAGCACATTCTGAGCACAGTTGTCACTCAAGAGTGCTCAAGCATCTCTGTAGCACAAAGAGCTGCTTTCTCAGTACTACTACTCCTGTATCAGTTGGTCAAACTACTGAGTTATTACTTCAGTACCTGGCTAGGGAAGCATTGCTATTTTCCTTAACTTCCAAGACCCTGCCCACACTAATATGGCCTTTGGGTAATATTTAGTACACCCCAATGCAGTTTTCCTTTGGGCCCAACTGAATACTCATGATCCAATAAACTCTATTTGTATTTCTACTCATATTGAGATATAACATGGAAACTACTTCCT
The DNA here is from genome assembly GCF_008632895.1 of Mastomys coucha. Taxonomy (NCBI): domain Eukaryota; kingdom Metazoa; phylum Chordata; class Mammalia; order Rodentia; family Muridae; genus Mastomys; species Mastomys coucha. The sequence continues at coordinate 180,275,279 of NW_022196905.1, read as the reverse complement.
TCTTTATCCCAATTTCCTTGTTATCACTTATCATTTGAGTCTAACTTGAGTATCAATCATTTGTCTGTTTCCCAGTCCACAATTAGAAGAACTGAAGTTTCTTTACCCAGTCCCTGTTCATCTTATTTCTGCATTCACTGAGCCTGGGATATGTCTCTCCAGCTGCCACTTAAAAACACTTCAATTTTTTATAACCTTATTTTACTGGTAATGCAGTATATAGTTTTATAGTCTATTGATTAAAACAATGCTTCATTTAGAAGATAATATGAATAACTAATAACTCAAGCACAGAACTGCTAATAGACCATAAAATATTTGTCCATATAATCGCTCTCTGCTTTCTTACTCTACCCTTTATCTGAGTATAATGTTAATGTCCCTGTGCTGTAATATGCTTACTTTTGAACTTCAAAATAAGCCCTAAATGACTTAGACATCTGCTCAGTCAAGGAGGCATAACCTTCCCTAAGTGTTGATGCCAGGGAATATTAACTGGTCTCCCTGAACATTAAGACTAATGTAAAGCATTTATAATTTCAATATAAGACAGATTGGAAATATAATACATTAGTTGTAAAGCATTTTTTGTAGCCGAAGACTCTCTCAAAGGAAAAGCAGTAGAGTATATGAATCGGTTTTCATTTTTATGCAATCGAAATAGAAGAGATTAGAAATAAAAAGGAAGGTGGTAAAATCGAAGGAAACTTGACTTTCCAGCATTTAAGCTGCCCCAGGAGTCAGTGTTAAGACTGTTGGGGAATGATGGTACCTTACCTCCAGGCAGAGCAGAATGAAGCACAGGGAAGGAGGTTGGTTGAGAGGGATTTATCTAATTTAGTCAATTCTCCTAAGTTAAGTATATGTATGGTATATAAGAGGTCATCGAAGGTCTCTCACAGAAATGTGAGAGTTAAGTGTAATGCAAACACAGGCTGGAAAAAAAGAGCATAAAATCTGAAGTTAGGGGCCCCGGGTTCAAGTGTTGACTGTTTCTCAAGGTTACTAACTACATAACTGCTCTTGTTTGTTTTCTATTGCTGTGATAAACACCACATAGGTTTGTGTCAACTTGATACAAGCTGAAATCATCTGAGAGGAGGGAAACATAATTGAGAAAATGCCTCAGTAGATAGTGGGTGAGGGCAAGCCTGCAACAAGTTTTCTTAATTAGTGATTTCTGGGGCGGGTCTGGTCCATTATGGGTGGTACCACACCTGAGTAGGTGGCACTGCATTCTATTAGAAAGTAGGCTGAGCAAATCAAGAGGACCCAGTAAGCTGCATTTCTCCCTCTGCACCTCTCCCTCAGAGCCTCTGCACCAGCTCCTGACTCCAGGCGAGTGCCTGCTTTAAGTTACTGTCTTGGTTTCCCCCAGGGGACTATGATTCACTGCATGTAAGCCAAATAAAATCTTTCCTTCCCCAGTTGCTTTTGGTCATCATGTGTCATCACAGCAGGAGAAAAGTAACGAAGACACACAATGACCAAAGGTAACTCAGGAAAGGAAGGATTTATTTGACTTGTACTAGCCGACCAAAACCCAGCATTCAGGATATCAGCATAAAAACTCAGGGCAGAAACCTAGAGGCAGGAACTGAAGCATAGACCATGAGGAAAGATGTTTACTGATTTGCTCTCTGACTCATATAAACAAGACCCACCTGCCTAGGAATGGTTCCACCCATGGTGATTAACACCCTATGATAATCATCAATCAGGGTAATCTGATTGGGGTAACACATCTTTTGAGATTCCCTCTTCTCAGGTGACTCTAGAATGTTTCAAGTTGACGAGAAATACTAGCCAGGTGATAGCTTTGGGCAACTATGTAACTTTTCTAAGCTGGATTTCCTAGGATTTTCATAAGATGTAAGAACAACAGGTAAGGAACCTAGCAGTATGCTAGATATTGTTTATAATTAACAAATTGATTCTGTCTCACTCTGTGAGTATTCTCCTTGAGTTATTGTTTCTTTTGATAGGTAGAAGCTTTTAGCTTTTATGATGCAGCATTTATCAGTGTTTATCCTTATTTTCTGAAAAAGATAGTGGAGTCCTATACCGAAAGTCTATTCCAATATCTATACCATGTAGTTTGCTGCCTATGTATTCTTCCAGCATATTGAGGTCTTCAATGCATTTTGAATTTACTTTTATGAAGGATGATAAATATTTAACTAATTTAATAAATTTAGTTCATCTACACACATCTAGTTTTCCTAGTACTATTTATTGGTAATGCAGTCTTTTTTCATATATATAGAATTCATGAAGAAAATTTATTCTCATGTTTGCAGCCATTAATTAGGTGCTCTTTATTCGGGAATGTGACAATGTGATAATCCCCCATCATGCTGACTTACTAATTCATGTTTAATGTTTCAGTTTTTAAAATTATATTTGAGTAGACTTTATTCATTTAAATTTTTTATTTAGTAGTATGTGGGTGTATGATGTGTTCTAGTATAGGTAGACCATTGCTGGAATGTGGAAGTCAAAGAACAAGTTTTGAAATTCTGTTTTTTGATTTCTATCTAAGGTTCCAGGTATCTAACACAAGTCATTGTACTTGCGGGGGAAGAATTTTGACCAACTGAGGCATCTTGTTCCCACTCTATAAATTCTAGATATTAATCTCCTGTCTACTGCATGCAGCTGTTAAATGCCTTTTTTCTGTTCTGTAGGTATATAACTGAAAGTAATAGTTTGCAGAAAGAAAAAAATGTCAATAATGTCCAATGCTACAAACCTGTAAGCCTGATAGAAATTTTTTTGTGAAAGAATCTGGTACATTGTTTTAAACTGTGTTTTATTTTTGAAAATTTCACTGGTCTAATCTATGACCTTATTCATACCAGACAAATGTTCTTCTACTAGAATATACCCCAAGTCCTATATTCCTCACAATAATTTGTGTTGAGTGGAAGCATAGGGATTAGGAAGAGGTGGGAATTTTGATGAAAAGGTACGACTACAAAGGTTCATTAATTCCAAGGAAACAGACATGTCTTTGGATTGCACTTTGTTTTATTGTTTCCTTGTTTGATTTTGCTTTCTATGACAGGGCCTCTTATGCTCTAACATTGGCCTCTAACTCATTATGTAGCCATGGATGAGATGATATTCCTGATCTTCATGCCTATATCTCCCAAGTGATTAGGGTTACAGTGGGGAGCCACTGCCCTGTCTAAAACTCAATATTAATATTGCTAGGACAGTGTTCACAAGTCATTGTAGCATGCACAGATTTATTTGCTCTGTGCACACAACTGTCACACTCTACAAACACTGGAACCCTTATATCTCTAGAAACAAAAGCAGTATGATAAGCCTTCCCATTTACACATTTTGCAGTTTGATTAGCAGCACTGATTGCTTGGGCTACAAGTCACCTCACATAAATGAGAAAAGGCAAATGAAGACAGTGGAGACCTGAGAGTCAAGAATGGAGGAGTTTGCAACTGTTGACTCACTTAAAGAAGCTAGAAGGAAATAAAGAGAGAAAAGTAAGTAATGGAAACATCAGTGGGAGATGACAGGAGAGAGAGAGAGAGGTACAGAGGACATTTTTACAGAACACATATGAGCCAGAGAAGTAAAGTGGTGAGAGAAAAGAAGATTTGGAAATTCTTCCACAATTTGCAGTTATTCATCCATGAGAACACATTTAATAATGCCTTTGCCTTCAATAAATACAATCACAATTAAAAACACATTATCTGTGCACAACACATTTTCAAACTGTGTGTTCTCTTCTATAAGCAGCCAAGCTCAAGTATTTAACTAAATGCTTACAAAAAAAAGTTAATCCTTTGGCAACTATGTCTGGAAAATTCTATTCTCTCAATGAAGGCAGAAATAAATTATCACAAAAGAAAGCTCAATCCCATCGCCATACTAACATGTAAGATGAGAAACGCATATGCAATACTAGTAATTAGGATGAGATCTAGTGCATGGCCTGCTCTTAATAGACATGCCAGGAGTAGTAAATCATAATACAAGATAACTACTTATTTTATGTTTAAAATAAGCAGCACATAGATGTGGGGGCTATTTATTATTGACTGGAGAAAAACAAGAAAAAGGGTAGTATTTGCTAAAAACCAGAAATCTCACCAGGTTACAGAGCAGAAAATGACATAAAACAAAAAACACACAAACAAAACAAAACAAAAAAAAAACAAATAATTCATACACTATTTATTTAAGCATTAGTACCATGCACCAAAGAAGGAGCAGAGGGCTCAGAACTGCAGTCTAAGAAGGGCAAGTATGCATTTGCTGGAAAGACCCAGGCACAGTTGCATTGCAATGTTCATGTTGGAAGAAAGAACTAAGAAACATGGTAAAACTAGTCAATACCAGGGTGTTACTGTTTCTTCTCATAGATGTTTATAACAGTTTGACTCACAGCACTTCAAAAATTTAAATCAAATCATGTAGCATAAAATTCTGTGCAGTTTACATTCTAGAACACAAAGTTAAGTTTCACTGCCAAAGCTATCAAAAGCCATTCAGAAAAAGTAGGTCCATCCCATTATGACCTATATGTAAATGATCTCTGCCCCATTTCTATGGCTTAGAATCAGCTGTATATGACTGTATATGACAATTGTATATCTCAATGGCTTGCCCACTGAGGTGTGTGTGCATGCATGTGTGTGTGTGTGTGTGTGTGTGTGTGTGTGTGTGTGTGTGTGTGTGTGTGTGTAGGGGAGTGGGTATGAGAGAGACAGACAGACAGACAGACACAGAGATAGAAAGTGACAGAGAGAAATGATAGAGGGACACACACATAAAGAGGCACAAAGAGAGAGACCAAGATGGCAGAGAGAATGACTGACAAAGACAGAGAAGGAAACAGACACAAAGATATAGACAGACAAATACAAAAAGAGACTGAGATAGAATGTGACAACCTCACACTCACAGAGAGAGAGAGAGAAAGAGAGAGAGAGAGAGACAGACAGACAGACAGACAGAGATAGGGACAGAGAGAGGGACAGAGAGACAGGAAGAGACAGAGAGACAGAGACAGACAGAGAGGGAGAGACAGAGACAGAGACAGAGGGGGCACAGAAACAGAGAGGGTTAGAGACAAAGATGGCCAGAGACAGACAGAGATAGACATAGAAAACCACACAGGGAACAGAGTTGTGGGACAGAGAAAGAGAAGAAAGAGAGAAAGACAGATGGGGGCAGAGAAAGAGAAAGATAACAAAAAAGAAAGGAGAACAGAGAATGGGGGAGGGAGAGAGGGGACAGTCAGAGAGAGGGACAGAGAGACAAGAGAGAGGGATACAGAGAGTAGGACAAGAGAGGGACAGAGGGAAACACACAGACACTAAGGCAGTGGAATGGAGATAGAGGAGACAGAAAAGCAGAGATATACACAGAGAAGGAACGTCTAAGTACTAAGGCAAAAAAAAAAAAAAAAAAGGCAAAGAGCACACATTTTTACAGTGTAAGTGTGTGCCAGGAAATATTTAGAGCATAGTTACATTAAAATTTACTTTATTGCTTATGAGAACGAGAACTTCATTTTAGCTGAATGTCCTATATTTGATGTGGCAACACTAAGCTGCTTACTGACTTCACTTTCAATCAAAGTTAAACATTCATATTCCTTCTGGTTCTCACTTAATTTCATTTTCAGTTGTCGGTCATGTCGCTCTCCTCTTTCCTGCTTTACATATCTTTTAGAGTAGTAAGAAACTGAATATGAGTTTACTTCTCTGAGAAACTATGTTTTACACTAATTACTTTTGCCAGTGTAAAAGAGGAAAACAAGACACAAGTCTCTCTCCAAATGAAGTAAGAGTTTATTTGGATTAAATATGAGTGACAATTGATGCTTGGGAAAATGGAACCAGATTAATTTTTGGTTTTGAGCCTAGCCTTTAATGGCTAAGCCATCTCTCTAGCCCCAGAGTAACTCTTAATAGTGTACTTCTCTATTGTCTTTTATCATCACAGAACTAACAATTATAAACAATTTACCAAATCCATAAGGGAGTACCAAAAATCAGATTATAATAGAACATCTAAGAATGTTGTATTTATGTTATATTAAAGACTCTACATTTTTTACCTTGGTTCACTATAGCATCGTGACCATGGGTTGCAAAGATGCTATGCTGCAAGTTAAAAAACAAATTATCTTAGGCTATCTTTATTCTCTTTATTAGCTAATTGCTTTCAAGCTGTCTGTCCAACTTCAATCTTGTTTAGTGAAGTGGGTGAATTTTTTGAACTATATAGCTCAACATAGAAGACCTACAGCTTCCATCAACCCTAAAGCTAAGAACACTATCACACATCACTTGAACAACTGCAAACATAAACAATAAGCTTAGTGGGAGGGATCTTGCCCTAAGATAACCACTCTCTTAATCTGTTTATCTCCTTGAATTCAGGATTCAGTACTATTTTACTCACTGATGCCCCTTTATTACTTGAACTAAACATCTTATATTTTTCCTTTCAAAGTTTTCTATGCTCGATCAAAATGATCTTCATGAGAGTAAAACAGAAGATAAAGTCTATGCTGGGCTTTTTAGAGATTTCCTTGGTCAATGCAATTAATCTCATTCTCTTTACCTTAGGCTTAGCTTCAGGCAGACCCTTTAGGCAAGGGCAAAAAGCAGCCATATTATTCACCAAAATACTACAAAACAGTCTCTAGGCCACATACTAGCATTCTTTTCCTCTGAAACCACATGAACCAGGTCCCTATAGTTCAAATCGCCCTCAGCATCAATGTTTTCCATATTCCTACTAGGAATGTCCATCAAGCCCCATTTAAAGCATTCCATTGCTTTCCAAATCCAAAGTCCCTAAATCCACATTCTTCCATATAAAAGCATGGTCAGACCTATCACAGCAATACCCCAGTTCCTGGTACCAACTTCTGTCTTAGTTAGGGTTTTACTGCTGTAAACAGATACCGTGACCAAGGCAACTCTTATAAGGACATTTAATTGAGGCTGGCTTACACGTTCAGAGGTTCAGTCTATTATCATCATGGCAGGAAGCATGGCAGAGTCATTCGGGCAGGCAGGTTACTGGAGGAGTCAAAAGTTCTACATCTTGATCCAAAAACAACCAGGCCAAGAGTGTTTCCCAGCCAGGAAAGGGGAAGGTCTCAAAGCCCAGCCCCAAAGTGACACACTTTTTCCAACAAGATCATATCTATTCCACCACACTTAACTAACACAAAACAATGCCATATTCATTTCCAAATGAGGTGGTTAAACATACTCTTGCCTATTAAAGCATAAGTGACAGAATCTCTAGAATGACATAGGTTTAGAAAACATTAATAGGATACACTAATAACTGCTTTTGTCTTATACAAATCACTTAAGGTCTATGATTCAGCTTTTACTTTTGTCAAGTCATCTGTGAGTACCCCTTCTTAAGGTCATTATGAAAACTGACAAGCACAAGGGACTTAATTCAGTCTGGTTTCTACTAAGTGGTCTCACAATACTTAGTGAGAGGTCTGAAATCTGGTGCTTTTTCTCAATTTTGAAAGCACTAACTTTTATTATATTCATGTTCACAATCATCTGGGACTCCTTATGGAACTGAGAACACAGAGCAAAGGTTGGACAGAGCAAAGACTGTATGCAAAAGATCTGGTCCTCCTTTCCCACACTGCCTTTGTCTTCCTCTGACCCAAATACTCAATATCTTCATGTTGTGCCCCATATAATATATAAAAAGATGATGGGTATTTTTTTCTTAGTAGCATTTTCCCCCAGATGTAGAAAATATGTACTTAAAGCTTCCTTCAAACACCATCTCTACTGAAATTCATATGATGGGAAACTAAAGTAATGGCTCTTGGAGCAGGTACTCACAATCTCTGAGCTAAAATGGAAACCCATTAAAACACCAGACTATCTTCAAAAGACACAAGGAAATCAGGTAAAAGTCCAGGATGCCTTTTGCATAACAACATGTTAAAAGAATAAAGCTAGAAAGAAAAAGTTACCCATCACCCTTCACTAGACTCTAAGACACCCAGCATAAAGAAACAGAATTAAGTCTGCACCTTAGACTTGAAGCCTAGTATGAGAACCACCAGAGTAAACTGTAGGGCTGAGTCAAACCCTTTAGCTTTTAGCAGAGGAAGAGACATGCATAAATAAGCCATCTGGTCAAGGCATGATCTATTTCATCATTGTCTCAGCCTCAGGAGTTCTAAGAAGTCCTATTGCTTAGAGTGAGACCTGGAGTCTTCTAAGATAAATATTTCTGCTACAGCAAAGGAGAAAATTTTATTTTGGCAGAGTGAGTCAGTTTTGTGAGACTCACAGTTGAATGGCAGTAGTTTTTATCTTGGTGATTATTTGTTTTATTTTAGCTCAAATTCAAGCTTCAAAATCTAACGGTGTTTACCTTACTGGATTTGAAGTTCCTTGAAACTTACCTTCTTTTTCCCTCTGATTTTCGGTTCTGGAATGGAATATTTATCGTATGTCTGTCTTACCACTGTATTGCAGAAGTAGATGACATGGCCACCCTATATTTGGTACCTAATAATTATACAGTATATGATGGTAAAGATAATAGTTTTACCAAGGTAAAAGTTTGTATCCTAAAGAATCCTAAAGAGACAATGTGCATAGATGTGCATATAAGTGACCATCAATATCAAGAATATAAAACTAATATATCTGTATGATTCTTACACCTGACTTAAATTTTGAACAAAGTTAGAAAACAAAGAGAAAAAATAATTGTTTGAATTATTATAATTAGTAAATTGAAGAAATGGCAATTTTAAGCATACCAAAATGCTTTCTGTCAGATTTTTGTACTTAAGAATCTTAGAAAGGTACATTTTTCAAATAGAAAAGAAGTACTCTGGACTTGGTGTTATTCAGTATGTTATACACAAGAACAAAGGCACTGAGTTATGTTATAAGATATCCATCAAATCTAGGCATTTGAAAAGGCTTTCTGAAGGAAACTTCATGGCTTGAAACTCATAAATAAAATTGTAGGGATATCTTGATGGTAGAGTAATGGCCTGCTTAGTATGTGAAGGTCCTTGGTTAAATCACCAGCAAAAACAAAGCAAAACTACATTAATCTAAAAATAAAATTTTGAAGAATTTTGTAAAGTACAAAAAAAATGTAAAAACCATCAAATATGTTCATGTTCTTATTCGTAAATCCTATGACTGCAAGACAAAGAGAAATTAAGATTTCAAAATGGAATTACATTTGCTAATAAGCTGATTCTAAGAGATGAAGATTATCCCAGATTATCCTTGTATCTCAAAACATTCACTGGGTCCCTTACATTATACAATGTCATTGGAAGAAGACATTAGGGCGATGGAAATAAGGATGAAACCTCTAATTCCTGTTTCAGACAGCCAGAAGGAAAGGCCAGGAAGCAGGATAGTTCTATCAACTGAAAGAGGCAGGTAAGGATTTTCTTCTAAAGTCTCCAGAAAAGAAAGAAACCATGCAAACATCTCTGTTTTGGCCCAGGGAGAAGCTACAGGTTCTCCTGTCCTCGTCTACGTAGGTGCTAAGTGGTTCTACCTCCAGCTTTAGTCATTTGTGATCTTTCGGTGTATGGTGGCTATATCAGCTCTACCATAGACTGTGGGGAAATATGACTGCCTCCACTCCTTCTGTCTCATTGCTCACTCCCCTCTCTCATGCCCAAACTCACCATTGAATTCAGGGCCCAACCAGGAAAATCCTGAAAGACCTCTCTCCAAAAACTATCAGAAACAAGAGAAAAGAGAGAAAGAAACAAAGGAATAGGAAGTATGTGCATGTGTGGTGGAGGCTGTGGGGTGGATGGGGGCTTTCTAAGTCCTAAATTGTACATTGCTTGGAGGTGAGAGATCAATTCTAGATAATAGTAGGGAAGTAAATAAGAATACATATAAGTAACTATCTTTTAGTAGAAATACTAGCCCTTCCTTATCACATTAGTAATATGGGAAACACATTAGTTGAAAAATATTTTAAAAATTTCAATTGTGTGAGAAGACAACAGATCACTATACAGAAAAAGACTTCTGTTACTAACTTAAAGAATTTGCTTTGCCTCAAGATGTCTATTTTTCCTCATATTTGAATGAAATGACAGTTTGTTATATTAATTTTTAATTCACATGAATAGTACCAAAGTAGCAAAATAGAAGGTCATGTGCATGGCAAAAAACCATATGACATTGAGTGATATCCTCCATGTACTCTAAGACTTATTAATCAGATAACTTGTTTCGAACCCATGCAATGTCTACTTTTATTTTTGTACATTTTTTTCATTTCTTTATTTATTCACTTTATATCCTGATCACTAACCCTTCCCAGTCTTCTACTCACACAGTCCCTCCCCCACCTCCTACTCTTTTCCTCTGATAAGATGGAGTCTCCCTGGGTGACCTCCCTACCATGTCACATCAAGTCTGAAGGGCTAAACACATCTCCACAACTAAAGTCAGAGAACACAGCGCAGTTAGGGGAACAGGTTCCACAGACAGGCAACAGCTTTAAGGGCACCTCCAGTTGTTGGGGACCCACATGAAGACCAAAGGCTGGAGAGATGGCTCATCTGTTAAAGGGTAGGCTCACAACCAAACATTTTTATACATTTTAGTTAAAGTATAATCATATCTGCTTCAACTTATTTCTTCTGATTTCACCCATGCCCCTCTATCAAAACTTTCCAGGCTCCTATCTAATTAATAGCCTCTTTTTAAATTATTATTCTTATATATAATATATCCACTAAGCCATAGATACAGGAGGTGTGATGTAGATACAACATTAATGCCTAGGCTCTGAATGATCAGTTGATGTCTGCATTGTGTCCAATTGCAGTTTTCTGTGGTGGCCTCTGCCAGCTGTGAAGAAAAGTTTCAACATTGGTTCATGAAATGTGAACTCTCTGTGATTACAAAATGAATGCCCAGATCAGTAAAGGGCCAGGTTCAGGAATTCACATTTCTATTGAGACAGGGACTGGTCATGGGAGAAGGCTCAATAGTCTAATGGTTCCCTTGAGCCTTTTGTCTTAACATCTTGTTTGAGTTCTTTTTTTTTTTATTATTATTATTAGATGTTTTCTTTATTTACAATACCTCCTTTCCCAGGTTCCCCTCCAAAAAAGAAAAAAAGAAATAAAATAAAATAAAACTAAAACAATCCCCTGTTCCATCCCCCTCCCCCTTGCTTACCATCCCACACCCTCCTGCTTACTGACCCTGACATTCCCCTACACTGGGGCATAGAACCTTCACAGGGCCAAGGTCCTCTCCTCCCATTGATGACCAACTTAGCCATCCTCTGCTATACACATGCTGCTGGAACCATGAGTCCCCCCATGTGTACTCTTTCATTGGAGTTTTAGTCCCTGGGAGCTCTAAGGGTACTAGTTAGTTTATATTGTTGTTCTTTTTAAATTATCTGTATCTTTGTATTGATTCAGTTCTTAAAGAGTTAATTTTGATCCCTTGTCTTAGGTATCATGAAGCAAGTTTTTCATGCGAGCAGTGCCCCATTACTTCTAGGTTATAGTGAAGATATTGTGCACTTTTATTATGACTTCACACATTAGTAATCAATTGATGTTAACTCTCCTGTTATCTAGGACTAAAATACAGAAGGTCGTTTCTGTTACACCTGCTTTTCAACCCTTCCTCTGCTGCTCTTCTCGATATTCTGATGCCAATGTGGGTTCCCACACCTGGATCTGTAACAACATTTTACTATTTTAAGCTGTGGTAGCATACCATTGCATCTTACTTTGGCTTAGGTACTTTCTGATCTTCCCATCGATCCACTCTAAAGTTTCTCTCTCCTGTTTTATTTGGTCCTAGCCTTCTACTGAGAATGGCAATCATTCCCTATAGAATTTTGTCCCCACACCAACTTCTGCACCTTCATTTTCTACATGTAGCATTCCTAATATGTCAAACCATAGTTCTAAAATTCTGTGAGACTTGAAGTATAACATTTAGTGTTAAAACTCATTGTTGAATTTAAAATTCCAACACATACCTGTGATGTATATGGCATAAATTACTTCTATAAAGTAACTAAAATGATGATGGTGATGGTAAAGAGATTAAACTAAAATTGGATACAAATAATATCAAGACTAAAACAATAATAAAGGAAAACTTGCATTTAATTCTATATTAGGACAATTTATTATGAATGAAGAAGGACTCAGAGGCTGAGAAGGAAGACTTCTTCAGCTGATTTGGAGACCATCATGGTCTGAGAGCTGGGATGGATAGTCTGGGTGTCTCATTTGTCACAGTTACCTTTAAATGAATGGCTAGAACTTTAATCTAGCCCATCCAAAATAAAGTATCCTCTCAGACTACCTCCTCCTCAATGTTTCCTAAAGAGACCTCATCCTTTCATCAGCCATCAAGTCAGAAAAATGCTTGGTCCTAGCCTTCTACTCACAGAGTCACATCATTTTTCAACTGAAAGCAATCAACATCCACTTCTTCCAGCCATTAACCATTGCCTTTGTCTTCAAGTCAAAGTTGATAGTTAATAGAAGGAAAAGGAAAAAGAAAGAAAGGTGCCTCTGTAAGATTCTGCTCTTGTTTTCATTTCATTTCTGGAAATAATCAAAGACTACAGATGTTCAGCAAAGAATATCACTATTTTGGATGCAGAATTATCTTTTGTAAAAGAACAATACAGAGTCTAGTTGTGGACTAGCAAAATGTGTGCAAACGTGAAGCTTGTTACTGGGGGCCTGCTCTGTGGTTGATCATAGAACTCCATAAGTTGTTGCATGGTTCACCAGCCTTAGGAGGGAAGCTGAGCAGTGAGGTACCTGCAAACATGAGCATCATAATCTTTACTGATGACACATGATAGAGTGACAAAGTAATAGTTGTTAACTATCCAAGCAACTGATCCCTGCTTTACTATGAGAGAAGCAACCACTCTGGGTTAGCAGAGGCTGCAGATACCTCTGTAAGGTCTTGTGCTTGTGACCATCTTCTAAGATACAAGTTCTTCTTGAGAACTTTAAAACATTGCTTTTGATTGACTCTGCTTTATAAATCATATTTTAGTGGAAAAATTACTCTCCCTGCAGGTGTAAAAATCACTTTCATGGAATATATATTTTCAGCTCTACATTTTTCATATTAAAATGTATAAGTATTTCAGCTAAAAGAGTATCTCTTCTATATGTATTTTTGCAAATTAAAAATAACTTATTATCTAGAATATTTTTAAATAATTTAAAAAGTTAGATGTTGCAATATTTTTTTTATTTTAGTCAAGAACTAATTATAAATGTATTTAACCATAAAAAGAAGCATTAGGGAAAGATTTTTTTCCAGGCTGAGCTATTACAATGAGTGCAGAATTTCGAGACTTCATCTCTGACCTGAGTTCACAACAGCTCATTTGCACATTTTCAACTTTACTCTTCATGGAAAAACTCACCATTTCCCTTCATGTGTTCTTTTCTAATTGGTTTGAATTTGTTGTTGTTGTTACCAATTTTTTATGATAGTACTCACAATGTCCTGGATATATGCCCTTTGAGAAGGAAAATATGGCTTATTGACATGAATGGATATAAAAACAGGTCTTCACAATGCAAAATTTAAATAAAACCTCTTCATCCAAAAATTATAATAAATAAATTATAATTTCTGAAGTTTTGATCTAAAACTTTTCCAGGTATTTGAGAGGGGTTAACAATTTCTTTTCCACATATTTTCCAGATTAGATTAAAATAGTGTATACTAGATTACTGACCAACCATTAATAATCAAGTAACTTCTACATTCCATGCGATTCTTTCACTCTTCAAACTGTATGTTGGATGGTGGAAGAAGACTTCTGATAGTTGTAGCTATCAAGAATACTAGATTTATATTTCAAGTTTTGGCTAAAAAAAGATAAAAATGCAATATGTAGTTAAGTGGGAAATGTGTAACGATCTCCCACACTGACAGTGGATAAAGTATTATTTTGTTTTTATCAAGTTATGCAAATTGACCATGGAAGAGAACATTAGCTTGGAATTATAACATTATAAACAAAGATAGTAGAAAACTAACAAGAGACAAAGTGGGAAATATAAAAGAATTGAGTACACATGCATTTGGTCTAGAAGTACTCTAAATAAGTTTAATAGAAGAAATCTAAAAACATTGGGAACTTATGACATTGATATATCCCCTTATACCTCATCTCACAGTACAATCAGTGGTCACCTTTGGCAAAGTTTTATTGCATCAAGAGTTTATGTCTGTGTCTGCACAGAAAGCATAAGGATCCCACCAGCCAACCTAGTAAAATATGTAGACTTTATTCCCAGTTCTGACAGTTTACGGTTGATAAATTTTATGTGACATTCTCTAAAAACTATATACATAATGTTCTTGATTTGTAGAATGTAAACTCTACAGAGTATAGGCAACATTTTCAATGAATAAGTATTTGACAATTAAATAGAAATGGTGAGTACAAATTACATGTGGAATGTATATGCAACAATTTATCTGAATATATTGAAAGTATAAGAGGTGGATAACAGTTTCTTAAATTTTAGAAGCCTAACCCCCTTCATCAGGCTCTAATTTAATCTTGAAAAACTTCATTTCCTTTCCATTTAACTGTACTAAACTTTGAAGTAAGGAAAAAATAGGGAACTTCAGGCCATGTTCTGAACACATTATGAGGTCTGAGAATCCTACTGTTTTCTCCAAAGTGGCTATTGGGTAAACTGATGCTTTTCTGGCAGACTTCAATGGCTTGTTGGAGAATCTTTCCTTTACTCTTATAATCAAAAACATTGGCATGATTTAGAAGGATCTCTTCCCCAAAGAGAAGGCTTAGCAGTCAAGAGTACTTGCCCAACTCAGGTTGAGCAGCTCATAAAGTCCTAGAGCTAGGGCTCCAGGGTGTTGAATGCCCTCTACTGATTACCAAAGGCACCACCTGCACACAAGTGGCATACACTCACAAATACACATATATACTATATACATGGAGAAAGTGAAAATAAATATTAGAAAAACAGGCTTCTCTTGGGAGTTACAACACTTGTCATACCTTTATATTTTCCGAAACACTTTTTCTTTTCCTACAGAATGGGTATGTCTCACTTTTTCTAGAATCCTTGACTGACATAAAAAGTCAAAGACTGGTTTTTGAAAAAAAATGTCCTTTCTAGTTTTATTTTAAACTGTTAGGTTATAGATTTTTGTAACTCTCAGTTTAAAGAGAGAATGCTATTTTCTTATGATGGTGAATATTATAGTATGAAGGACCTACTGTTGTTTCCTCTCCTCTACATGACCACAGATCTGCAATGTGCACCTAAACTAACTCATTACCTGAGAAGAAAAAATCAACCAAAATTGATGTAGAAAAAACAAATGCAGTAACCATTTCAATTCCAAATATAAGGGAAAAAGTAAGTTTTGTGATTGAAATCACTACTTTGATCCTATTGAGTTATTTTACAAGTTCTTCTCTGTTAAGCAACAAATTTGTACAATTAAGTACATTGAATGACTGATTTTGTTTGTTAGGAGTGGGTACCACATGTATTTCATGGCCTTGTTGGAGGATGTGTGTCACTGTTGGGATGGCCTTTGACGTCTCAGATGCTCAAGCTAGATGTGGTGTCACTTTTTCTTCTGCTGCCTGTGGATCAAGAAGTAGAAGTTTCAGCCTCTAGCCTATGTGCATGCTTCAGTGATTCCCACAATGATGATAATGGACTAAGTGTCTGAAATTGTGAGCCTGCCCTGATGTTTTCCATTGTAAGCATTGCCATGGTTATGGTATCTCTTCACAGCAGTAAAACCCTAAGTCATTCGACCTGTTTCCTTATAGGACCCAGTCCATCAGCACAGAGATGGCACCACTCACAATGGGCTGTGCCTACTGCATTGATCACTAATTGAGAAAATGCCTTATATCTGTATCTCATGGGGTAGTTTCCTAAACTGGGGCTTCTTCCTCTCCAATGACTCTAGTGTGTGTTAAGTTGACAGAAAACCAGCCAGTACAACCTGCATGTATTTGTTTAACACATGCGTGCTTGGTGTCTGCAGATACTAGAAAAAGGATTCAGATCCTCTAGAACTGGAGTTATAAAATGGTTGTAAGCTGCTGTGGGGTTCCTGGAGTCAAACCCAGGTCCTCTGGTAAAGTAGCATTTGATCTTAATTGCTATGACTTTATTCCAGTACCTCATTAAATTTTCATATATAATTTGAGTAAGTTTCTGATACTTAATAGTTTTTCATTTTTTAAATTTTATGCATGTATGCAGTGTATCTTGATCATATCTACTCCTTACTCTGCCCATTCAACTCCCTCCAGGACCCTGTCAAATCTCCCTCCCAACTTCATGTCTTCCTTTTAAAAGTTATCTCACTGTACACATCTGAGTAATGCTGCCCATGTGTACATCAATATGAGCCATTCACTGGGGCCTGGGTGTAACCTGCAAGTGGTCACACTCCTAAGAATTCATGACTCTCCTCAGGCACAGGAGTCATCATCTTTCAATGGCTCATCAGAAAGCATAGGGCTTCCAGGCCTCCTCCCCTGAGTGCTAGAACTTTTAAGTGACTTATTTTGTGTAGATAACCATACCTTTTGTAAGTTCCTATGTGCAACAGCCATGTTATGTCCAAAAGACACAACAGTATTTCACCACATTATACCATACTATATGGCTCTTACCATCTTTCTGCCTCCTCTTTCATATGTTCCCTAAGCCTTTGGGTACATCCCTATTGGTACAGATGTCCCATCTATGACTGAGCACTCATAGTCCCTTATTCTCAGCTTTGAAAAGTTATGAATCTCTGCATTAACCACTACACACTGGAATAATAAGCTTCTCTGACCAAGGTTGGGAGCAGCACAAATCTATGGAGATCACATTGACAACTAAGAGCTTAATGAATCTTAGAAACCAAATGTCCATGGTTAGTTAAAATGTCAACAGAAATTTTTGAAATATCTTCAATTTAATTGGAAACCAAATTCTTATAAATTAAATGCACAGAATGGCCATCTTGAATAATCATTTATCACCATTTGGAGCTCCAGACTTGAGTATTTAAGTATCCAGGTGCCAGGAAGGAGAGCTGAGTAAATGCTGTTTCAGGAAAGCCAGATGCAGGACTCTCAGGCAGTCTTGACATAAGCAAGAAAATTGAAAGAGAAATTTAAGCTAATAGTACAAATCATAGATTACATTAAGTAAATGATGAAACAGCCAGAGTTGAGAGTGAGGTTGCTACTAAACTAAATCATTTTAACTATATTTTTAAAACAATTTTCTGCAATTTTCTACTCTTTCTGGCAAAGCTATCAAAGTTGATCACAGCAATTTCATGAGATGTTCAACAATTTTTCCACAGCCTTGATTAAAACTCAATGGCAAATATTGGCACTGCCCCCACACTCACTTGAAAATAGATCATCATTACAACAAATAACTAAAATCTTTGTGCAGAAGCAGTGTACTGACATCAGACACTTAAAGTGAGAGGAGACCACACTGAGTGAATGATAGGATGTTGAGGCATCACCCACTGTGATTTAGGTGGCAGTCTGGATGTGTTCACAGTATGTTCTGAATGGAATAGATATGAGCTTTGGGAAGCACTAGAAGATGGAGAACAGCAATGAGTGAATCCACATAGATTGTCTTAGTGCTAGGCACTTACCAGCTAGCTCTGGGGCTAGGTCTGTGTGTCCTCTCCATCAGGAGATACTATTTGGATAGTGTCAATCTATTAGCTGATAAAATTGCAAGGTAGGGTAATGAATTGAATGGATTTAATGTTTGCTTATCAATTTTCATTCAATGTATGTGATCAACTTATGTTAGAAGTGATTTCTAAAACGAAAGTGTATCACACTCTCTGTACTGTATTGAAGACTCCTGTAGGGCAGTACTCCCTGAAAGGTAAAATGTATTTCATGATAGAGAAAGGCCTTTAAAGTATTCCCCTTCACCTAGTTATCAACTGTCTTGATCCACACTAGTTTCTGTCTTGCATAATATAGGCTTATAGATTTAGAAAGGCTCTGCATTTTCATCTCTAATAGACATTGACCTATTTTTCTCTGCTTACTATGTTTTCCTAACTTCTCCGATGGACTTCATCAAAATTAACAATCAAAACTTCTGTGATTCTTTCATTTGACACATGAACACTTTCCAAACAACCCCTTTCTTCTGTGTGCCTCCACAATATGTTTTATATAATGTAATGCTTTCCTGCAAACTTAATTTTGTGTCCCTATGTAGTCTTAGCTCCTCAATGGGTACACTGTGCTTACACAAGCAACACAAAGCAGAATGAGTGGCACACTCATCAAATATGTATACACAGAAACAGTGAGGCAGAAAGGAGTAAGAAAGACAGGAAAAGAAAGATGAGGTAGAAAAATAAGGATGAAGAGAGGAAAAGGAAAAAGGAGAGCTAATATAGATGATGGGGGTAGGAAAAGTCATGGGAAAGTGGGAAGAAAGGAAGGGGAGGGGAGTAAGAAAGAAGGGAAGAAGAAGTTAAATAATTTCAAACTAAATCTACCACGGGCACAAATCAAAATGGCACTATTCATTAAACATGAACTAACATTTAAAAGAAATGTATACTGACTATTACACAGAAATCAGAAGTCTGTCAGTAGATACCTGTGACAAAGAGAATAGGTTAACATCTACTCAGCAAAGGACAGTGAGTGAATTAGCTTCATCTCAGAGTTCTGAAGGCAGAGATAAGTTAGTTGTACTTTCCTCAACAGTAATCTGCCTTTATTAAAATTAGAAATGGAAATCTTACAGATACTATTGCCTGCAATGATTCTCTACCTTCCTAATACTGTGGTCCTTTAATACAGTTCCTTTATGTTGTGGTAATCCTGAGCCATAAAATTATATTTGTTGCTATTTTATAACTAAAATTAACTACTGCTATGAATTGTAATATAAATATCTGTGTTTTTTCATGGTCTTGGACAATTCCTGTGAAACGGTTATTTGACTCCCAAAGAGGCTGCAACCCACAAGTTGAGAAAATGTTGGCTTAGAAATAAAAAGAAAAACATCAGTTTTCTATCCTGAAACAGATTGAGACATATTCTAATGCTGATCATTTGGTAAATGCTGATGCCATTTATTCAAATAAGCTACTTTAGAAATCATTGATGAAAGCGAGGTATGCAGAAAGAAATGATAGGGAAAAAACAGAGAAAAGGAAAAGGCAGATATATCATCCATTGTATATATGACTTTAAGAGAATGTGATCTAATATACCTCCTGTATCAAAGCTATGCTGCCCCCTATTAGGAATGGAAACTATAATTTGCTCAGCAGAACTTATTTAGAAAGACATTAGTAATAACAGTTATTTTTTAAGTCCTTACTTTTTATTATAGTTTGTTGACTTTAATTTTAAATGTACTGGGTTCAATATTTTATAATATTAGATTAATAAATTTATCTATATGATTATTTCTGAATTAATTTTGTTAATCCCACTTTAATTTGTACATTTTTTTGTTTAATTCATCTGTCATTAATATGCAGTTTCCAGTATTTGCCTAATACACCAAGATGACATATTTCACAGAGTATAGTAAGCCAATATACACTGTTCAACCCTGTGCTTGAAGAGATGCTTCTGTTTAGCCTACTGTAATGGGTCTGTTTGTATTTGCTAACTTAAAGTAATAAGGACATTTTGTTTGGTTGTACTTAAGAGGGGAAATAAATGAAACAGAAGTGATGTACCTTCTTTGTTTGCAATGTCCTCATTTCTTTTAACTCTTTCAAAAGATTGCATAAGAACAGGAAAGACTGACCCAGAGGAAAGAAAGACAATCAGTTGACAGGTGAAGTGAGCAATAAAAGGAATTATTTCTAAAGTGCTTTGCTGAAGTGTTCAGCCTGCACAATGTAAACTTCTCTTTAGAAGGATATTGAGGGCCGAGCTCCTCTCCTCCTATTGATGATTGAATTTGCAATCCTCTACTATACACATGCTGCCTGAACAATCAGACCCCTCCATGTGCAGTCTTTGGTTGGTGGTTGAGACCCTGGGAGCTCTGAGGGTACTAGTTAGTTCATATTGTTGTTCGTCCTAAGGGGCCAGTGTAGGGGAATGCCAGGGCCAGAAAGTGGGAGAGGGCTGGTTGGCAGGCATGGGGAAGTGGGAGGCAACAGGGGTTTGTTTTGGTTGTTTTTGTTTGTTTCTTTGTTTTTTTTGGAGGGGAAACTGGGAATGGAGAAATTTACATGTAAATAAAGAAAATTATAAAAAAAAGAAGGATATTGAGGGAACCAAATACTCTTTCCAATGTTTCAAATACTCTCACATTAAAAAAAAAAGAAGAAGAAGAAGAAGCCAGGTGTTACCCATTGCTTGTGGAAGCTGCATTTACTTGTAGATTCTTTCTTGGAGCCAGTTACTGGAACACTGATAAAAGGAATTCCCAAAGACCAAACAAAGTTTCATGTTGAAAACTTTTATCTAGCTTCTGAGCATCCCTTAAATTTGCTTCCTTACTTTTTTGTAATAGAGGGTACCAAACAGTTCCAAGAAAGCATACAACAAAATAAAATTCCCCCAAAGCTAGCAGAATCTTCCTGGGAATTAATTACATAGCAAAAACTCATTGTAAAAGTTATGGCTAAGAATAAACTTGCATACTCTTTGATTTACATCCAATTGTTAGCACTGTACACTAGAAATAGTTTTTGGTTAGGTTCTTTCTGATTTATGCTGAGGAAATATACTCATCAGGTCCTATACTATTCCTTTGGTCCTTTATCCATGGTAAAACAAAACTATGGATCACTAGAGTCTACTTCTCAGAGTGACCATACTTGCATCTGATACAATTTATTGTCCAATGGATGTAAAGCAGAGAATAAGTAGGCAGTGAATTTATTATGCAAACAACTCAGTGTAAGTAAAACCTATATAACTTGTTACATAAAGGATAGAAGAAGAATTATGATCGATGTTGAATAAGATTCAAGATATTTAAGATTAGAGTTTCTGTGTGCCGTGTGAAAGCTTTAACTGTAATGTGGGCACATATGTGGAGGAGCATGAAAAATGAATAACTTGTAAATGATCTAGAAACCTTCTTTATCAACAGTTCCAACTCTGTGCCCATCATTCTATTTCAACTTCATGCCTTCTCTTTCCAATTATTTTTCTTACATACATAAATGTATATTCTTACATATTCCTAAACTATCACCTTCTCAGTCTATATAATGTCAGTTGTATATATGTTTTCAAGCCTGACCATTTGCCATTGAATGAGTGACTCATCGGTTCTTCCCTAAGGAAGACTATTTTTCCCACGTTCAACATATCTTCATTGCCTGTAGTTCTTTATGTAGGATTGAAGGCTCTTGGTCTCTTCTACCCCCTGTCTACTTTGGAATGTTGTTTCTTGTATTTGTTAGACAGACCTGTTAATGGGACTTTATTAGTGTAGCTTCTACTATTATTAGGAGACACAGTCTCACAGCAAACTCCCTGATCCTCTGGGTCTTCCAATCTTTCTGCCTTCTCTTCTACAATTTTCCCTGAGACTTTGGTGTAGGAGTATTTTGTAGATGTATCTACTGAGATGAGTTTCCAACAACTCTACATTTTTGATTCTCTCCCATTCTACGTATGGGCTTCATCCTCTCTTGGTTGATTATTTCTTTTTTTTTTTTATAAAGTGTCAAACTCAGAGAACTTTTTATTATTATATCCATTTATCAGAATTAGTCTCTTTAGTTTTATGGAGGACGGCTTGCCAAGTGCTGCCTTTCACTCATACGTAAATGGAGAACTATTCAGAAAGTCCTTTCCTATACCTGTATCATGTAGACTACTGCCATGTTTTCATCCAACAACTCAGTGTTTCCAATTTCAGGTTTAGATTATTGATCCATTTGGGGTTAGTTTCTGTGTTAGGTGATAGATACAAGTCTGATTTTGTTTTCATTCCAGTTTTCCCTGCACGATTTATTGAAGATGCTTTCTTTTCTCCAGCTTATGTTGTTTATCTTTGTCAAATATCAGATAGCTGAATAAATTGTACTCAGGTTTTGGTCTTTGATTTTATTTTGTTTGTCTGCTAGATGATTGTTTTTGTGCCAGTACCATATTGTTTTTTATTATTATGGATCTGTCATGTAACTTAAAATGTGGAGTCATAATCCTTCCAGTATTATTGCTTTGGATATCTGGCATCTTTTGTTTTTCCATATGAACTTTAAGATATTTCTTTTCTATTAAGTAAAGAATGAGGTGGGTATTTTGGTGGGAATTGTATTGAGTCTTTAAGTAGCTTATGGTAAAATGGCCATTTATACAATGTGAATTTTTCTAATCCATAAGCAAGGAATGTCTTTCCTTTTTCTCTGTCTTTATCTGTCTTTTTCTTCAGAGGTTCAAAGTCTCCATTGTAGAGTACAGGTTCATTACCTCCTTGATCACATTTATTCTTTGATATTTTATTTTCTTTGAGGCATTGTGAATGAGGGTGTCCATAATTACTTCTCTTCAAGTCTGTTGTTTATGTATAGAAATGCTACTAGTTTGTGAAAGTTGATTCTGTATACTGCCACACTTATGAGGTCTTTTTAAAATCCTTTCTAGAAGTTTTGTGTTAGAGTTTTTGGTATCACTAATGTGTAGTATCATGTCATCTACAAATAAAGGTAGGTTGACTTCTTCTTTCTCTATTTGTATTCTCTCTGACTGTTTTCGTTATCGTTCCAGATAGAACACACAGTTGCCGTTTCCTCCCTCTCCACTGAACTAGAAATTCTTTAAGGACATTTCATTTTTATTATTTGCTCAGGATTTTTCTCATGTATATTAAGTCTAAGGAATTATATCTTAGGACACAAGAGAGTAAGGCATATTGAACTGAAAGTAAATTGTTAGCTAGTGTTGGAGGTTGAAGAGAGTAAAGTAATTTCAGCTGGTGACTAAAAAACAGCTTGTAAGAATGTCTCTGCTTTTATAATCTTTCATGTGGTTCATTCATTTGATCCCCTGATAACTTACCTTGAAGTCATAATGATTGAAAATGGCAGAACAATTTTAAATAAAGATAGATAACTTTAGGGAGACCAAGAGAATCCAGGCTTCAGAAATGAAAAAAAAAAATTCAATATTTAAGGGCCTGCCTACTTATCTCTCAGAAGGCTAAGCTGCCATCTGAGCTGGTGTAAGATCTGCTGGCTTGCAGATGGCCTGAGAAGAGATTAACAAGCTTTCCTGCAGGATTTCACCTCCACTTGGAATACTATGTGGTTTCACTTCCCTTTAAACATCCTGTACTAAGGAATTTCCCTCCAAAGTGGAAAGTTTTACTCACAGAGGAAACTACTATACAACAGCTCTAGACAGATTAAGACTCCTGGGGATACCACCTACCTATATCTACCATCTGGAGTAAAGAGCTTTTGAAAGGCTTTTCTTTAAAGTTACGGTGTCTGCTCACTAGCAGGTACTCATCAGCTGGAACTGACATCAGCATCTGTCAGAGAATGAAAAATCAAAATTCAGTATTAAGGCTACTCACAATCTTAAATGTCTTTGGTTCCCTAGGGTATACAACTTAATGGTTGATAAATTGAACTCTGCTAATATATAAATATCTATACCTTTAGTCCCATTGTCTGTATCTCAGCCACATCTCTGAACTAGAATAGTGGTGACATATAGTAGGAGTCCAATAAGCATGTGGTGGATGCATGAGTATGGCAGCAGTCTTATAGGGAAGAAAATGGACATATTTAAATGCTTTGATACTTTTTAAAAATAGATGTGTTTTTACTCTAAATTATCCCAGTATAAATGATATGCATGTTACTTAGGTCACATCTGCAACCAGAAGGAATGTGGGTTTTTTTCCAGTTTATTTCCAGTTTATTGTATGTGGATTTTATATATGGGTGGTGTGTGTGTGTGTGTGTGTGTGTGTGTGTGTGTGTGTGTGTATACTTTTGTATATAGGGGTATGTGTATTTTTGTATAGTAGCTGGCAGAGTCAAGAATGTGACATCAAATTGATGAAGCTGGAGTTATAGGCAGTTGTAGCTGCTTGGCATAGGAGCAATATGCCCTCCTAAACCACTGAGCCTTATCTTCAGACCCCCATATCCCCAATATTTGATTATGGAAAAATCTAAAATGATACCTCTATATAAATATAAGCCATTTCTAAACATCTGTGTTTTAAATATTTTTTTTCAGAATCTCATACAATGTATCTTAAAGTATGTATTTTCATGGTTGTTCTCAAGCACCATCTTTGTCTTGACCCAGAAACATTTTGTTTTTATCTTTTACTAACCTTTATGCAAGGCTTATTCCTGTTGATCAGTACACACACACACACACACACACACACACACACACACACACACACACACACATACACGATACAGACACAGTTTAGTAAGATTTTGTAAACTTAATAACTTCAGAATGGATTTGGAGGTTAAAACTGGGGTCATGCAACACTGCTTCTTTCTCATGTTGCTCCTCCTCTGAATCCTCCTGCCTTTTAGGTCCTCATGCCAGGTCATACCCATGCCACTTCAAGACTCATTTTCACGAACAGTCTCATCACAGCAGTTTCCTAATGCAGGCAGCTTGCTCCCTAAGTCTCTTTACCCTATCAGCCTCAAGAACTCAATTTTCTCCCTCATTACATTCCCCCATGAGCAAAACAGTTATAGCTTCTTGCAAATTCATTTTATTAATTCTCTGTTTGAACCTTAGGTGAATGAGATGTGCATCATGTTCCACACATCCCCTTTCTTTGTCCAGATTCTAACTGCTTTCTAATCCAGGGGTGATCGGGGCTCTCCATTGAGATCAAAAAGGGTCTGTTTACAGAAGTTTCCTGTACTTTATTGTCTTCTTTGAGGGATTTATTGCCCATAAGGGACTTCCTCTACATTCATGATCAACAAACTGACCCCTCCCACCACAAATGTTCTAGGAACAGAGAGATATAGAGGAAAACCTGGGGGCAAACACCGACATATTTGATTTAAGCAAAAGAGGTTTTAATCTTGATTGAAGAGTAAAATGCCAAGATATTGCTTCCATTGCTCTGTCTCCTCTGCTGCCTTCACTAACTTTAGTTCATGTGCTGTTTGCTACAAACATTTAATTGAACAATGTGCCGCGTACCCCTGACCCTGCACACATAACTGTAAAAAGAATAAAAAGGATGGTGAGAATGTAGATAACCCTGTTTTTGATGTTACTGTGATGAATCCCAATGAAAGCATGGTCAGGTTTTCTGAGCAGAAAGAGTCAGATGTGTTACAACTTTTATTTAATGTGTTCTTTGATAATTTAATGCATAAATATGTGGTGCATGTTGATTACTCAGACCTCCTACTCTTTCTCTCTCTCTTTCTCTCTCTCTCTCTCTTTTTTTCTCTCTCTCTCTCTCCCTCCCTCCCTCTCTCTATCTCCTTCTAACCCTTGTAAACGCCCTCCATCCTGTAAGTGGTTTTCCCACTCTTATGTCTTTTTGCTCTTTTATCACCCATTGAGTTTAACCAGAACCTTCTGTGTGAGTGGGGGTTTGGAACCTAATGGACTCAACAATGAGTGAACCGTTTAAGTTAATGAATGTTCCTCTCCTAAAATATACCAGCATCTAAATATTCAGAAGAAGATAATAGAGCCTTTACTTACTTCTAAAGCTATAATTAACAGTGCTACTAAAACTTATGACCATATGTTATTTTTAAATAAAATATATCAATTATATATGCATATCTATGCAATTATATGTATATGCATATATGTGTGTATGTATTTTAGTGATAACAGTCTTGTTACATTTTCATAGTACTTAATCCCACCAATATCCATTGGTGATTGGTCCCAGGTTCTCTACCTTCTACTGCATAGCTATCCCATGGAGATTCACATCTCCCTTTAAAAAAAAAAAATCACTATTTTTAGGTTACCAGTCTACATCTTTCTATATGTTTCAAGTCATCCCTAGATTACTCAAAAGGCATCATAAAATATAATATTATGCCAATAATTGTTATTATTCATTAGATAACAGTAAGGTAAGCCGTGTATACATGTCAGGATGATGCTGATTTTTTCAGAGTTAATCCTTGATCCAAGGTTGACTGCCTCCACAGGTACAGAATCCACAGAGATTACATATTCCCTTAAACTTAAGCTCCTTCTCACTAAGCTCTGTCTAAGCACTACTTGTGAATGTTTGCTGTTTCTCTCAGACAAATGCCCTGAAAATGTTTAACAGAACTATGAGAGCCATCCATTTGACAGGGGATTAATTAGCTTTCAGAGCAGAACAGCATTACTTTGGAGTCCTGTATATCAGACAGAGATCATCTTTTATCAATAGAAAACTCAGATTTACAGAAGCAATTATGCATGCCGGTGCCCACTTTTTATTTTCCTTAGTGGAAAAACCTCATGGATATTGTCACTCATATGAGTCTGTATAATAATGTCTCTTATGGGTAAGAAGCTGTTGGCTTCAAACAAGATATTGGTATATCTTCTGATTTAGTCAGTAATCCCAAAATCCTGACAAATTTATATACTCAAAGCTTTTGCAGGCATACTGACACTATTCATTCACTAATGTGGTATCCAGGTATATCTTGATGCAGAAAAAGGTATATATTTTTAGCTCAAATCCCAGAGAAAACAGACTGAATGAGATGAAGTAAAGAGAACCAGCAACAGAATAAAATGTGCCTAGTTCAGAGAGTGTGTGCTGAGTCGAGTATAGACTTGGTAGGGTCAGAATGGCATGGTTCCTGCCCCTGGGACAGGGCAAGCAGGTGTGGACCTCCATGAGTGTTGATGGCTTCTGTGTGCTTAAGGCTTTTTTGTATATTAGTGTGCATATTTTACATTTCTCCTTTGAGGAATGTCCTCCATTTTAATGACTTCATGATAGTCAGAGACAGCACAAGTCTAGGAGAAGATGTGGCTAATATTGATAATGATAAATGCTGGGACTTTCAGGCCAGCCCTTAACACCTTGGAAAAGAACCCTCAAAAACATGGGTTTAAAATATATATAATTTCTCAAAAAAAAAAAAAAACAAGGATGCAATATGGACTATACATAGGGCTTCATGAGTCTAAAGGAACAAAAACAGCTGTGTCATGAGCCAACTTGTCTTAAAGATACTAAGGAAGGAAATAAAGAAATTTAAGAGGTGATAGTCACAGGAGACTCCACTCAGCTAAGTTTTTGTTTTTGTTTCGTTTATGCTAGAACAAAGACAGTCAGATTCCTGAGTTGATGGTCAGCCTGGGACAGAGCAAGGTTAGGGCCAGGTGTGGTATAAATGGTGTTTTCAGGATGGGGTCCTGCCCAGCTAGTTTATCATCTGTATTTAGCAGACACAGGCAGGTCTCTGAATTCTTCTGCAATGTTAAAAGAAAATATGTGCTTGCTGTCTCCTAAGAACTAAGGGGCTGTGCTCATGGGATGTTGATACATAGGATAATCAAAAGGAAACCTGGGGAGAATGATTAGATTGACATGTAAAATACTTGACTGTGCTTATGATCTTCAAGAGATGAGCTATCCAGAGAAATTTTCAGAAGAGCAAGAGAGAACTGCTTAGAGAATTGCCTCAAACAAAAGAAAGAGAGAGAGAGAGAGAGACAGACAGACAGACAGACAGACACACAGAGAGAGAGAGAGAGAGAGAG
>NW_022196905.1:180244455-180247437 GCF_008632895.1 Mastomys coucha | reverse complement strand
AGGGAGAGAGAGCTGTCTGAGATGACACAACTTAAGGAAAGCAGTCCAGAAAGCTATCTTCATTAGCTTGACCCATGATTTGATTTTGAGCTGTTTATTTCACTGCTCCCAGACACCCCTCTCTCAGACCTCCCTCAGAACCCCTCTCCAAGCTGAAGCTGGTCCTTGGCAGGTGTGGGAAGAATGGAGTCTTTTTCTTCTCCCTTCTTTCTGTTCCATTTAGATGCTTAGTGGTAGAATGGTGCACCCATGTTCAGTATGGATTCTTCCCTCTGTTGCTGAACCACATGCCAGATTTCTCTACGAACTTCAGCAAAATCACACCCAGAAGCAATCATTTTCTAAACCACTAAGCAGGCAAGTTAACACAAATGTAGGTCCTTGATGACTAAAGCCTCAACAGGAGGGTGGCTTCCCTGACTAACTATGCAGGATCCTGACACAGAGGAAGTGAGATTTTTCTCACTTCCTCTGTTCTATGTGCCTCTTCCATTGTGGTCTTCTAAACCCCTTATATGGCTTCTGTGACTTTCTTAATCTTCTCTTTCATCAGATGCAAGACCTTAATCTTTTCACCACTGCAGCAGGAGTACAAAGTTCTATGAGGATTTTTCTAATGTGGGAACTTGATTTTAGTCACACAATGGTTCCCACTGTGCCTTATGCCATCTTCTTATCAGACTCCTGTCATCTCTTTCCCCCACCCCATCTGCACTTCTTTTCCACCCTCCTCCTCACTGTTAAAACTAATGGTTCATGGTTTCTCAAGAGGAGTAGATTTTCTCTCTTCCATGACATCAGTATTTAGCAAGTAACAGAAACACAGCACTTGCCAAAGTCAATTTGTTCTTTAGATAAGTTTAAAAGAAAAAACTTCTTTGCGAAGGTTCCAGAGAATGCCATACACCCAGAAGTATATGGGTAGTAATAACTAGACTCAGAGACAGGGCACATAAACTTTAGAGGGGGATATTTTGTAGGGTAGGGAAGGGGAAGGGTTCTGGGGACAGAGAGATGGAGAAGGAAGTGAAGGAATGGATTTTATAAAACAATATTGTATACATGTATGAGATTCTCACAGAATAAGTACAAATATTTATTTTATTTTATTCTTCTCTCATACAACCCATCCCAACAGTAGCCTTCCCTCCCTCCCTTCCTTCAAACTCTCCTCAACACATCTCTCCCAGACACATTGGTCTATTGATCCCTTCACAAAAGAGTGGGCCACCCAAGGATATCAGTGGGATTTGTTGGACTTTTAACAATGGGAGTGGTGGTGTCTCTGACTCTTTTGTCTGCTCATAGGATCTATATTTGCCTCCTGGGTTGCCTTATCCAGCCCTGATATGAGAGTCTATGCCTAGTTCTATTGTTGTTAAAGACATATTTATTTATGCCTTGTACTGCTCTCCTCCAACCAGCCAATCCTTTCACTTTTCCAGATAACCTCCCTTCTCCTTTTAGAACTTATGCTCTCATATAACCCTCATTAATATCTGTAATATATGTCTTTCTGAACTTATTTTGCTTAATAGGATTTTGACCTTTACCCATTCATTTTGCTCTTCCTTATGGCTCAGTGAAAATTCATTAACTATATAAAAATCCTATTATTATAGGTGGAATAGATGTTTATTTGATATCTTTGGATGAAGAAAGTATTACTCAAAATCCTGCCAATCAGCAACAGCTAAATAAACATTTTGATAAATCTAATTTTGGTGTTTTTAGTATACATTTAGTATACATTTTCACAGATATACACTCATAAATGACATATTTAAATGTTATTTATTTTTTCAATATTAAAGGAAATAATTATTCAATAAATTTTTCTTTATTGTCATTTCTCCATATAATTATTCTCACATGTCAATAAACATAACCTTTCATTATATGAATATTCTTTTTTGTTTGTTTGTTTTGTTTTTTCGAGACAGGGTTTCTCTGTGTAGCCCTAGCTGTCCTAGAACTCACTCTGTAGACCAAACTGGCCTTGAACTCAGAAATCTGCCTGCCTCTGCCTCCCAAGTGCTGGGATTAAAGGCGTGTGCCACCACAACTGGGCTATAGGAATATTCTTACTTCTTTTTTTTTTTTCACATGTAGGGGATCCACTCACAGAGTGAAAACTGCTTGTGCCCCTCATTACAATGGTTCAAGACTCTTCTTGGGTGTGTTGTAAACAGAGAAGCCATTCTTTAGGCCCCTTGCTCTGAGTATACCCCAAAATAATTATTTATTTATTTTATGTATATTAGTACACTGTTGGAGTCTTCAGACACACCAGAAGAGGACATCAGAACCCATATAGATGGTTGTAAGCCCCCATGTGGTTGCTAGGAATTGAACTCAGGACCTCTAGAAGAGCAGTCAGTGCTCTTAACAACTGGGCCATCTCTTCAGCCCTCTTTAACTTCTAAAAGCAACAATATGTATGTAAAGTATGTTTTTTTCTAAATTATTTTGGTATTACCAATATTATGAAAAATAATTATCCCATAATTACAAAGGTACACATAAAAATAGGTTGATGGCACCCTTTTGGTTATAAGAGAAAACAATACAGTTGGCCTCTCATCACAAAAAAAAAAAACTACAATGAACTATTAAGTGAAAAATCAACATTTAGAAACTGAGTGACTGACTTCATTGTGGACCTACATGATACATATGTATGAGAAGCTGTTTCTTTGAAAATAATTTTCCCAGAGTTTTGTGTTTCTTATACACAGTGCAAAAGATAAGATAATATGATAGATTTGCTGGCATTTTTATTTGAAGCATGAAAACTAAACCATCTAGCGATATCACTGCAAACTAATGTTAGGTGAGCAGTGAATTTCCTGATACTTCATATTCCAAGAACCAATCTATCCTCCTCCTCCTCTTTCTCCTCCTCTTCTTCCTTCTCTTCCTCCTCCTCCTCCTCCTCCTCTTTCTCCTCCTCCTCCTCCTTCTCCTCCTCCTCCTCCTCCT
>NW_022196905.1:180239902-180243975 GCF_008632895.1 Mastomys coucha | reverse complement strand
TGGAACTCATTCTGTAGACCAGGCTGACCTTGAACTCAGAAATCCACCTGCCTCTGCCTCCCAAGTGCGGGGATTAAAGGCATATACCACCACCACCTGGCAAGTCTGTATTTCTTGGAGATGGGTATATGGATTTAATGCTGACCATTTTTCATTGGACATCCAACAAGAGTCTCATTCCTAGGAAAAGCTAGGAATCCACTTCATTAGTTTTCTGTTGTGTTTTGCGTAGGAATTTAATCCTGTGTGTGGATTTCTCTCCTTCCATAATAACATGTTCATTGATATTCTGATTGTTCTGCTCTTGTTTATGCAGTCATTTCTATGAGAGAGAGAGAGAAAGAGAGAGAGAGGATGTTTCACAGCAGGTTTCCTCAAATTCTGTCTCTAACTGAATCAAGATATTGATTCTCTTCTCTGTTTCAAGATATTTACTTAGCCATAGATGAAGAGGCCATGGTGTAAATGGGGCTGGGCTCCCTACAATCATTGATCTCTGTGCGATATTCTGTTTTGGTTTTCTGTAATGGTTTCCATTGTCTGTAAAAAAGATGCTTCTTTAGTGAGCTGTGGGAACTACATTTATCTTTGGGTTTAAGGACCAGCATCACAGATTAACAAAGGTGTCATTACCAGGCATGAGATACTTCCTTTTGAAGAGTTGATCCACATGACTCCTAGATAAATATAGCTTAACAATGTAGCCCTTGGTTGCCTTTAAGGAGTTAAGGGTGGGAACCTTTGGCTGAAGACTTTGCAATCTTGAGAACACATGATCCCAATGATTTGGTGTGGATATGACCTGAAAGACTCTTTTCTGCAATCTATTTTCCATGGTTCTAGAAAACACTACTTAAGCTGCAAAGGGAGGAATGCAACTAAGCAGACCTATCAGCTGCAATACCTATTAACCATAACAATCACCAGCATTGCAACACAGGCATGAGGGTAGCATAAGATGAGCTCTTCTCCGTGGCAACCAGCAGCTGCACAATTGGATTTATGGCCCACTTAACTGGAGGAAAATTATGACTGTTCCTGAAAACCTAACCCGCTTCCCTGGGCTACTGAGGTCATGGACCTTAGAAAAGAATCTGCTATTACCACTTTGCTAGACCAACATAATTCCTTACTATATTATAAATCTTTTGTTTGTTTGCTTGTTTGAAAAAAGTGATCTTTCCACTACTATATACACCAGATAATTTTCAAGCTAGAATGTGTAAGCCTTGAAATCTTACAGAAACTAAGCTTAAAAACACACTATGCATGACCTATGTTGGGATCTCCAAAAAGAAATTGCTAAAAAATATATAGAAATCTGAACAATTGTTGGCCAATTGTTTCTGATACCTTTCTTGAGCCATTATAGTGATTTATACATCTATAACATTATAGGAAAAGTTATTCCATGCATACATGCTGGCATATATAGTACATATGGATCTATGTTAATATAATTGGCAAATTTAAGTCTACTTTATTCAATATGAAAAGAAATAAGCATAATGTCATTTCTATGTACACTAAATAGTTAAGTGTTCTTTATTAGAAGAAGATAGTATACATTAATTATATATGAATGTTTTAAAATATTTAATTTTCAGTATGGTAAAGATAATTTAAAAAACATAATTTTTCCTATAGAGAAATTTTGTATTTCTCTGGTGATCTGTTTTATTTTTATTTTCCAAAATTGTGGCCTATAATAATAATTTTAAGAAAGCTCAAAGAAATGTTTAATATTATGGCTGACATTTGCACATCAATTTCTTTAGCTTGAGTTTTCTATTCTGCTGTATTACAGCATTATGCATATATTTTATTTTAAACAATATGTGAAAATTTTATAAGCAAATATACCAAAGAAAATTAGAGTATATATTTAGAGATATCTCTAATAAACAATTGTATGTTGTCCTTTTGATCATGGTTTCCTTAGGGAAAAATAATTGTTAAATAATCTAAAAATAAAACAAGAGGAAGAAGAAGGAGAAGGAGGGGAAGGAGGAGAAGGAGAAGGAGAAGGAGAAGGAGGAGAAGGAGAAGGAGAAGGAGAAGGAGAAGGAGGAGAAGGAGAAGGAGAAGGAGAAGAAGAAGAAGAAGAAGAAGAAGGAGAAGAAGAAGAAGAAGAAGAAGAAGAAGAAAAAGAAGAAGAAGAAGAAGAAGAAGAAGAAGAAGAAGAAGAAGAAGAAGAAGAAGAAGAAGAAGATGATGAAGAAGAAGAAGAAGAAGGGGAGGGAGAAGGGGAGGAGGAAGAGAAGGAACCTAAATTTATAATCTAAACCTTGGCCTGTTATAAATGGTAATATAAAAAAATACTTCACTTATGTGAATTACAATTTCAATTGTCTGTCATTATGAGTTTCTCTAAGGGAAGAAAAAAGAAAATCAGATTATGCATCATTAGACATTTCAAAAGTTGCTTGATTCATTTTTTGCATTCAACTATCCCATCAGGATACAAATATGACATTTAAAAAATAAAATTAGTAAGCATCACAAGAATTCTTGACAATTATCTTTTCTCTTTCAAATCATCAGTACAAAAACATAATCCATAATCATGAATATATAAAAATATGAAGGTGAACAGTAGAGATAAAAATGTTATCCTGATATTTTAACCCAAACACTCCTTGGATATTTCAGAAAAATCCTTGTTGGTCTTGATTTTCAATGCACTTACTCAGTTAATGAGTATCTTCATCCTACTGTATTCAGAGATCATTAGGCTAATAGTTCAAAATGTATAAACTATACGCATATTGATATATAAAAACAGTGTCATCGAGTTAAATATCACAGTACTGGAATGTGGCTGAACAGAGAAAGCTCGTTTAGTGTTTGCCTTCTTGAGCTGTGTTGTTTATTTTTGGTTGTAAGCCTAAC
The DNA here is from genome assembly GCF_008632895.1 of Mastomys coucha. NCBI lineage: Eukaryota > Metazoa > Chordata > Mammalia > Rodentia > Muridae > Mastomys > Mastomys coucha. The sequence goes on along the minus strand of NW_022196905.1, from coordinate 180,241,083 downwards.
CTTTAATGGCTGAACTATCTCACCAGCCCTTGAGCTGTGCTTTTGAAGAATGATGTTGTTTGAAGCACTGGAAAGGATATTCCAGACAAGGCATATTACAATAGGATAGTAAAGGATACACAGTAGGAGCAATCCTAATTCTCTTCTAAACTTTGCTAACATACACCTACCTTAAATGAAGAAGTATTGAATGATCAGTGGCAGTCATTCTACTCTTAAAAGTAAGGCTAATTTGTTCTTAGACACAGCTTTCCAATAGTTTTCTGAAAAGGAGGTTTCTACTGCTTCTCACCAAGACTGGAACATCATATTGATTTCTCTAAGCTCTCCGATGTCTATTCTTTTCTGTCTACCTTCTTTTTGATGCTCCAGTTTAGAAGTTACCTCACCTGCTCAGCATCCTGCTGTTGGAAAAATTTAGCATGAGCATCATCCATTTTCCTTCTGGGTCTCAGAGAAGGCCAGAACTTTTTCAGCTTCCTGTTCATTTATTTACTGAAGGAAAAAAATGTATATTGCAGAAAACATTTGACCCAAATCATGTTGAGATATGGAGACAGATTTTGATAAGGTACTCACCATATTTCCACCTTAGGATGCTCTGCAGTGTATCTGAGTAAATTGGCTTCATTGCAAGTTGGCCTGTTGGCTTGAGAAAATAAAGGAGAGATAATTTGAAAAAAAAAATGTTAAGATTCCTGAACCTAAAACATTTTGGTAAAAGAGAGAACTTATAAAGTTAAAAAAACAAAAGTGACACTATCAAAGTAAATCAGAAAAATGTAGTCCCATATTTAATTTGTCTCTGTACTGATAAATCACATGGAAAACTTTCCCTAAAACCTCTATATATAAAATAACAGACTATAAAATACATTCATTGGCAATATGACAGTGAATAAATTTATTATATCATGCATAGAGATCCCTGTAAAGAGATAAAACAATCTTGAGCAATATGTAAATAGTGAACAGAAATAAACAAGCAGAAGTCTATACTATAAGTAAAACAAGTATATATTTGAAAACTTGTAAACAACAACAATAACAACCACAAAGAATGCCATACAGTGTTGCTTTGATTAAATAAATTAGTCATTTTATAGCCACCTTCTGTACGGCGCCTTGCTGCCCGGATGGCAGCAATAACGACAAACACACTTAGACTTCTTCTCTCGCGG
>NW_022196905.1:180203367-180239559 GCF_008632895.1 Mastomys coucha | reverse complement strand
GCTGCCAAGTCCTCCTGGATTGGTTCCCTGGCAAACCCTCATTAGCATACACCTGCTCGGGAGGGGCAAATGTGCAGTATACACCTGCTCGGGAGGGGCGCATGCACAGTGGAATAGTCTGTTGCTACAGTGTATCGGGAACCCACGCCATCTTGGATTTTATCATCCAAGCGGCTGCCTACAACCTTCCAATATCAGAAAATGCAGTAAAAATGGATTGTGGCTGGGCATTGCTGGGGCATGGGACCCATTTGTAAAACAAAAGAGCAGTTGGTAATACCTGTCAAGAGAAGAAATGATGTGACAATGAGTAAGTTATCCCCCATCAGGTCACAGATGCTTTCTAGAAAATGGAAATTGAAAAGGTCAAGTACTCAAAAATTTCCACAGCATTTTAAATTATACCAAGCCATGAATAACTTGAACATTAGTATTAATGGTGACACACATACATATTTAAGATAACAAATGTATAATTTATAAGTTATATTCACAAATTCATTTTGTTTCTATTTTATTAAATTAATTTCTATAATATAAATACTTACTCAAGTTTAAGTGTCATATAGTACTTAAGTCACTCCCATCTTCTGTTATTAGTGTTTCCACACAGAATAAGGTAGTTTCTCATATGAATTCACAGCAGTTGTGACATATGCACAAGATCAACTTAGACAAACACCTCAGCCTGAAAGGAAAGGAAGAGCAAGAAATCCTACCTCTTACTGAGAAGCTGTTGACAACCGACAGCTCCTGGGAGAAGAGGAGGTTGTTTTCTTTATAGATGTGGCCCTGTAGGCTTATCACACCCCAGGATATGAATCTACACCCAGTAGTTCATTGACCAACACAAATTATACACTTTAAGTTGTTAAAAAATATTTTTAAAAAGCATGAAGTTGGGGAAGATAGGGAGGTGGGGTGGATCTGAGCAGACTTAGGAGAACAGAGATCCCTATGGCCAAACTACATTGTATAGATTTCTTAAAGAATTAAAGAAAAATATTTGTTCAAGAAATATGTACACATTGGTATACATTTATAACCACAAATAGACTTATTTTCACATATTTCACATTCATATATACATATAAATATATATGATGTAAGATTATCTCTTTTTGTTGCTTTATTTTTTTCCATTTTTTTAATTTAATCATTTTTACACTCCAGACTTTATCCCCCTCCAGGTCTACACCCTAAACTGGTCCACATCCCATACCTCCTCCCCCTGTCTCCACGAGGATGTCCCCATACTCAACCCCCACCCCACCAGACCTCCTCACTACATGGGGCCTCCAGTCTCTTAATACTTAGGTGCATCTTCTCCAACTAAACTCAGACCTGGCAGTCCTCTGCTGTATATGTGTTGGGGGCCTCATATCAGCTGGTGTATGCTGCCTGGTTGATGGCACAGTGTCAAAGTGATCTCAGGGTTCCAGGTTAATTGAGAATGCTGGTCCTCCTCTAGGGTCACCCAGCTCTTCAGCTTCTTCCAGCTTTCCTCTAATTCAACCACAGGTGTCACCAGCTTCTGTCAATTTGTTGGGTATAAATATCTGCATCTGACTCTTTCAGCTGCTTGTTGGGTCTTTCGTGGGGGGGTGGGGGAGGCAGTCATGATAGGTCCCTTTTTGTGAGTGCTCCATAGCCTCAGTAATAGTGTCAGGCCTTGGGGCCTCCCCTTGAGCTGGGTCCCAATTAAGGTCTGTCACTGGACCTCCTTTTCTTCAGGCTCTTTTCCATTTTTGTCTCTGCAGTTCTTTCAGATAGAAACAATTCTGGATCAGAGCTTTTGACTGTGGGATAGCAACCCCATCCTTCCACTCAATGCCCTGTCTTTTTACTAGAGGTAAGCTCTACAAGTTCCCTCTCCCCACTGTAGGGCATTTCATCTAACATCCCTCCCTTTGAATCCTGAGAGTCTCTCACCTCCCTGGTCTCTGGTACATTCTAGAGGATCCCCAAACCTTCTACCTTCCAAGGTTGCCTGTTTCCAATTTTTTCTGCTGGATCCTCAGGGCTTCAGTCCTGTTCCCCAAACCCAACAACTGATCATGTTCCCCTTGTCCCCTCCCTGTTCCCTTCACAGCCTGCCCAGGTTTTTCCTTTCCTCCCCATCCTGTAATTGCTTTCTTCTCCCTCCCAAGTGGGATTGAAGTGTCCTCACTTGGACCCTTTGGCTTGTTAACCTTCTTGAGTTCTGTGGGTTGTATCCTGGCTATTCTGTACTTTTTGGCTAACATCCACTTCTTAATGAGAACATACCATGCATGTCCTTTTGGGTCTGAGTTACCTCACTAAGGTTGATATTTTCTAGTTCCATCCATTTGCCTGCAAAACTAATGATATCCTCATAATTAATAGCTGAGTAGTATTCCATTGTGTAAATGAACCATATTTTCTGTATCCATTCTTCCATTGTAGGACATCTGGGTTGTTTCCAGCTTCTGGCTATTACAAATAAGGCCACTATGAACATATTGGGACTAGATTTTCATTTAATATTATCAGCTGCAGTACATATTTCTTTTTCTTACAGTATATATTCTTGAAGGTACATCTTTAAGAATTAGAAAAGGAGGCAGTTTTCTTAGAGGCACAACCACTGTCAGTTCGTGGAGATTTCTTTTCAAATAACTCTGCCAAGTGGCATGTAAGCCTAGCCAAGCCTTTGCTTTTGGATGATGACAACATGATAAAGTATTTTTGTGAAATTAGAAACATTCATTTGTTTCTGTCTCCAAAGTGACTGGAATTATTCCTGGGGAGTTCTAGAGAGCTATAGAGTGCATGGCAACTTTTAATGAAGGCATGGCTTTGGCTTCCTTTGTTTACTCTGGAACATGAGGTGCCTAACTCATAAAATTTAAATTGCATTTGATGTTAACCACAATTTATGTAGGTATTAAGTGAAATGCATATAATTCTCTAAGAGTATACTCCAAGCACTCAAAGAGAGGGAAAATTATTTATCCCTCTAAAAGCTTATCTAGTTCCAAGTGATCAGCCCTAAACATTACACACATGAGTAAAACTAAATAGACTCAGTAGGTTGCATTAAGTATATACATATATATAATTCTTTAAGCATTTCAGTCACTTTTGCTCCCATTATTGTTTTGAACATTTAGCCATACTAGTGTTTTCCACACATAACAGTGTAGTTGTACATATAAACTAACTATGGTTGCAACAGACACGGTGCACAAACCTGTACAAGATCAAATCAAATAAAACCTGCAGCATGGAAGAGGGTGAGGTGGAAACTCAAGGGTTCTTTGGAAAGTTGGTTGGATGGTGTTTTCCTGGGGCACACCTGTGTGGACACAGGTGTGAAAGGGTAAGGCTGACTCGTGAAGAAACATTTCACTGAAGCAAACATAGAAGAGAAGATATTCTGCTAAAGCAAGCACGTGAAAGGAAATGACATATAATGAAGGATTCTTTGCTAATGACATGCAGGCATTGGTGTGCCTTACATGGCATAGTTGAGCTACATTTGTCAGGACTCCCTAGAAAGAAAAACACCAAATGCTTCTGGTAGTGTGCTGCAGGGTTTTTGCCACTTCTGAGGACTTGGGCTAATTAGATGCACATGCTGAAGTAAGACCTGTGCTGAGGAAAGAAGGTGGAAGACACATGATGTTTGGAAGGTATAAATAGGACTCCGCAGAGTGAGGGAGACAGAACCTGGCTTGCTGGTACAGCTAGCAGTGTAACACTTACGGGTCTCACGTCTTCGCTGATCTTCACTTCCCTGAGACACGGCTGAGAGAATTTCTCCTGGTGTTTCTTTTGGTTGTTCTTCCTGACTTAAGCAAAGGCTGAGGCCTGGCTGTCTCTGCTAGCTGCTGATGCTAACCCAACTCTACTGAACTGGACGACTGATGTATCCCTAAAGTGTTTGCAAGTGGATCAAGCTGAAGCTGCCTGCTGACTTGGGAACTGATTTGCTGATTTCCAGACAATGTCTATGGGAGTTGCTCCAAAGAACCCTTCTAAACAGGTCTACCTCCCCTGTATTGTTTTTTCACCTCTGGTGGTGGTGGGTTACAAGGGAGGTTAAAGCATTTAAGAACCATAAATAGAAATAGGATTTGGAAAAGAATAAAGTTACAGAGGGAGAAAGGCACAAAGTCCCATACCATAGGTGAAGAGATATATTGGCAACTGATAGCCTCTGAACACACACACACACATACACAGCTCTTAGGACATAGGGTAGAAGCATGGGTCCTTATAGATAATGGTCATCATGAAAGTACAGCACTTAGTATATGCAGCCCATACAAACTCCAAGCCATGGGACCACAAAAGAATCTTTGACCAAGCAGACACTTAAGTCAGTCCTAATGGTATTATTTATTTATACTTTTTTATTTTTCCTGTGTTAGAAATAGTACAACTTTCCTAATTTCATGAGAAAATTTTAGTATATATCCATTTGTTCTAGTTTATTTTCTGTTGCTGTAATAAACACCGTTATCTTATCTAAGGTAACCTAAATGATGAAAAGGTTTATTTTTGGTTTTCACTTACATGTCAGTCTGTCACCGACAGAGTCACAGAAGAAACTGAGGTAGCAAGCAAGGGGGGGGGGAACATTACTTATTGATGGCCTTGTTTTCATTGGCTCAAGCTTAGTTTTGCTATATAGCCCAGGCTCACTAACCGAGAGCATGGTGCTGATCACAGTGGGCCCATATTTATTAGCAATCAAGAAACTGTCTGGCAGACATGCCCAAAGTCCAATCTGACCCAGGCAATTCTTCCTCTGAGGTTCCTTTTTACCAGGTTCCTCCAAGTTGTGTCAAGCTGACAATCAAAATTAATCAGCACTCTATTCATGCCTATATTCTATTCTATTTATGGAGTTAAACACTGACTGTTGTGTCAGCTAGGAATGCAGGATCACCTTGCTGAAAGAGTGGAGAAAAACAGGGTAGAAAGCAAAGTAGCACTCTTATGAGGAAATGATCAAGCTGTCCATAAGACAGTCATTCTCTCCTCCATGGGACAAACCCAGATTGGAAGAAAGATTGAGATGGAAAGGAAATAGAAAAGGAGCTTCAGCCCTCTAAAGACAATAACCTTCTTGACTTAAGGACAGGGCATGAACTTAGTCAGATGCCCACTTTATGGGATCACAAAGAACAGGAACGTTATCAGAGGCGACCTAGAGCTCGCTATGACCATTTGAGAACATTTTGCTGTTCTATTTTTGTCTTTGTGAGTTCACTTTTGAGCCAGAGCCTCACAAAGAAAGCTACACCATAGAGCAGAGTACATGGAAAAGCCCAGAGAAGCCGTGAGAACATTCTGTAGGTCGGTGACAATATTATTAGGAAAAATATGAGACTGAAGAAAACACACAAGTTTGGAATGAGCACAGAAGTGATACTGTGCAATTTGTAAGCTCTCAGGTCAGTGTGCCCACATCACTGTGCACTCCCACAGCCATAGATGTACCGCTAATAAGAGCTTGCCGAGTGTACATTACATTTTTATGGTTTTCGTTAAAAAAAAAAAAACACTGCCTAATTAGACAGAAAGACTTAACTGCAGATTTTATTTTACTGTAAAGCTCAAGCACTTTCCAGAATGAGCATAACATTTTCCTCAAGGGCTTTAGTTGAATGAGAATTTTGAAACACCAAAACTGCAGAATCTGTGAAAAATTATAGAAAAGATAACTAATGGGAGAATCTGCTCAGAAAACCTAAATTCCTCTTAATACAGATTAAATCTGAAATACTTAAAGTTGTAAAACTATTGACTACATTTTATACAATTATCAATCTATGAATGACAGACTTGAACTCATAATATTCATCTCATTTTTATTCCTTACTATCCACCAGTACTGTACTGGGCATTCTGTGTGGCAGCTTCATTACTATTACCTGACTTCCCCTTTGAACTGTTTAAAATCGATTAAGAAATGAAATAAAAACAGGAGAACAGACAGAGGCAGTAGTATCAGCTTAATTAGCAGGGGAACTAATTTTGGAGTATTCAGTTCTTTGTAGAAAATATCTGAAGGCAAGTTATCTTCATAATAATGAACCAGAGAATTAAACAGAAGTAGATGCAAGTAATGTCAAAATACTACAGGACTCTCTGCCTAAGTTTTGAGGAGACTTCTCCTATAAGGCACCATGTGGAGGAGTGACAGACCATGAATTCCCATAATCAGCTGAATGCCGAGGCAGAAGGAAGAACGGGAGCTACTGACATACATCTCTTGCCTCTGTCTCAAAATACCCAGCATATATAGTTTTTATTCTGCCAAAGGAAGATCATTCAAGAATGTTTTTAAAAGTCTGTGTATAACAATATGGAGCACTGTCATATGTGAACAGGAAGAATCTTCCTTTACATAGTGGAGCTTCTTCCTTCACCTGGAGATTCTCTGGGATCTGAAGAAAATTGACTATCCTCCTTGCAATTTCCTCACTCTTGTCTGATGATGATGCTGGTTGTTGTTGTGCATTTATTATGGTTATTAGTCCATGTAGATAGATCTCAGCACAACTCTTCCTTAGAGGCCACACCAAAACACTCTGCACACTTCATAGACCTATCCTCATAGACTCTGTCATTTGCTGCTCTTCTAGATTGACGAAACAGAAATAAACTACCTTGGTAGAATATAATGGAGAGGGGGAAGGGTGATAGCAACTATGTTCTGACACTAAACAATCACAGGAAATCAAAATGCTAGCCCCGACATACTTGGCCATTTGGGGGACTAACTTAAACAAATAAAACCTGCAGGTAAACATGGCACTATCCACAGGCCTTTGGCAGAGACTGACAATCAATTATCAATTATGATTTCCATGGCACAATGCAAGATTTTTCCATTTTTGCAGTCATCATACATAATGTGACTGATACTGACTTTTCCCTCTGCTTAGTAAAGAGCAGCCACTGTACTCTTGTTCTTGTAGAAAAAAAAATAACTCAGAAAATAAATGTCTTTGCTTCATATTTGTGTCTCACGTTTATTCAACTGGCATCATCACTGTGTTGAGGGACGGGGCTTTTTAGTACCAAGAGCCTGTTCTTCCATGATTCTCCAGATATCAGATTATAGTAAGAAGTAAAATTTCACCCTTATTCTCTATTTTAAAGTAAACTATTTTCTAGTCGCTCTTACAACTGCTGCCTTTGATGTTCTCCAGTTTATATAGATAGAAACGTGATTTATTTATATCCACTGAGATTTCCTAGAATCACCAAGTGCTCACATTTATTTTCTGACTTATTCTACTGATTTTTTTTATTTTCTCATATACCCTACTACAGCTTTCTGAAACTCAAATTAATCTTATTTTTCTACCTTCTTTCTCCCGTTCTTAGGAGGTAGATCAGTATAGATTTTGCTTAACTTGAGAAATAGCTGATAAACCATCAGCTATTTCTAAAGATACCTTACATTGCCTAAGTAAGTTTTGTGAGTTTTATTCTTAATTCTAGAACATTTAAGCAGGGTTTTGTCTGTTGAAAAAAAAAATAACTTCTTCAGCTCTTCAAACTCAACAAAGGTGAATTCATAAGGTGATCTCTAGGCTACTTTGGCTCTTAGAATTCTATTATTATTTTAATGAAACAATTCAAAAGTAACACCGCTTAAAGTATTAAGCCTATTGAACATAGTTCTTGAGATCCCATGGCCATATGTGCAAGAAAGCCCATCTCACCATTCTTTAAAGAAAGCTGAAGTCAATTTAAAGTCATGCTAGATGGGCAGTGTCAGTATCAATTCGTGGTGAGAAAAACAGTACAGTCACCCATCAAAGTCAGGTAACCCTATTTTCTTGAGAGGCTCTCATGCCCAACCAATGGACAGAAGCCAGGGACTCTGGGGATTGAATCAGGGAAAAGCTGAGAAGGAGGGTGACCCTATAGGAAGACCAGCAGTCTCAACTAACCTGGGCCCACAAGATCTATCAGATACTGAGTCACCAACCAGGCAGCATATGCCAGCTTGTATGAGGCCATACAGCAGAGGGCTTCCTGGTCTGACCATAGTGAGAAAAGATAGACCTAACCCTTGACAGACTTGAGGCCTCAGGAAATCTGGTGGGGTGGGGTTGGGGTGGCTGTGGGGACATTGCCTTGGAGACTGGGGAGCAGGAATAGGATGAGAAGTCAGATGGTGGGCCAGAAGGAGGATAATGACTAGACTAGTTATTGTTTGTAATTAAAAACAAATTGTTGTCTAGGAGGAATTTTATTGTCATGGGTAACAAGGAGTCAAATACCATAGAAAAATCACATTAATTGAAAAGAAGTATTTATGTAGTCAGTGTGGAGAAAACAGTCTTTCTGTCTGCCCTGAATGGTGGTTTTTCTGAATGTTTTTATTACCTATTCCATACGCTGTTCTTGCATGCATTGACCAAGTATACAATTCATGTTAACTTGCTCCTGTCATACCAAAATCGTTCTCACTCTCTTCTGACTCAAACAAAAACTGTATAACTAGATGGGAGAACATGTGTTGCTTTAACAATAATAATTGGAACATAATAAATGTTCAATAAACATTGTTATTCTACTTCAACTGTGAGATATATGTGTCCTGGCATTTAGTCCTTGCAGAGTACAGATGAATGACACCCCAGGGTCATGTGGACACTGCCCATGAAGCTGAAGATGGTGCTAAAACATAGTCACACTTTCTTATAGAGTTAAGAAAAAAAGATGTTCTTTATAAGTTCTCTATAAAATGTTCTTATCTCTATAAGAAATGTATAAAAAGTGTTGGAAATGAAGCAATTTCCAACAACAATTATGTATTCACTATGAACCATCTAATAGAAGCACTAAAATGTAGACTGATTCAAAAGAAAATTTAAGAGCAAGTATACATATGCATACATACAAACATACAAACATATATATTTATATAAACAAGTGATACCATATTGCTCCAAGGGTATTAACCTATTTACTATGAAATAACACTTTCTACATAACAGAAATGACACCATTAGGAAAAGTAGCAAAGTTCTTGTACATCTTTACAGTTAGGTATTAATTACACACTATTCTCTACAAATTAATTTCTAGTTTACATTATTGAATGGCCTACAAATAAAACATAAATTAAAATTGTAATCACATGCAAAGTGAAACCATTGCTGGAAAGTTTCCTAGACAATGTCCCTAATAGGCTTTGCTTATTTTAAGTCTCAACTCAGAGAACCTTAAAGTATATTAAAAACATGGAAACTAGGGCAACTGTTGTAGACTTAAGAATCTGGAGTTATTGCTTCTGAATACATAAAAGAAGGGTGAGTCAGTTTTTATTTTATAGACTTATATTAACCTAGGAACTAAAGATAGTATTTACTCATGTGGAACTTTCTTCCCTATGTAGTCTTAAGGAATCTATACTTCATGTTTATGTTCTCTTATATGTGTTTGTGTAACACACAAAGAAACACACAAATACACACACATAGTCTATGGTTATATGTATACCATATCGTGCATGAAAAAATGTGATCTGCTAGCATAAATGAAAGAACACCTCTTTGCCTCCCAGACCAGCACAACTTTCAGTAAGCTTATTATCGGCCATTTCCATCTGCTCTGACAGTGTACATAATGATTTCAGTGGGTATAGCCTTGTAATTGGGGAATTTTTCTTTCAGGCAGCTAAAGAAGTATATTTATTTGCATTTTCCCATAATGTTAAGTATGATTCAAATCCTAGTGTATTTATTAGCTGCCAATTGAGGCTTAATATTTCATGCTGCATTAAAATATTGGTCTTTTCATAAGTTGTGGTATTTTCCAATCTCTTTTTATTATCTTTCCTATTCCTTGAACATACTTAAAGTAAAAAATGACCCGTATTTACTAACAGGCAAAGTATTCTGGAGCAACCGCTTTTCTTCAGCGTCTAAGAGGCAGCAGTAACTGTCTTGGCCCATTCTGTCTGCTAAAACAAGACATCTTCTGGTGGTTTTCAACCTTCCTAATGCTGCGAGCCTTTAATACAGTTCTTCAAGCTGGGGTGATCTCCAACCATAAAATCATTTTCCTTGTTACTTCATAACTATAAGCTATAAATCCTAATGTAAATATTTTTTGAGATGGAAGTTTGTCAAAGGGGCCTTTTGCCAAAGCAGTTGAGAACTGCAACTTAGATTGGATATTTGTAAATAATAACAGTTTATGCCTTACAGTTCTAAAGGCCGAGAGATCTATGATCAAGGTGCCTGTAGTTTTAGTGTCTGGGAAGGACATTTTTTTTTTGTAAAAAGATCTTTATGTGACTTGGGCTAAAGGGAAGGAACCAACCAGACACCTCAAGCTTCCTTTAGAGAGATGACAATCAAGTCCTCCTTCATTCAGGAGGACTCTGCATCTGTGCCTTAGTCATCTCCCAAGGATGACATCTTCTAACAGCATTATGTTGAAGATTCAATTTCAACTTAATATTTAAGACCATATTATTGACTAATACTTCCTTGAACTCTTTTTTTTTTTTTTAGTATATTTCTACAGAACGTTGCATATCTCTTTACATTGTATGGCCAAAAAGAAGGATGTAAATTCTGACCAACTGTCTTATTCCTTCCCAGAAAGTTGTGTACTTGCCCCAACTGAGTTTTGTCTGAGGTGTGAAATTTGAATCTGATGATTACCCTCTGTGTATCATTTAATGGTGAGTATTAGCCCCAGCAGTATGTATATGTTTCTTTCTTCATCTAGTTTCTATAGAGGCTTGTGTGTTCCTTTTAACATATTTTTAATAGTTAAATCTTTTTCCCCATTTAATTTCCTCCATCTAATACCTCTCACACATCACTCTTCTTTCCATGGAAATATCTTTCACATTGTTTGGAATGAAAGCTGAGTGCTAAGGTCATGTCTGCATTTCAGCCAGAACATCAGTGTTGCCAGATTAAAATTCTACAGCTAATGATGTAAGTGGCAAGTCCAGGATCTATGGGATCTTGGAAAACCTTTGGTTAATCCTAAAAATATTTGGTGGTAAATGAGTTGGTGGTAGGTAGAGAAACTAACCTTAGAAAACAAAAGCAAAGACTAGAAAATTATGGCTTATTCTGTTTGTGGTTCGTAATGTTAGTATTGTTAGTAGATGTTTTGGATAACTGTGAAAGAAAGTATTATAAATATGTATTTAAATTGTTAATGAACAAAGTAAAATTTAAGAGTTTAAATGAAAGTACAATACATGCGTAGATGAAGCTACTCGTAGAAACCATAACTTATAAAGTTAAAATACCATTCCTGGACTGTCAATCTAATGAGCTTGAGCGGGGTACTTCTAAGGCTTACAAAATAATATAGATATTTATCATAACTGTGAATTATTCAACAAGTATAGGGAGACACTATTCATGGGTTTTTGTCCTAAGACATCGAGAATTCCAGCTGGAAGCAAGATGGAAAGAGCTCCTATCCAAATGGCTTGTTCTCATAGTGCTAGAGGATTCTTGGCAAGCTGCTGGGGGAGAATTTTTGTCAACAGCATTACTTAGTTGTGAATCTTGGCAGCTACATTCCTGAACATTTATTCAAGAAGTGCACATTGGTGCAATAACGGCCAGTCAGTATTCAAATAGCCAACAATCTTTGAATTTGAGATCTTCTCCAAAAGATAAAAATCTGCTAATGTAAACATGGCCAAGAAATGTGTGACTAGAGAAGGAATGGGCTCTTGTGAGGAAGGTACTGATGTTGTCTTACTAAATGGACATGAAATATCCATCAAATAGCTATCTGAATTATATTTATACCCATGCAAGAGTGCTACCATTCATTAGCTTTGGTCAGGGAAACCCTTTTTTCATTGGGCAACAGTAATTGCAGAGACTCATAACTGGTCAAATTGCTAAGAATGAGGTATTTCGGAATGTTCATCCATAAATGGGACAGTAGTGATTGGCCGCACAAGATTTGCTCAAGATTGAGCTTTTCAGCATCCTGTCTTGGAAAGGAGAGAAAGAGAAACTGAGGGATGACACCATGAGGCCTCACCCTCACCCATCAAGGGCCTACAGGTGGACCATAGTAGCTAGAATGGATTAACGCATGAGGCCATACTCTTATGAAGAATTCAGGAAGTAGGAGAGGCATGAACACTGGTAAGGAAGCCATGCCACTGTAAATAACCCTTACCTAGGACCTTGTAAACAACTTTAATGAAAACTGTTGGATAAGCAAAACAAATTAGCAAATAAATATATAAAAGAATTAGGCAGAAAGAGGAAGGGGATTGAGCAGGAGGAGGCTGAAGAAGATAACGGCAGATGGATATGTCAAAAATACATACATGTGTGAAAATACCAGAATGAAACTAAGTATTTGTATAATTAGCAGACAATAATGAAAAGAAGTTAAAAAATAAAATGAGCCCTCATTCTGTGTTTCATTAACCATGAAAAAAATGTGAAAAAAAGAACTAACTAATGAAATACCCCACAAAAGGGAGAACCTGTCGAGACCATATCCAAAGGTCAGGCATGGCCCCTTGGTTGAGGGATGGGACGACCCACCCATCTCCAAAATTTTAACCTGGAATTGCTCCAGTCTATAGGAACTACAGGAACAAAGAGTAGGGCAGAGACTGAAAAAAAGGCCATCCAGAGACTGCCCCACCTGGGGATCCATCCCACATGCAGACACCAAACCCAGACACTATTGTGGATACTAAGAAGTACTTGCTGACAGGAGCCTGGTGCAGCTGTCTCCTGAGAGGCTCTGTCAGATCCTGACAAATACAGATGAAGGTGGATGCTTACAGCCAAACATCAGAATGAGCTCAGGGATGCCAAGGAAGGAGTTAGGAGAAGGACTGAAGGAGCTGAAGGGGCTTTATGTGGCATCAGTGGGAGAGAAGACCCTCAGGCCTGTGAAGACTTGATGCTCCAGTGTAGAGGAATGCCAGAGCAGTGAGGTGGGAGTAGATAGGTGGGTGTAGTAGCACCCTCAGAGAATCAGGATAAGGGGGGATGTGATAGGGGGTTTGCAGAAGGGAAACCAGGCAAGGGAATAACATTTGAAATGTAAATAAACATATCCAGTAAAAATATTTTTTTACCTAAAGACATGATTTTTAAAATAATTTATAGACAATAGAACAATGAACATATTTTCATGTCAGAGTATCTAAAAATGTGAAAAATATATGCATTCATTAGAGACATGAAAAAGAAAATTAAAATGCAAATATTAAATTGAGACGATATTCCTGAAAATGAAGGCAAGGGGTAAATCTGAGGAGGCTTCTGCAAGCTAGGGCCTCCAATAGGAGCACGGCTCTGTCAATACTTTTAGCCCATTTAAAACTTCTGTCATACAGAATAGAAAATAACTATGTTGTTTTAAACTACAAATCTTTATTAATACATTGTAATAACAATAGAAAACATATGTCTGAAGCATAACTAAGTGCATTTTATTACTTGGATTTCATCTTAATATTCTGAAGCTAGAATATACTTATTCTTAGGAGATAAAGATAAAAAAAAGTACACATTCTTTCACATTTCTATATAAAGTTTGAAGTTCTCTAAATGCCGGATTTGATCAGAAACTATGTGATTTTATCTGAAGTGTCTCCTGGTAATGATAATTTAGCTTAACAAAGGGTTTATGTATTCACTGTGCAGGTAGGTGAGTACAAAGAAGAGCTGAGAAACAAATTTGCTTTATAAGTACTTAGAATCATTGTATGTCTATTTTAATATTAAATCAAGCCATTATTTCCTGTATAGTTATCTTTTAATTGCACCTTTTGGGATACCTCAGCAGGAGAGGCATAATTATAAGGTGTAACATGAGCAGTTTCATTTTCCTTTCTATTTATTCAGTAACTAAGAATGGTTGAAAATTGTGTTCTTATTTTGCTGTTATGGTGTTCAGATATTCTGATTTGAATAAGACTGCAGAATGGTTTATGAGCAATTACTTGCTCACACATTGAAACTGCAGCCCTCATTAAAATATAATCATCAAGTTCTATTTTATACAATAGTGAAAACACACAATGCATCTATTGTCAATTTACTTCATAAGAATAAAAGAGGTATCTATGTTAGAAAACCTGTATTCTTGAGACTGAACTTCCAGAACCTGTAAATCTATAGATGTCAGTGCTCTACATGACACTTGTTCCCATAAAAAGATTCAGACTAACAAGACTGAAAACGACTCAGACTTACTTTCAAAGCAACAGATCTATTTGCCTGAACATAGGCATATAAATTCTCGAAAAAGAAAACTATGTTGGTTTGTTTGAGCATTATTGACAGAGGTAATATATAATAAATGTGTCCATTTTATTTGCTGAAGTTAACCAATATAGCTCATTGCTTGCCAACTTCATGTGGAAAGCTAATGATCCATCAGAACTATAACACCATAAAGAAAGATTTCAAATGAATAAGCATTTCTACATCTTGGTTGTCAAAATAATAGGTTTCATGGTACCATCAGTTGCTTATAGCAGTGGAAAACTTCATAAATATGTAACTAACTCTATTTTGTGAAATTTCATATTTTCAACTATAGGCTTTGTTTTAGTAAACATTAATGTCTATGTCATGTATGTATACAAAATTCATTTACATATTTGAATGCATGTATGCATACAGACCATCCCACCACAACATACAAATTCTACAATTAGAGATTTTAAATGTATTAATGTTTTTTTAAAGCCAAATATATTCTAATCACGAAAATTCTATTATGAGCGTAAAAATGTCATGCACTGATGAGTCCCCATTCTATTAAAGGAAACATAAGTCTCAATAACATTGAGAAACCAAGCTGTAGAGAAAGCTTGATATAACTCTACTAAAACTTGGGATATTTTAGGTGCAAAGATTTGTTTGTGTTTATAATGGGAGGAAATAGATGTAGTTTAGTAGGTGTGGACTCCGTCCCCCAACCTTGTTGCTTGGGAGTGACTTGGTTCTGTAAGCAGCCCCGACAGGCTGCAAGCTGGAGTTGAGCACCTGCTGTGTGGAGGAGTCCTGACTGCTGCTCCTTAGATCATAGACTTAGCGAGTCTCATACTTATGTTAAAGGTTTACCGGATCTTCCTTTCAAGATCTCCTTCTGGCCTGGTGTTAATGGATTTTCTCCTGTTTTTATTATATGGGCAAGTGTCGAATTCCTCTGGGTCTGATTCCCAAGCCTAACTATAAATACTGAGTGAATTACAGTAAAGGTCTCATCACTTCTACCTGGCGTCTGTGTCTTTCCTTACTAACTGCTTGCTCCCACAGATAATTGTTCGTCCCAGTCCTAGAGCACCCACCGGGAGACAACAAGTAGGAAAGAATTTGCCTTGGTTTGATCTCACCAGCACATGCATATTTTTTCTTTCATTAATTGATATTACACACATACATACACAGAAAGAGAGAGAGAGAGAGAGAGAGAGAGAGACAGAGAGAGAGCAAGAGAGAGAGAGAAAGAGAGAGATGAATGCATAAAGTTTATATTTTACAAAGTTTGCACTTTTAATATTTATGTAACCTTGGTACAAAATCAAAATATGTAGGAACAAAATATATACATAGTCTCTGTTATATATAAAATGTATACATAGAGATAATATTAAAGTTTCTACAAATTCAAATTCAATATGCTAACTTTGCTGTTCATTTCAAAACATTGTACAGTGTTTTACCATATATCTAGTAAGGACTGACATTTTCTATCATGTGTTTTGTTATGGTCTTTAGTAAGTTAGTTAATGTTTTAGAGCCTACTTTCACTGCATTAAGATGAAATGCATTTAAAAATCACAGTCTTAAAAATAAGAAAGGGCAAGTCAGGTAACGCAAGGTACAAAACAGAGATAAGCCTCTAGAGTTTGCCCATAGTCTGTCTACTCAAAAGTGTTCCAGACCCTGGGTGCATAGCTTAGTGTTAAAACACTAGTTCGACATGGTGAATCCTTTGAGTTCTACATTTGCGCATCTTTTTACTAGTTGCTGCCCTCCATAACATGTCCATACCAATATTTTAAACTCTTGTGAAATAGAATGTGTGCACATAAGAGTAAGTGGGAGTCAGTAAAACGAAAACATTCCGGAGGGCAGAAGGGAGGGTACTTTAGCTCCTACATTGTCAAATTCATCACCACCCTCTCTGTTCCTTGGTTCATATATCTTTTGTATTGTGTTGCTGGTAAACTTAAAGCCTTACTAATCTTTTAATCCAGACTTCACCAAAAGTCCAAGGCATGTGACTGTAAGTAACGACGGAATTGTCATATTGAGTTGTCTTTTTTATCGTGTGTCTCTGCCTATGTCCCCTTCCCTGCCACCGTGTGTGTGTGCCTGCCTTGGCCTCAAGGATTGTTAGAATTATAGACATTCACCAATAAATCCAGTGGTCTGTCTCCATTTTTCCCTTTTGTCAGGTTCTTCCAATTTAGGATTCCAGAAACCACTAAGTAGAATGAAATAAAGTATGTTAATTAAGCAGAAGGAACTACATATGAAATTAGCATCTAGCAATAAACACATCCATGTAGGGAATACTCTACATTTGAGTGTTCATTTCCTATAAGGCATGGACTGGCAGAGCTATGCTGACTCTCAAATTTTCAATGTGAATTCCCTAACTCTTCACGTGCCATTCATTTATAGTATATACCTATTCATCTTCTATGAATCACTAGGCTATCTTAATTATTACTTCTTAATTTTAGAATCAAAAGTATTTTAATAATGATCAATACAAGGTCATGAGAGTTGCTTTAACAAAACTGAAAAAAAAATACCTTAAATAGCAATGTATTCATGATATTCTTTAAGAAATAATATACATTAACTGTAGGCTTAGATTTTTTTTCAAAACCCACTTTAATAAGAGTTATCAAATGCTCCAACCCTGCTTCTAGCTCAATGTCCAAGGATAGGGAAGAAAAGATGGTAAATAGGGATGTGGACCTGTTTAGAAGTAGTTCTTTGGGGCGATTCCAATCTCTGAATTCAGGATACCAAGAGTCCAGTTCGTTAGTGTCAGGATGCCAACCATCAGTCCAGTTCAAAAGCATCAACAGTGCATCCAGCAGAAACTGTCAGGCCTCTGCCTAATCAGCTGGAGTCACCAGGACCAACCACAATGCCAGGAGTTCTCTGTTGTGCCTCTCTCAAAAAAGTGAACATCAGCAATCCAACAAAGCGTTGCAAGTCTAGCTATGCAAGCACGCCATCCCTGTCTGTTGAGTCCTAGATTTATACTTCCTCCAACCATCATATGTCCTCTCATGTATCTTACCTCAGCAAAATATCACATTACTCTGCATCATGTGACACAATCAGATACTTCCACTTCAATTAACCTTATATAGGTACAAGATAATTAACTAAAGATCTATCCAAAGTCATTTGCAACAGTCAGGTTAGAAATTTAAGAAAAAAAAAAAAAGGCATGACTCTCATAATATACTTAACTCTTTTGTTTGCTTTAACCTATTTTCCTCAGGAGAGAAAATCTCTAAGTGGCCACTGATATAAGACCTTCGGTTATTTGGCTGGACTGTGTTTCAGTTCATCTACTGCACTGTAGTAGTTGTCCAACAATACAACCTGGCAAGAAGCTTATGCAGGCTTTTCTAAGATGCTTTATTTGCCTAAGAAAATGAGTTTTTCAAAAAGACAATTAAAGCTTGCTTGTTCTGGCAAAGGAATGTGGATGATTGTTTTGTTTTTTTTCTTAACCACAATCTCCAACTGGTCCAAAGTAGCCAACACATACTCTAGACAGTGAATGCAATGAGACCTAAACATTTATACAATTCTAACCAAGGAACACAAGTCACACTAAATGGGATGAAAATAGGATGCTTTCTGTAACAAGAGAAAACAAGATAATGTACTGAAATATTCTGATTTAGGTTAATTTAAATTGTTCTTGATAGGAGCAAGGAAACAGGAACCTGTCCAAATCCACAGCTGGATGCTATTTCTGTGGTCATAAACACAGCATGACGAATGTTTTACCTTCAAGAAAACATCTTGTGCTGTGTTTTTCTCAGCAAAAGAAATGAGCCTTCGTATTTGTGTCCATACACAACTGCAGCATTGTATATCTACAAACAATATCACACTGAGTTTGATTGATGCTTCCATTAAAGTGCTTTGGATTATCATTTCATAGCCCCATTCTTACCTAGACAAATAATTGATTTCTTTTGATATAGAAAAAGCACAGAATATAGAGTGTAAATGATATAATTTTCCTTGCCCTATGATCATAACATATCTTAAATGTGCTCAGTATTTTTTTTGCAAAGACCTCTTATTTTAGCATGCACTAATAACTGAAGAAGCAATGGCAGCCTGACAGAACCTGAGAGGACTCTGCAGGTAGAGACTGTGCCTTGCAAGCACAGAAGCTCCTGTCTTTGTCCTGTCTGTGCTCACTGCCAAGAAATGGAGACTCCTTCCTTCTTATTTGTAAGCTTTTGTTCTGCTAGTTGTTCCTGTTCATATAATCTAAAAGTGTACCTCTCCACACCCTCCTCTATCCTACCATTATTATTCTCTGAAACTCTACCACCACTTAGCTGTATATTTTTACGTATTTTCTTATTTATTATCTTTTACTTATTTACTTTTAGTTACTACTTTACTTTCACTTACTTATTTACTATCTCTATATTTTCTTTTTATTTACTGATAGATATATCAGTTCTAACTACCTATTATTCCCACACACTGCAATACAACCTGGATGAGAATGGAGAGCTTTTTATAGCCTCTCTTGTGTGATTCTCTAGAACAGACCCTAACCCATATTTAGTGAATATAAGGATACACCCTTCAATAGTCCTTAACTCTTACTAATCACTATGGCTTCCTTGCAGTATTTTGTAAACTAAACAGTGGATTGCTTCTCTATTAAAAAACAAAAACAAAATAACAATCCCATAATCTACTACAATAATGTGACTACCACACTATGTGCTCAGAAGTCAGAGACAGGGAACGAGAATGGAGAAAATAAGAGTTATAAGAAATCATGCGGTATACACCCAGAGCACTGTGATCTGATACCTCATCTAACTATAACCTGGTTGTATTTAACTCATTTGTTTTAAATGCATCCAGAAGGAACCCTTGGGGAAATGTAGCACTCGTACCTTCACAATCAGTTGAGAGACCCAGATTGAAAACAGCATAGCAAGTCATTAGCGATTTGATGCTATTTATGGTGTATGTAGTATCACAAGTGCTCACCAAAGAAGCAAGTGTAGATAGAGAAACTACTCTAAAACTGAAACCTGGACATTACGGTGACGAATAGAAGTGGGTATTGACATGCAGCTGACAGTGAGCAAATGTTTTTGAACAGATTTTTAAAAAGATAAGGGTGTGCTACCTGAGAAGGAAGGACAGCAGTGTATAGCCCGGGGTGAGTTAAGTGCTGCTGAAAAAGGCGGGAACAGCTAACCACCTGGCCATTTGTTCAGTAAAGGACGACACACATGCCTCGATATGAGGTATTTAGGGGATGTGGTCTTTAAAATGATACTGGATGATAGGCAATTCTTTTGAGCAATTTTTGTGTAATGGGTAGAAGGGAAGTAAGTACACAATGAAGAAGGAAGCGACAATTATTTTAAGATAGAAAATGAATACTCCAAGAGGATGTCTGGTATCTGGAATAGTCAAAGGGAAGACCAGGAGGGGGATAAAGACTAGACTGTAAAAAAAGATTAAAGAATCATAAAAAAGAAAGAATACCCCCCTTTCTTCTGTAAGCTAGTTCACACAGGCAACTGCCAGAAAAGATTTGTGTCCCTTGGTTTTATGCAATTAGGATATCTATAGGAAGGAAACCTTAATTTATTCACTTCAAATGCCACAATCCACATTATTAAGTATTTCTTAGCTGGAAAGCATACGAGTCAATGTATTGGATTCTGCAGGGAAATATTGGTTTTCTAGCATTTCAAAGAGAGAGGGGCTTAACATTGATGAGAAAGCTATTTATTTGACCTGCTTTGTTTTATTAAAATAGAATGGAAGTGAGTACATTGAGCCGTATTCCTCTAAAGCACTAAGACTTTTCTGTTTGAGTTAATCTGCTTTAAAGCTACCGTATGACAGGAATAGATTGCTCCACAGCATGGATTCCAGATACTGTCACCTTTGAAATAGTGGCTGAAGTCTCTGAATACCAAAGTTGATAGAATTTTTCAATGCAGAAGAGTCCGCACTCTACTTCCTCGTGACTTATAACAACCTAGGGATTTCTAATTGTATTCTTAAACTTTATGTGAGGATGAGACAGGTTGTGGCTGTGGGTGGTGGCATTCATGTTGAGTTCTGGATGATCCAATGGACCCCAGTCCTGATAGATTTTCTCACTGGCTTCTCCTTGAGCATAAGCTACTCTTGGCCAGGACTGGAGAATCAGACCTCAAGATTCACTGGCTGCCAGGCACATGCCCCTTTTTGGAATCCACATGTCCCATAGGAGCATTGTAAGAGTGAGGCCAGCCTCTCTGGTATTTGAAAAATCTCTTTCCCTTCTTTTGCTGGTTGTGGACATTCCAATACCTTCTCAGTCTCCCCATTACCCACACCCAACTTCTTCTGCTTTCAGATAAGCTCAGCTCATGGCCCCAGGAGAAATCCATAAGAGCAGGACAGACATGTTATGGGGCTATTGGCTCAGCTGATTGACTTTCTAGAGAGATGTTTAGGAAGATATTCCACACTCTTCTGAGGTCTTTTTTAATGGAATCAAACCTACATTGTCTTCTTGTCTTCTGCGAGGTATATATGTTGACTTTTGTATCTCCTAATCTTTCTCACCCTTCTCTCTCCTCCTCTTCCTCCTTCTTCTCTCTCTCTCTCTCTCTCTCTCTCTCTCTCTCTCTCTCCCTCCTCCCCCTCTCCCTTTTACACACACACACACACACACACACACACACACACACACACACACACACACACACACACACACACACACACACACACACACACACACACACACCTGTTTCCATAAGGAATCTCCTCAAAGACATAAACCATATGCCAGACTTACTTCAGATCTGCTACAGAGAGACCTCACTCGAATTTGGTAGAGTCACTCTAACCTACACCAGAACTCTGGAATGGAGTTGTAAAGACTTAATTCTGTCAGATGACAATAGCAGCAGTGATAAGCAAAAAATCAAGGTCACCAGGATGGTTTAGCATCACAGAGTCTAGTCCCATTGCCTCAAAAAGCTGGAATGAAATGGAGATAGAAAAAAAAATGTGAACTCATTCCATAGGATTCCCTAATTCTCATGCTGAATTACTCCCTAATTCTTAGGCCAAAAAAAACCACTGGCTTTTCTGGGTACATAGCTTTTACTACAGGACTTCTCAGCCATCTCAAAGAGAAAGGAAAATCTATATATAAATATATATTCATTTATGTATCATAATATTTGTATACATATATGGTATAAGCATATTATCTAATTTGTGCCTTGTACTGATCTTTTTCTCCAAACTTTAAAATTCTATTTATCATGACAAGTGGATAAACTGTCCTTACATATATCAATTATTATTGTTTTCAATTGCTCGTTTAGTTTAAACACAAAGAAATATGTGGTTTCCATAACAAAAGCTTTCTACCAGGTGCGATTTTGTGGATTTACAGCCATCAAGGATGTCATTAAGTAATCAGATTAGTACCACCCCTTGCTTCACCAAACTGTTGTCTCTACCTTGTCATATTTACTTTTAATTATTGACCTTTTTATTTTTGACAAATATCTATAAAAGCTCTCCATGTTAGACCTAGCTTGGTTCCTTAATTTATTCAATAGCAACAACAACAAAATCTTTAGTATCTATTTATCAAGAGCTAAAAAGTATTCTATAAAATCTCCAAAAGAGTATTTGTTGGTCTCAAATGAGATACTTTTCTCACCCCAAATGATCAAATGCAAGCGTGCTGACAAGTTGTCAACCAGAAACAAGGCAGAGCTGTCTGAAAAGAGGTTCCCAGGTTGCGAAAATACCTCCATCCATATTGCCTGTAGGCAAATACAAAAGCATTTTCTTGATTAATGACTAATGTGGACATATGCCTAACCCACTGAAATTGTCTGGTGTGGTGGGAGGTATTGGCACTGATACTGGACAGGTGGTCTTGAGTTCTAGAGAAAAGCAACCTGGGTAAGCCATGAGGAACAAGCCAGTAAGCAGCACTCCTCCACACTCTGCATCAGCTCCTGCCTCCAGGTTCCTGCTTTGAGTACATTCCCTCACTTCCTTCAGTCAAGCTGCTTTTGTTCATTGTGTTTTTCATAGCAATAGAAACTCTAAGATAGCAAGGATCATAGAATGAGAACTTCTAACACTAGCAAAACTTTGTTGTGAGAGTACTCCTCTCAGACTCTCATGAGAACTGGACAAAGTCAGGGTTTTATCAGTGGATAAAGAAAGGAAGGAGGGAAAGAAGGAAGGGAGGGAGAGAGGGAGGAATGAAGGAAGGAAGGAAGGAAGGAAGGAAGGAAGGAAGGAAGGAAGGAAGGAAGGAAGGAGTAGGGTAATTAATGTGGGCCTGACTACATGCTGTGTATGACACACAAACATTTAAAGAAGATATTTCAAATATGGCCTGGAATACTGTATTCAAGCAATAAGTGTTATTATTGAAACCCAAATGACATGCCCTCAACAAAGTAATCCAGCCATTCTGACTACAAGATGCAGAGTCAGTTGACAGCTGGAGAATATTCCTGCTATTTGACCAAAAGGGAATTAAAGCAAAATTATGTCACCTTGTGACATCAGCTTAACAGTAATGCCTGAGCTCACAGTGGGAAGGCAAGAGAGAATACTTTTGAAAGGATTTCTGTCAGGACAAGCAGCTTTGATTGTTGTAGCTGGTCACTGAAAATGTATACCCTTGCCTCTGGGCAAACTCAGTCTACACAGGATGAAGAAACATGTTTACAAACATCTTTACAATGTCAGTTTCCAAAGAGTTATATGAAAAACAATAGACACAGAGGCCACTTAAAGTTTAAAATTTTATATATTTAGATTTGGGAATATCTAGCTTTATGATTACAAAACAGGTATGTAACAACATATGAAAATATGTTGAATAACCAGATGCGTTTTATTTTGAGAGAAGGCCCATCTCCTAGAACAGAACACTGAGAAAAAACAGTAAATTATGAAACTACAGGTTAAAGTTAAAGTAAATAATCTCTCTTTTTATCCTTTAAATAAATTTAGATCTGTGTGCTTTAAGTGTATTATTTACAAACATTGAACTAGCCCAAGTGTAACTAATCTCTCTCTCTCTCTCTCTCTCTCTCTCTCTCTCTCTCTCTCTCTCTCCATATATATGTATATGTATATATATGTATATGTATATATATACATATATACGTATATATATATGTATGTATATATATGTATGTGTATATATATATATATATATATATGTATGTATCTATACACACACACACACACACACACATACACAGGGAAAAAAGCTAAAGCAAAACAAACGAACGAACACAGCTCAACCCTCACAAGTAATAAAAGAAAATATGAGTGGTGAGGTAGGTTACCATGTAGCAGTGAGGAAGCAGTTTCATGATGCTGCTATAGCAACAAAGCCACAAGTCAAGATACCTTTCAAATGCTTTAATGGAAACATCAGAGTGGAGGGATCAGCAAGATCAAGGAAGCCTCCTACAGGCGTCAGATGATGACTGGTGCTGTTCTTAGCTTTAGGTTGGTGAAAGCTGGTGGCCTATTTAATTAATATATAATATAAAATATATGTTATTCTGAAGGGTTTTATCCATTAGTCATATGATGTTCGTTCATACATAGCAGGAAGCATGGAATGGCTTTTCAGCTCGCCAAAGATAATATCATTTAGCCTCTACATCTGCCATATTGTGATATACCCACATCACAGCGTTCTAATCAGCCAGTTTTAGCACACATAGTCTTCCCAGGAATTCTTGTTGACTTTCATGGTTGCTTACCACATTTAACAATGCCCAAATAACTTCATATATTAAATCATTTTTTGATCTGAAGTGGGACGAAGGCTCCGTAAGATGAAGAAAGTATTTGAAGACTCGGCTTTAAACTGTGAAAGAACACCCTCCAATGCACCACATGGGAAAGCATTTCCAGAGAGCAGTAGTTATGAAAAATGAATGGACTTTTCTTGTTCATAAAGCAAGAGTATCACATCGGATGCCAAAGAACTTTTGTCAAACTTTCAAGAGCATTTTCTTCCTGCTTAACTTTGTCTAGGATCTGATTCACTCCTATTAGCAGTGAGTTCTGTTTAGTCTAAAAAACAAAATCAGATCATTACAGACTGCGGCAGTCTCAAACCATTCTGTGACATAAGGAGAAATGACTTACAAACATTGAAAACAGATTTAGCTGGATCCCACTTTGGGCCTGTCACTGGACCTCCTTTTCTTCAGGCTTTTCTCCATTTTTGTCCCTGCAGTTCTTTCAGACAGGAACAATTATGGGTCAGAGTTTTTGACTGTGGGATGGCAACTCTGTCCCTCATTCGATGCCCCATCTTTCTACTGGAGGTAGGCTCTGCAAGTTCCCTCTCACAACTGTAGGGCATTTCATCTAAGGACCCTCCCTTTGATTCCTAAGAGTCTCTCACCTCCCAGGTCTCTGGTACAGTATAGAGGGTCCCCTCACTTCCTACCTCCCAAGGTTGCCTGTTTTTATTCTTTCTGCTGGCCCTCTGAGCTTCAGTCCTGCACCCCCCCACCTGCCCTCAATATCTGATCCTATTTCCTTTCCTTTCCTTCCTTCCTTCCTTCTTTCCTTCCTCCTCCCTCTGTCCCTTTCTCTGTCTCTCTCTATCACACTGTGTCTCTCTCTGTCACTGTCCCTGTCCCTATCTCTCTCTCTCTCTCTCTCTCTCTCTCTCTCTCTCTTGAACTGAACCTTAGTAGTCTGAAGGGAATAAGGGTGAAAGACAAGATAAGTCACATAGAACATTTACCCAATATATTTGGAACCATATTAATTATTCCACATGTAAATCTTCATATTTATCTGTAACAATCAATACAAGAGCCCTCTGTGCTGTTATGTAAGTGAAATATGGAATGCTGGCAGAACCAAGTTTATTTCCTAAACAGCCTTCTTGATGAAGATCAGTTGGTACTGCTCACAGCCAGGCTGGCTCCTCTTCTTTGACATTTCCCCTAGTATGTTTGTTTATTTGTCACATTTTCTAAGTTATATATTTGTCTATTCATAGCAAATATTTCTCAGGATCATAACACTGTACAGAATGCAATAAGGAGGTAATGAAGGGTTCAAGGACTTAAACTACCTTTTCCCCCCTGAGTAACATAATGAAAAATATAGAAATTGTTAGATTTATTACAAAAATATGAAAAATAAATGAAGAAAAGAAGACTGTATTGACTTCTGTGTGCTTCTAGCACAGGGCTCTGTGGATTCCTGGGGATTCCTTAAGTATGCTGTTTTTTAAAAGGTATTAGTATTATGAGGATAGTTATCATTTTATTATTTTACTTATTTGCTTATATTATGTTGATATGAATATTCTGAGCACTCAATAGAAAATGCATTTTACATTTGATCTCGTCACAGGCTAATAACTCATAATATTACATTTTCTTACCCACCTGGGTAGTGGGAAATATTACACTCCCAGTCAGCCCAGAACCAGAAGGGTCAGTGAATGGTGTTCCACCCAGCTTGGTGCTACTAAGTCAAGGTGCCCATTCAAACCACACATAGCCAATGCATTATCAAACTAGTATTTTCAACTTAACAGTGGAATTGTTGGGATGGGATACTGTGAGAAATCAAAAATTTGCTCCTATATTAAACAGGTAAAACAAACAGAAAATGCCAGAAAGCCATACTGAACAGGTTCCACCAAGAAACATTGATTCTCTGGGCACTGCTTGGCACTGCTGGGCACTCTGATCTTTTTCATGTGTTCACATTAGTAGTCAGTTAAGAAGTATGTCAATGTCTGTGAACAAAGAGTATTGTAGTTTGAATGAGAGGTCCACCCTAATCTTGGGCCTCTGAACATTTGGTCCCTGTCATTGGTGCTGTCTGGGAGGTTTAAATGATATGGCATTAGTGGAAGAAGTATGTCACTAGAGACGTACCTTAAGAGTTTAAAAAAGACTCCTGCCATGTCTGCATTGCTCTCTCTGTTCCTTTATAACATTCAGGTGTGAGACTTCAGATTCTTGCTCCTGCTGCCATGTGTTTGCTCAGTGCTCACTGAGTCTAACCCTCTAGAACTGTACGTATGGCCAAGTAAACCCTTTCTTCTATAAGTTGCCTTGGCCATAGCATTTTTTTCACAGCAATGAGAGAAGAAAATAATAAAAGGAAGCTAGTGTGATGGAGAAGGGAATGATTGTAAAAACTCTAGAAACCTCCATATCCATAAAAAGATCCAGATGAGTTTTAAATTCCAACAAGCTTGATGTAAGGAGGAGACTAAGTCAATGCCACAATCATGGACAGGAACACACACGCACACATACAATTTTTCTCATCCCCTAGAGGATTTTGCTTTTATTCTCTAAAGCCTATTTGACCACAATGAAGCAAAACCGTGATTCAACAATGAGAGAAAATTATACGAAGTACAGAAGCTCTTGAATGAGTGAGTCATTGGATAAATCATGAAGAATATAGAAAATTCTCCAGTACTGAACAATACAGTGTAAAACACAACATTCTAAAATCTAAATTCAATTTGAGGTAATCTTAGTTAATATTTGCATGTGTTTCCCATGATTACCTATACCAGTGTCTTGTGCCCTGTGGAATATGCAAAGTTCAGAGTGTTTTGTATTTGTTTGTTTAGTTGCTGGCTTGGTTGGTTGGTTGGTTGGTTGGTTGGTTGGTTGGTTGGTTGGTTGGTTGGTTGGTTTGATAAAATGACCTCACTATGTCACCCAAGCTGGCTCTGACTTGTGACTCACCAGTCTCAGGCTTCTGAGTACTTGTGTTATAGGTGTGCCCAGCATGCCTCACCAGAATATTAAATCTTATGCTTAGGTCTTTGATTCTTCTTGAGTTGGTTTGTATATGGAAAGATAGATAGTCACATTTTCCAACTCCCTTTTCCCAGCACTATTCAGTGAAGAAGCTGTCCTTTCTCCTGCTGTTTGTGGCACTGTGGCAGGCAGAGGATTAGTTGGCTGTTGAAGGATGGATTTAGTTCAGGGAATGGCACTCTGTTTCATTTGCACATGTGTCTCTTTTCATGACTATGCCTCTGCAGTATATCTCTATGTTCAGAACTGTGAAGCTGTCAGCCTTATTCACTCTGCTTTAGACTATTTTGGCTCTTGGAATTGCATTTGCTTCCATATGAATTTAAGCATTGTATTCTAATTCTGTGCAGCTTATCCATGAAATCTGGGTGGAGATGGCATTACGTCTTTTACTGCTTTGAGTAGTATGAGCACTTCAAAAGCATTAATCTTTCAAATCTTTGAGCATAAGGATGTCTTTGTGCCTTTTTGTGTGTCTACCATTATACCTAATCGATTCTCATTCTTCAAAAAGCCACTATTGTCCAGCTCAATTAGTTCATTTATTTGATGTTTGTTTTTATAAGCAACTTGAAGTGATCTCTTGATTATTTGATAATCTTACATATTTTTCCTATATAGTGTTTGTTCAATTAAAAACTATTAGTAGTTGAAATATAGCATTCAAAGAGTAGCTTTTTCTATAACTGCATTTAAATCATTTGTCTGCTACAACACAAGACAGGGGTAGCAATATTGCCTTCTACATTTGTATCACAATTTCACGTAAGTGAATAATTGAATAAAAAAAAGAGGCAGAAAAGAATATAACAAGTAATACCATTATATGCTTTTCCCCAATTGTATCAGTCCTAGCCCATGTTGCATGTAGAGGTATAATCCATATTGTTACCAAGAACAGCAGAACATTAATGTTGAATATCTGTATACTATAAGAATAAGCACTTTTATTTTCAGAGTAAGCAAGCTAAATTTAATATTTAAGCAGTTTTCAAGACACAGTAATCATTCTTATTGTCAGCAGGAAAAAAAGCCCTTACTCTTAGGAAATCATTAAAGCTCAAACATCATCTGGGAAAATGAATGGCACAGCCTACGCTTTAATGCTTCCAGCTCTCTCTTGGTTCTGCAGCTCCTCAGTTACAGCCACCTGCAGATCCATTGTGTGAAATGATAGCAAACAAAAGGCAACACAAATTTCATTTCCATTTTGAATTAAAGTTTCTGAGAGAACCCCCATCTATTTGCAATGTTCTGCACACTGTAGAAAAAATACTGTAAGTTCGCATATAAAATTACCTCAGTCAATCCTTAGTCTCTTTAGTAGCCATATATTAGCAACCTATAGATCTTAGCTAACATTACTATGTACTAGGCAAAACTTGTGGAATATATTAACCTAAAAGACAAACACAAAAACTAATAATCTCATCCTAGAACATCAGCAACAACATATACCCTCCTTTGTTATAACCAATCCATCTGATGTCTGTGCTAGCATATTTGGTAAATGCCCTGTTACTATTTTTCTTTCTCCCGTAACTGTATAAGATTATGTCACTTCTTCCATAGTTTACCATGATATTCAGAGCTACCCACATCCATGCTCCTGGGCCACAGTCAGCCATATCTGCCTGTGTAACAGAGGTTTTCATGTAATGACCCTTATAAAAGAGGAAAATAGATAGGATTAGTGGGCAGAAGTTTATTAGCATCAATTCTATCATCGTGTGATTTATTTGCCACCAAGTTCCAGCTAGCAACCATCATGAGTTAGGGATGGGCAAGAAAACTGTGAGAGCCTGGGATGCATTCAGCAAGGACTGAGAGCAAAAGCTAAATCATGACCCCCAAGATCAATCATTGCTTTCTGTAATGACTACATTATTGGGCTCTTGTATCTACCACCTTTCTCCATTACAATCCCTTCCTCAATACTACATAGTTGAGAAAGGATAGAGGGGAAAGGAGATGTAGACCTCTTTAGACTATTTCCCACTGATTGGGGGCATAGAGTTCCTTGGGGCAAATCTAATTTTAAATGAAGACATCAAGATAGATCCAACCAACAATCCAGCAAATGGCAAAACAGAAATTCAGCAAACAGCATAAGCAGCAGCAGGAACCAATAGGCCTGCAGCAGGGTAAGCAACACCTACCATATCCCTTATAGGATCTGGCATTTGTTAACCCTTTCAAGAGTCCCTAGAATTCCCAGAATAAAGTATCTACAGCTGGCAGAATCACATCCCTGCCAAAGAATGAGAGAAATCATAGTTAGCTGTTGTGGACAATCTGAAGCATCCCAATATCCTACACATGAGTTTAAACCAAAACATATTCATATAACATAACTTTTTTGAAGAAACCAAAATTGAATGCATAGAAACTTAAAACATTTCTACTAAAATCATGGAAAAGACAAGATTGCCCACTCTCTCCCTCTCTATTTAATATAGTACTTGAAGTTCTAGCCTGAGCAATAAGACAACTACAGGAGATCAAGGGGATAGAAGGTGAAAAAAGAAGAAGTCAAAGTATCACTACATGCAGATGTTATGATAGGATATGTAAGTGACCCAAAAATTCATCCAGATAACTCCTACAGCTGATAAACACCTTCAACTAAAAAAAAAAAAATCAAAAGCCTTCGTTTATACAAATGATAAACAGATTGATATAGAAATTAGGAAATCAACACTCTTTACAATAGTCATGAATAATATAAAATATCTTGGTGTAAGTCTAACCAAGCAAGTAAAAGTCTTATATGACAAGAACTACAATAATAGAAGGCAAAAACATACAATGGAACAAAGAAGGCATCTTCCACAGATGCTGCTGCTCTAACTGCATGTCAGCATGCAGAAAAATGCAAATCGATTCGTATCTATCACCAGGCAGAAAAAAGTCCAAGTGTATCAAAGACTTTAATTTAAAACCAGATACACTAAATCTAATAGAACAAAAAAATGGAGAATACCATTGACCTCCTTGATACAGGAAACAACTTCTTGAACAGAAGACCATGCCAATGGCTTAGGTTCTAAGATCAACAATTGATAAATGGGACCTCTTGAAACTACAAAGCTTTTGTAAGGCAAAGGACACTGTCAATAGGACAAAATGACAGCTACAGATTAGGAAAGGACCTTCACCAACCCTACTTCTGACAGAAAGCTAACATCCAAATTTTATAAAGAACACAAGAAATTAGATATCAATAACCCAAACAACCCAATTAAAAAAAAATGAGGGGCTGGAGAGATGGCTCAGCGGTTAAGAGCACTGGCTGCTCTTCCAAAGGTCCTGAGTTCAAATCCCAGCAACCACATGGTGGTTCACAGCCATACGTAAAGAGATCTGACACCCTCTTCTGGTGTGTCTGAAGACAGCTATTTACACATGCTTACATAAAATAACATAAATAATTCTTTTTTTAAAAACTGAGATACATCACTAAACTGAATTTTCAACAGAGAAGTCTCAAGTAGCTGAGAAGCACTTAAATGTTCAAAATCACTAGGGAAATGCAAATCAAGTCAACTCTGAAATTCCATCTTACACCAGTCAGAATGGCCAAGATCAAAAGTTCAAGTGACAGCACATGCTGATGCCGATGTGGAACAAGGGGAACATTCCTTCACTGATAGTAGGAGTGCAAACTTGTGCAAACACTCTGGAAATCAATTTGACAAAAAACTGAGAAGAGTTCTAAATGAAGACCCTGCTATACCACTCCTAGACATATACCCAAAAGATGCCCCACTATACCACAGGGACACTTGTTCATCTATGTTCATAGCAACTTTATTCATAATAACCAGAAACTGGAAACAACCTAGATGTGCCTCAACTGAAAAATAGATATAGAAAATTTGGTACATCTACACACTGGAATACTATTAAGCTATTAAAAACAAAGACATTATGAATTTTGCAGTCAAATGGATGAAATTTGAGAATATCATCTTGAGTGAGGTAACCCAGACCCAAAAGGACATGCATGGTACATTTCGATTATAAGTATATATTAGCCACAAAGGCAGGATACACATGCTTCACTCCATGGACCCAAAGAAGCTAAATGAGAAGGAAAGCCCAAGAGAGGATGCTTGAATCTCACTTAGAAGGAGGAATTAAATGGTTGTACCAGGCAGGTAGAGGGAGGGAACTGGGTGGAAGATGGGATTGAGAGGGAAATGGGGAGAGGTCAGGATCAACTGTGGGGAAGGACAGGAGAGATGTCCAGATGGCCATAAGAATGAATGTGAATCTGCAACTAGAGGGGTGTAGAGGAGGGAGGCATCTGGAGGATGTGCCAGAGACCTGGAATAAGGGAGGTGCCAAAGAATCATTAAGAATGACTGCCAGGCAGGTGTGGCACACGCCTTTAATCCCAGCTTTTGGGAGGCAGAGGCAGGCAGACTTCTGAGTTCTAGGCCAGCCTGGTCTACAGAGTGAGTTCTAGGACAGCGGGCGGGGCTATACAGAGAAACCCTGTCTCCAAAACAAACAAACAAACAAAACAAAACAAAACAACAAAAAACCAAACAAACAAATAAATAAGAGTGACCTTAACTGTGAATCACAGCATTGGATATATGGAACCTGAGGAAACCACACCCTTTATCCAGGCAGGGACCATAGTGGACCAACTCATCCACAAAACTTTCAACCCAAATCTATCCTGTCTACAAGAAATCAGAGACAATTCTGCAGCCAATCCCACAACACCCAGAGGAAGCTCCACTCCCAGGCACTCTAACAAGCCCAGGATCAGAGGTGAGGAGGACACAACATCTGTCCCAACACCAGGAATAACTGGGACCAGCAGGACCCAGACATACAGGAACTCTGACAGTCCAGTGGCTCAGGTTGCTTCTGGTCTGTCTTGGCAGGCTGGTGCCCTGAGCAGACCTTGGGAGCAAACTCTACATCCAGTCCCACAACACCCAGAGGAAGCTCCACTCCCAGGTGCTCTAATAAGCCCAGGATCACAGGATCACAGAATCACAGGATCACAGAGACAGCTTGACTCTGAGGAGTTCTGACACAACCAGGATCAGGCTCCACTCAGATTTAGCAAGGGGAGGTACCTCTAGAGATACAGAGGCAGGAGGCAAGCATAAGAAAATAAACTACACAAACCAAGGTTACTTGGCATCATTAGAACCCAATACTCCCACCATAGCAAGTCCTGGACACACCATCACATCAGAAAAGCAAGATTCACATCTAAAATCACTTCTCATGATGATGATATAGGACTTAAGAAAGACATAAATAACTCCCTAAAAGAAATCCAGGATAACACAGGTAAACGGCTAGAAGCCCTTAAAGAGGAAACACAAAAATCCCTTAAAGAACTACAGGAAAACACAATAAAACAGGTGAAGGAAATGAACAAAACCATCCAGAATCTAAAAATAGAAATAGAAACAATAAAGAAATCAGAAAGAGATACAAGCCTGGAGATAGAAAACCTAGGAAAGAAATCAGGAATCATAGATGCAAGCATCTCCAAAGAATACAAGAAAGAAGAGAGAATCTCAGGGGCAGAAGATACCATAGAAAACATTGACACAACAGTCAAAGGAAATGCAAAAAGCAAAAAACTCCTAACCCAAAACATCCAGGAAATCTAGGATGAAATGAGAAGACCAAACCTAAGGATAATAGGTATAGAAGAGAGTGAAGACTCCCAATGTAATGGGCCAGTAAATATCTGCAACAAAATTATAGAAGAAAACTTCCTTAACCTAAAGAAAGAG
This sequence comes from Mastomys coucha, assembly GCF_008632895.1. Classification (NCBI taxonomy): domain Eukaryota; kingdom Metazoa; phylum Chordata; class Mammalia; order Rodentia; family Muridae; genus Mastomys; species Mastomys coucha. The sequence continues at coordinate 180,206,682 of NW_022196905.1, read as the reverse complement.
ATGCCCATGAACATAGAAGAAGCCTACAGAACTCCAAATAGACTGGACCAGAAAAGGAATTCCTCCCATCACATAATAATCAAAACACCAAATCCACTAAACAAAGAAAGAATTTTAAAAGCAGTAAGGGAAAAAGGTAAAGTAACATATAAAGGCAGGCTTATCAGAATTACACTAGAATTCTCACCAGAGACTATGAAAACTAGAAGATCCTGGGCAGATGTCATACAGATCCTACGAGAACACAAATGCCAGCCCAGAGTACTATACCCAGCAAAACTCTCAATTACTGTAGATGGAGAAACCAAGATACTCCATGACAAAGTGAAATTTACACAATATCTGTCCACAAATCCAGCCCTACAAAGGATAATAGATGGAAAACATCAACAACATAAGGAGCAAAACTACACCCTAGAAGAAGCAAGAAAGTAATCTTTCAACAAATCTACATGAACCTAATTCCACCTCTTACAATAAAAACAACAGGAAGTAACAATTACTTTTTCTTAATATCTTAATATGAAAATTAATATTACCAACATATTCTAATTGGTTGAAATCCAAAAATATGAGGAATTAGAAATTTGTTGATGGTCTCTCTAATTTGGTAATTGGAGAAAGAGGTCCAATATTGTACAATCAATATACACTTTCTGCTTGTTTGTACGTGACAGTGTCTTGCTTGTACCACATAATGGTCTTGAAATCAGGCTTCTCCAATCTCAGCCTCTCTATTAGTAGGATTGTTTATTTGATGTTTTACCCTATACTGTGTTTTTCAGAACAGCTTACATATTTCCAAAGTTTATACAGCCAAAAGAAACATAGACAATTAACTTGGTAGGTGGCATATAAGAGAACAACAAAGAATGGAACTGAATGCTTTACTTGACGTTTGTAACTCTTGTTTCACATTTGAAGAAGAGGACTTTATAAGTTACTCTTTCTCTAAGATGAATGCTTTTCTAAATGATCACAGCCAATGAAACAGATTCTTACCCTCACCTAATGTCTGTGCCACCCTTCAAGTAGAACCATTGTTCATTGAAACAGTTGATGAATGATTTTATGGGATAGACCATCTTAATACACACACCATTTCATAAATGAATGTAACCTGTTCTCCATGGGCTGAGAATAAAGTCACTCACTCAAATAAAAAAAAAAATCAAGGATAGTGAATGGACCAGAAACTGCACGAATGAGTAAGCAATAACTGGACACTATTAGCAGCTGATTCAGATAGATGCAGAGACCTACAGCCAAACAGTGAATGGGTCTTGGGGACTCTTATGGAACAGTTTCAAGAAGGATTGAGAGCCCTAAAGGATATAGAAACTCCACAGGAAGACCAAAATAATCAACTAACCTGAATCCTTGGGACTCTCAGAAACTGGACCACCAACCAAAGAGATACATGGGGTGGACCTAGGCCCACCACACACATTTAGCGGATGTGGTGGGCCGAGGCCTTTGTCTTCATGTGGATCCCAAACAACTGGAATGCAGGCTATCCCTAAAGCTGTTGCCTGTCTGTATGTTCTTCTACCTGGGCTGCCTTGTTTGACCTCAGTGGGAGAGGATTCTCTTATCTCTACAGAGATTTGATGTGCCAGGGTTAGGGGATGCCCAGGGGAGCCTCCATACTCTCAGAGGAGTAAAGCAAGGAGAAGGAGGAGGGATTATGAGAGTTTGTGACCAGGAATTGGAGCAGCAATCAGATGCAAAGTGGATAAATAAAATAAAATAAAATAAAATTCTTACTATAGCTTTCCCCTTTTCCCTTTCCTCCCTTAAACAAGCCCCTTTCTCAAAACCAGTCCCTCATAAATTCACTGCCTTTTTACTTTAATATTTTCATAAATATAAAAATATTCAAACAACCTGCTGAGTCCATTCACTGTGGCCTGGATGGTTATCATTTCAAGGCTAACCACATAGTGTTGGATAACCAATTAAAAGTTTCATCACTGGGGAAGACCATTTCTCTTGTGTTTAGAATTCTTTAATTGCTTGTAGCTTTTTTGTTTAAAATAGGTACCTGCTAGATTATCACCTTCCATAATTCCATGTCTATTTTTCTTTTTCAGGTCTTTAGGTGGCTATATTAGTAATGTGCCATGATTAAAGTTTTCCTGTCATTTTTAGAAAACATGATCAGCATGTTTCTTGGTCCTCTGACTACTAAAATCTTTCTGGACCTTCTATCATTTCCTTTGAGTCTTCGGTATGACAGTTGACTTGTAGATGTACCATTTAATTGGCACTAGATCAGTTCCCAAGATCAGTTTCCTAAATTTTGACCAGTTACAGTTTTCTGCAGTATTTCCTATCTGTTGCAAAGAGAAACTTCTTGGGTGAGAGGTGAAAACTACATTGAATAAAGAATGTATTTAGAATGCAGTTATGAGTTATGCTGGTTTCGTAAGGTTGTGTAAAGGGTGCTAGAGGGGGTGTGTGCAAGGAACTATCCAGGGTATACCTGACACTACGATGGATACTATGAACAGATTCATGGCATCTTATTGTTCAAGTTCAGCTTTAATCTATGGTGGACTGATAGGATACAAGGAGTCATTTCAGTTTTCTTGTATCTTTTGAGGCTTGCTTCATTACCAAGTATAAGGTCAATTTTGGAAAGGTTCCATGAAGTGTTAAAGAAAAAGGCCTAACCTTTTGTGTTTGGGTGAAATGTTCTGTAGATAACTGTTAGGTTCATTTGATTCATAACCTCTGTTCACTGTATCATTTCTCTGTTTAGATTATGTCTTTATGGCCTGTCAGTTGATAAGGGTTGATTATTGAAGTCTACTGCTATTTATTAATATGTTGTGGGGTTTGATGTGCAATTTATGCTTTAGTAGTGTTTCTCTTACAAATATGGGTGCCATTGCATTTGTAGTATAGACATTTACAATTGAGACTTCATATTGATGGATTTTTCCTTTAGTAGGTATGATAAGTATTTCTGCATCTCTTTTGATAACTTTTAGTTGAGAGTCTGTTTCATTAAGTATTAGAATGACTACTCAAGCTTGTTTCTTGGATCCATTTGCTTGGATAACCTTTTCAAGCCCTTTACTCTGAGGTAGAGTCTATCTTTGTTGCTGAGATTTGTTTCTTGTATACAGTAGAGTAATGGATCCTGTTTATCCATCCACTCTGTTAGCCCATGTCTTGTTAGTAGGGAATTGAGACCACTGATGTTCAGAGATCCTAATTACCAATGATTACTTGTTCACTTGTTCCTGTTATTTTGATTTTGGTGATGGTAATCTCTCTCTCTCTCTCTCTCTCTCTCTCTCTCTCTCT